>NW_021605216.1:779560-789072 GCF_004785775.1 Grammomys surdaster | reverse complement strand
AAAATAAAATAAAATAAAATAAAATAAAATAAAATAAAATAAAATAAAATAAAATAAAATAAAATGAACATATTCTCTCAGTTGCTCCTACCAATTGTCCCTTTCCCAAGGGGAAAGATTTTTGAATGTGTTAGGAAAGAGCCAAAACCATCACCACGGTGAAGCAATGTGGTGACCAACTGGGCTGACTAGGTTTATGTGAACTTGACACAAGCTAGAGTCACTTTGGAAGAGGGAACCTCAGTTGGGAAAATGCATCCACCAGACTTGCCTGTGATGAATTTTTTTGATTGATGATTGATGTGAGAATGCCCTGCTCACTGTGGGTGGTGCTATTCATGAGCCGGTAGTCCTGGGTGCTATAAGAAAGCAGACTGAGCAAGTCAGGGGGGGGGAGCAAGCCAGTAAGCAGCACTCCTCTATGGCCACTGCATCAACTCCTGACTCCAGATTCCCACCTCAAATTCCTATGCTGACTCCCCCGGAAGACTGACTTAGAAGCTGTAGGCTGAAGCAAACCCTTTCCTCCCCGTGCTGCTTTTGGCCATGGTGTTTTATCATAGCAATAGAAACTGTCACTAAGACACCACCCCAAGCCAGGAAGGAAGCAGTGCATCCAATCCCACTTCTTTATTTCTAATGAGATTGCGATGTTTCTTTCAAATGGATGCCAACCTGAGGAAGAGCACCAGAGAGGCAAGCTCGGCCAGAGAAGCCTTCAGACAGGATCAGGTAAGTCCCAACACTACCAGGTCCCTGCTCCAGACAGGTGGGTATTTGGAACCACATCTGTTATAATTGCCACCGAAAGCTACTTGCAGACAGAGCCTGCTGTCGGCTGGGCTGTGCCGAGAAGGAGCTGTGTGGAGAAGAACTGTACTGGGAACTGAAGAAGTCGATAAGGACTGGGTGCCAGCTGGCTTTTACACAATTGAGCTCACTTGGGTAAACAAAAGTTATAACTTCGTGCACCTCCTGCCAGCATCGTCCTAGCTGGGGTTCTGACTTTCTATTTCGCACTCCATTTGGCTTTTAGAAGCTTAACATCTGGTGACATTTTGCACCAGTTAGGGGGTCTGGTGACCAAGAAATCTCTAGAGGGGCTAGGTAAAGATTTCTCAATGGGTAAAGTGTTTGATTTGCAAACACAAGAGCTTGAGCTAAATCCCTAGGACCCCTGTAGAAGAATCCAGGAGGGTAGTTTATATTCTTAGCATGGTTAGGGGACAGAGATAGTTGGGCCCCTGAGCCACACTTGCCTAGTTGGCAAGTCTCATGTCCCAGTGAGAGATCCTGACTTTAAAAAATGAGGTTAATGGATCCTGGGGAAAAACATACAACATTGTCGTCTGTCATCCACATGTACACACAAACACGGATACACACCTGCATGTACTTACACACACGCGCACACACATACACACACACATACATGCATGCAAAAGAAGACATGGATAATCTCTTCAACCCTACTTAATTATAAACTCAAATGTGCAGACACTGGTGTCATCATCAGAAGGTCTGACAGGGTAACCCTCAGTGATGAATAGACAAACCCATACCTTCTTGAAATGAATCTTAGGTAAAACAGAACCCGGGGAAACACCTTCCCAGTACACCCCACAACAACCAGACATTAAAACAGACAAGACATTGCATTTGGTCTCTGTGCTTCTCCCTTGTTTTAACCACAAACCCAGAATTGCCTGCTCCACTGACAACATTTGGCATGGCTCCGACCTGCCTGGCCATCTAATTCCCAGCATTTTTCAGTCCAACATGTGACCTAAGGAGTATTGGTCTCCAAGTATTACCAACCCTGTAGAATGGAGCAGAGATAACTAACCCCTGGCCTAGAGAGTCCACTGACATGATTACAGCCCAAAACTAGATATGTGCCGGATCAGCCGCAGGGACCTCTTGGCAAGCATCTGTGAATTGGCCACTGAACTCCCAAGCAGCAAATCATGTTGAACAAGCACGAACTGAGTGACTGCTGCAAGACAGACACCATGCCAGGCCTGCAGAGATGTGAATAGATTCGGGAAGCCATTGGGGGGCAGGGGTAATACAAACAGAAGAAGGGGCTGGTATTCTGTCACTCAAGAGTCTGAGACAGGAGAAGGAACATGAGTTCAAGGTCAGGCAGGGATACAAAGTGAGACACCCCACACACATCTCAACACGCCTTCCCCAGAAAAAGAAAAAAGATGTCACCCACGAACTGGGTGTGGTGGCACGTGCCTGTAATCCCAGCACTTGAGACAGTGAAACAGGAGACCTGGGATTTCCTGGACAGCTGCAAACTGTTAGGTGGATCTGAAGTCTTAGGAGGTGGGGCCTTGTGAAGGAGTCACTATGAGCATGCCGCTGAAGAACTACCGGGACTTGGAGGTGCTTCATACTGCTTGTCAACTTGACACAACAAACCCCTGAGCATGTCTATGAGAAAGTTTCTGGATTAGTTAATTGAGGTAGGAAGACGTACCCCAAATGTGGATAGCACCATCCCGTGGAGTCCTGAACTTCATGCAAAGGGGACAGGGTTGAGCACCGTCATTCATCTCTCTCTGCTTCTGGGCAGCAGATACAGAGTGGCTTCTCCACCCTCTTGCCACCATGCCCTTCCCTGCTAATATGGACCACATACTCAAATTGTGAGCCAAAATTAACCCTTCCTGCATCTGATAATCGTTGTCATGTGTCTTGTTACAAGAACAGGAAAACCAACCAATATAAAACCCGAGGCCTTCCCCTTCCTCAGCCACATGACATCGGTAGCATTTCTCCACTATGTGTGCCCTGTTCCACCATTGACTCGGGAACAGAGCAAGAGACTACGGACTGATCTTCCTGTCAATCACCTCAAGTACTTTGTCACAGTATCAGAAAGCTGATTAGCACACAGCCTCCTCTGTCATCTCTAGCAGCAAATATCACATCACCAAGGAGCTATCCTGACTGCGCCCCATATGAAGAAATTAATCCCAATCTGCCTTTTCCTGTATCCCATACATGCATGCACGTGTGCACACGGATCACACACACACACACTGGATTACATGCACATTCACTGTCACCGAATTCTCACCTCTTTCCTCTCTATCAAAGGACTTGTGAACCAGCCATGTTTTCCTACCTTGCTTCTCAATTGTCTGCTCTACTCTAGAAGTTACATGAGAACAGGAACCAGGCCTGTCTTTCTTTTCCCGGTGCTTTGAAGACGGTCTGGTAAACAGCAGACACTGAACATCTGTCTGCTGAATGTGCAGTAAGTGGGAGAATGAACAGACTCCCCTTCCCATGCTCACGCATGGGGGTAAGTGGGGGAACAAGTGGAGGAATGGGTGGGATGGAGAACTCAGAAGCCATTTCAAGACTTTAGCAAATACCAAGGAGAGGCCATTTGATCAGGAGATGGGCTACCTTGCTAGTGACCTAGCTTTGTGGCATTCCCAGAGAGGATGGTCATTGCAGAGGGGACTTAGGCATCATATAGTGCCACTCCCTGATGACTAAGCATCCAAATACATGAGCCTCTGGGGGCCGTTCTTATTCAAACCATCATAGTCTCTTTATGACCTTAGCCTGGGATGATCCCAAGTTAATGAGCAGGGGACACTAGAGCAAGAAAGGGGGAGCTTCCCCTCCAGGAGACACATGGCAGGACATGACATGATATGCATTCAATTAGTGTCTCTGCTCCTACAGCCCTCAGCAATGAGCTCTTGGTAATTGAAAACACTTCTCCGTGTCTGCTTGAGAGGACAAGACTAAACAAGCCTACTGAAATGTAGTTTATGTCTAAATGGGGCAAGGGAGCCACAGCAGAACAGCAGCAGACTGTCTATCATGGAGGATGATGGGAGATGTATCCTTCTGGGTGCTGTTTCAGAAAGGCTGGACTTTCCAGGCTTTGGAGAAGGCATTGATAAGAAAAAAGGAGTCCTCGACACCTTACAGCAATTTGTTAGAAAGGAAAAAAAATGACTTTTGGGCCATGCTGCTGAGGCTTGATTTTGATGCAGTCTTACTTCTGAAAGGGGCATCCACTGGTTTGTGAGCTGAGGGTGGGAATCTTCAACCTCCATCCCAGAGGAGGGGCACTCGTGAGACCACAAAGCACCACCAGGCAGACAATAAGAGAATTAGGTTGTCAAAACAGATGGGGTGTGATAGTTTATGCTTGAGCTCCAGAAGGCAGAGGGAGGCAGGAGGATTACTGCAAGTTCCAGGTGAAGCTAGTCTGTAGGGCAAGTCCCAAGCTGGCCAGAGCTACCTCCATAGACCTGTCTCAAAAATACAAAAAGCCAAAACCAATCAGACAAAAAACAATAGCCACTCTGTACAGGCTTCTCTGCACTATATCCCTTCATACTCAAATCATTCCACAAACAACTACTGTTAAAGTCCCATAATACAGATTAGGAAAGTGAGATCCTGTAATTAAGTGATTTGTCAAAGGTCATGAAGCTAGTAAGAGAAGGAGGACTAGTCTCTGTGAATGTGGGCTCTCACTCACCTATGCCCACAGATCTCTCATATCCTCTGACAACACAGATTTAAATACACAGACCTGAGTGAGGCCTGCCATCCTCCAGTTCTAAGATGCTCTGAGATGGTAGCTGAGAGTCCTGGAGCCTGCAAGGGTGAAAGGCAGGATGATGAGGCCTACCACTAAAGCACATAGACCTTAGAGAAAGAAGGGAACTCTGCCTTGGAGACCCAATGTCTTAAACACAGTAACCGTCTCAGCCCTGAGAGGCTCCGTGGCCTTTCTCTCCAGCCCTGACACTTCTCTTCTTAGAAAGGGACCAGCAGCAGTTTGCAATCCGTAAGGGGGAAAAAACACAATTAAGCCCCAAAGAAAAACCTCCACAGCGTTTCACTGCAATTGGCATCCACAGCTGTTGGAAACGGGCAAATGTAGAGCCCTGATACAGACAGAAGCAGATTCTCAGCTGCAATAGAAGGCTTCATTTAGCAGGCTGGAAAGCAAGCACGAGCTTAATTGAACAAGAGAGAGTGATCGCCTCCCCAGCAGCTAGACATAATCAAACAGCACCAAGTAACATAATTCCCGTGATGGTGAGAAATTAGCCCTGCACTGCAAAGACCGTCCACTGACCTGCAGATACAGATACCCCAGAACCAGGAGAGACAGACGGGAGGTCACCTGGTCCCAGCCACAGCCCCTGTAGGAATCTAATTTGGATCAGGGCTTTCATAATCATGAAGTGCAATGAAGCTAGTGACAGCTTTTTACATAGATAGCGTACGCACCATTTATATATAAGTGCACACAACTCAAACGTTAATTTCAAGACCTGATAATGGGCTCTGACCCACACTACTGTTGAGTATCCTGTTCAAATAACCAACCAGGTTCTTGTTCTAACAGCCTGAGGAGACAAGAATTAGACAAGGATATTGGCATGGTAGACACAGGAGGGTGAGAAACAGGAAAAGCAATCAAGACAAGACAGTGCCTGGGGTGAATCATAGCCCCTCTTGATATGTAACTGAAGGTTCTGTAGAAGACAGCTACACAGAGAGTAGCTGTAACACTAGTGCTTGGAGAAGCAACGTGGGAACAGAGCTCCTACCCAAACCAGAACCATCAGGTTTCACCATCTTTCAGACTCCAGAACAAGTGCTTCACAGTCCTGCTAGAGCTCGTGGGATCTGGAGACCTGGTTTGAATCCCAGCTTCGTCTCTTACGAGCTGTGTTGTGTGGGGCAGGTTAGTTCCAATTTCTTATCCATAAAAAAGGGATTATTCAAGGTGCCCTCTTCATCGAGTTGTGCTAGAATTAAATGAGGGTGAAGGGACCTGGAGCAAGTAAAAGATAAATTTAAATTAATGGCCAAAGAAAGGAGCTCAGGTCAATACCGTCAAATGCTCCATGAAAAAAAAAAATCTCCTATCCAAGGCTGCCTGGGCAGAAGCCACCTGAGCACCCTGGTTTAGCTGACTTCCAAACTCACTTGTTCTGTTATTTCACTGTGGTAATCTAACCATAGCAGGACTAGGATCTGAAATCTTCCCCTCTGCAAACAAAGGAAACCAGGAGGGTGACAGACAAGTGTCCCCTCTCTGACACTAGCTGCCCTCTCATCATACACTCACACCCAACCTGGTAAGTTTTCCAGTTCAGGTCAAGGGTACAAGAAGCTTCCTCAGGCAGTGCTAACCATGAGATTACACTGTGTGGATGCAGGAGTCCTTGGGTAGACGCTGTGGGTGGCCTCACGAGATTCAAAAGTCTTCCTGCTTTCAAGAGGAATTCAGGGGGAATCTGTGTCAACAGATCTAACACCAAGGTTCAAGGCTCATTGAGAATTAATGGTGAACTACTGTGTTGGGCTGAAGGTCATCTCCAGTATGACATTTTTACAAGGTGGCTCTCTAAAGATGAACTTGATTGATTCCTGGAAGGCCTCTACCATAAGTCCACAGAATCAGAGACAGGAATGTAATTATATGTTCAGCTTAATTCTCCAGGGTAGTGGAGAGAGGAGACCATCTGCTGCTAAGAAGAAATGCTGAAGGTGAGTGGGCCTGAGGGGTTGCCACTGCACATATCTTCTCAGATGGCCCTCTCAGTATTTCTCCAGGGTGAACAAGATCATCAGCCCCATTGTATGGATTAGAAAATCGAGGCCTAGGGAACAATGGTAACTAGAATGGAGAAACTGTGCCCAGATGGAATGAGTGCTCATGAGGAGAAGAGTAGGCATAAATGAGGGAAAGAATAACAGCATGCCTGCCATAGCAACAGAAATGCAGGGTGGCACTGAAGGGCACAGTTCTCAGTCTTGGTCTTAGAAGCTTCTTATTACAGAGGACACAGGCTAATGCAAAGGCTCCCAGCTGCTTAGTGCTGAGAGTAAGGGAATGTGTGTGCTCAGCTACAGACAGGACATCTGCATCAACCCTCCCCCTTCCTCTCCCGAGGCTCAGGGAACATGGCAGAAGAATGACTGTAAGAAGCAGAGGACAGGAGGAGTGCCAGGAGATGTCTTCTGGACAGGACACACTGCTGCACATACAAACCCACGGCAGCTGTGACAATCTATACAAGACCCACATAAGATCTGGCCGGTCGAAATTCTAACACGGGTGGGAAGCGGGTTGCTAAGGCACTTCCAGCAGTTGGTGGCGTCTAGAGGAGATTCTCTTCTCTTTGGAGGTGTGCCCACTAGTAGGCTGCCCATGAATAACCTTAGACCCATGCACATATGAGGAGCACCAAATGGACACAGAAATTAAGGACATGAAGTTAGAAGGGGAGAATGATGGGAGGGATGATGGAGGGAAGAGTGAGGATGTATCCATATGATCAAGATACACTGAATCATGTATAAAAGTTTCAAATGATAAATGTATTTAAATATGCATTTATTTTATTTATTAAATATTAAATTTAATATTATATTTTATTATATATTTATTTATCTTTTTATATAATTATATAATATATCTGTATAGTTACTTTATATATAATTAAATTATAATATTATATGATCATTACAATATATTAAAATAGTAATATATTAATATTATGGTTAATTAAATATTTATTTATTAAATACTTAACATTTAACAAATAACTATTTAAATAAAAATATCTTTAATAAGATTGTGTTTGTGACAACACTTAACAAGCTCCTAGAAGGAGCTGATGTTGAAACTACATTCACTCCTGTCTATGCCTAGAAAACGCTCAAGATGTCATTACCCTGTTGCCCTGAAAATGTCATTAGCCAGCAGTTTACTGTAGGCTGGGGACTTGTCCACACACTTTATAAAAATATACATTAACATTTAATCCTTGCAGCCACCCTACAGGGTGGAAGCTGCCACTTCACAGCTGAGCAGCCCATGCCCAGAGAATTAGGATGGTGCAGAAGCTCACACAGCTAACAAGTCTGGGTCTGCTTGCCACATCCAACTCCCCCACACTGCAGCATGCCAACTTCATACAGACCCAGTGGGAAGGGGTGAGCATCCATTGGGTCAAACCCTAGCGTCTTAGCATTATTTCTGCTGATAAAAAAAAAATTCCCTAACAAAAAAAGCAACTAAAGGGCTAAACAAAGTGTTTAGGGGGAGGAGATCACTTTAGCTCACAAAGTAGGTTACAGCCCATAGCTACAGGAAAGTCACGGTAGCAGGAGCTCAAGACAGCTAGTCATATCACATCCACAGTCAAGACCAGAGAGAGATGAATGCATGCGTTCATGCTCACTTGCGTGTGCTCAGTTCAATTTCTCTACTCTTAGTTCAGGAGCCCCTGACGTGGGAATGGTGCCACCCATAATGGGCTGTGTCTTCCTACATTAATTAACTTAATTAAGAAAATCCCCACAGACGTGCCTACTCTCCAACAATATAGACAACCCCTCATCACGATTCTGTTTCTACATGATTCTACTGAGTTGACAATTAAAGCTAACTACTACATATAAAAACTTAAGAGAATTTATATCTACCTGGGATTAAACTGTGCCCAGGAGGCAGCCTTATCTAGCCCATGGACCTACATTTCCCATGTCCACTTGAATATTCACTGAGCACCAGCTTTGTGTCAGTCACCATGGTGGCCTTTGGACTGTAGTAAGACTCCTCACTCCGGTGAATGTTTCAAGCAGTGCACACAAAAAATGAAACAGAATAATACAAATGTTATGGCAGTCTGTGTTAGGAAAAGAAGCAAGCAGGGAAAAGGCAACAGTGGTTTGGAGGGTGGCCAGGGAAGAGCTTGTTGAGAAGGTGACCGTGAGTGACATCCCGAAGCAGGTGCTGATACAATGCAAAAAGATGCCTAGGGGATGCACCCTTGGTTAAGCACACTTGCATACGCCCTGCGGTGGGAACAATTCTGAGTGGGACACAGATGGAATGGAGAAAATGGGAGATTGGATCGGAGGGCCATGAAGGTAACAGAAGCCCTGTCAGGCATTATCAGTAAGTGTGGGATTCCAGTGTGAAGGAAGCCATTGAGAGTTCAGCAGAGTCACAACGCCTGATGTGATTGAATTCCACCACATCTCTCTCTCTGCACTTTAGACAAGAGACTCATGGGCAGGTGTGAAGCAGAAGCCGGCTGGGTGATGAGACACCATTCTTCTCTGAGACTCTTCAATCCGTTCCTGTGCCTTCCTTCATGAGTTCTCAATTAATCTCAATTTAGATTAGATCAAGAAACTGAGGAGATGTCCCAGTGGTTGTGTGCTTGCTGCATAAGTTTGAGGAGCTGGGTTTGGATCCCCAGCACCCACATTAAAAGAAAGGTGTAGTGTCACACACTTATAACCCCCAAACATGGGAGGGGGTAAAGACAGATTTCCCAGATCTCACCAGGCCAGTAAGCTCCAGGCTCAGTGACACAAGGTGACTGAGAAAGGCATCCTGACACCAGCCTCTGGCCTCCACACTCACCTGCATGGATGAGTACACACACATATACATATACATATACATATACATATACATATACATATACATA
>NW_021605216.1:776623-779550 GCF_004785775.1 Grammomys surdaster | reverse complement strand
ATATACATATACATATACATATACATATACATATACATATACATATATATATACATGCATGCATACACACACACACACACACACACACACACACACATCTCAGGCTATGACCTATTTCAGGGGCTTGCACTGTGATTTGCTTCAAGTCCCCCAGTGAGTCAGAGAGTCAGATACTAAATTTCATCTTGAGTCTAGTGTGCTTTCATTCCATACCCAGTATTAGAATAAATCCATTCTGGCCTTCACTTCTGCCCAGTTGCCTTCCTCTGCAGGCTCAGATGACAGCCCCTGGGCCACTGCAGTGGCAGGCCTGGATATAAATACTCTTGTATGTCAGTTCCCAGCAGACAGATGGCACATCCCACACACCATGGGGAAGAGCATCAGAAAGAAAAAGCCCTGGAGCTTAGTCCTCACAGGACTCCATGACTCTGGAACAATGCATCATGGGAAGAGAGGGCAGGGGGTCTCGGAACAGAGCTGATTATTTATCCAGCTCTTCTTGATGCCCAGCACAATATTAGTTGCCATTTGGGAAAGGAGAGAAATAACAGTTTCTGTTGTCAAGGAGATTACATCCAGTGGGGAAAAACACACACCTGTGGGTAGAAAAGACAATAACCTGCAATCAGGAGATGAAGAGGTCCCACACAGGCAATGTGAGGGGTTCAGGGCTCCAAGAACTCAGAGAGAGATGAGGAGATCAAAGATGTTTTCAAGGAGAGGAGGTAGAAGCTCAAGAAAGAAACCTGAATGTTTTCTAAGAGCAGCCATCAAACGCCCCGGTTGTCTATGCATTTATGCATGTGACGATTTGAATGAGAAGTGCCCACCATAGGCTCATGTATTTGAACACTTGGTCCCCAACTGGTAGCACTGTTTGCGGAGGTTGTGGAACCTTTAGGAGATGGAGCCTTGACAGAGGAAGTATGTCACTGGAAGCGGGCTTTAAGGATTTGTAGCTTGGACCCATTTCCTGTTCCCCCTTCTCTGCTTCCTGTGTATGGATGAAAATATTATCAGCCAGCTTCCTGCTTCTGTCACTGTGCTATGTTTTACCTACCGTGCTGGACTCTAAATATAAGCCAAAATAAATTTTTTATCCACAAGTTGCTTTGGCCATGGTATTTTATCACACCAACAGTAGCTGTCTCAAGAAGTCCATCACTGCCAGTAGCCTATTGGCATGCCACAGCCTTACAGCATCTGTTACTTTCCCATGATTGTATGCCTCCTTCTCCCAATATTTCTTACTAAAGGGGTATTTTTGTCCTTAGAACAGGTATTTGGAAACACGAAAATCCTGAGCCAGTTTGACTAGAGGGACAGGAGGCAACAAGAATGAGCCACTTAGGAAGTCGGGGAAGGTGCCAGAGAAGAGGTGTAGCCAGGGCTGACTCTTGAAAAGAACTTGGAAATCAGAAGCAGTTGTTCTGGCTGAACTGAGAAGGTCAGAGACAACTTGAAAGATAGAAAAGGTGGGCTCAGCTCTTGAGGGCAAGGAGGGTCCAGGCCCCTGAACCAAGGAGCTTGAACTTGAATGACCAACTCAGTGCCCACACACAAAGTCAAGGCAAGAAGAAACAAAGACTCAAGTCTATAATGGTCTTTTTGTTGTTGTTGTTGCTATAATATGATACTTGACGCAGGGTTGTTTGTTTTAGAAAGATTTTATTTCTCACCACTCTGTAGTAACAAGGGCACAGTTTGGAAAGACTGAGCCAGAAGCCTAACTCCCATCTGGTTATGTGAACATAAAAATGCAGTTCTTACCCAGAAAGGATTAAAAGATAGTTTGTTCTGGAATAAAATAGGAGTGACCATGCTCAGGGAGCACACTCAGGTTTGCCCCAAAGACCATGTTCTAACATGGTAAGTGTTTGATGAAGTTCTTATAGAACAGAACAAAGAAAGTCATAAATCAAGACACTTTTCGAATGCTTTGGAGGGATCATCTGGTGGGCGGGTTACAGCAAAGCAGGAAAGTCTTAGCTATAGCAGATGCTATCTATCTAACGGCATTCTTAGCCTTTTGGTTGGTGTTACCTAGTGGCCACAAAGATGTTAGCTCACATACGGATGTGAGCAAAAGGTGGCTCTTGGGTAGAGATGCCGCAAGATAATTTGACTGTGGACTTGCAACATTCTAGTCTTTACACATCACTGAAGTTCTAATCCATTAATCATCATGCCGGATCTCCATCTATACCGCCGCCCACACACAACCAGTCCAGAGCCCAGCCCCCATCTCCATCCCCCCGCAGCACGGGCAGCCTTTCTGTTTCCCTGGACCGGATTATTCTAAGCAGCCTCTGAGGCCCCACAGGACTGAACCCAGCGTTATCTCCTGCACACAGTGACTGCCTTGTTAAAAGGCAATCAGAGGAGCTGACGTTAATAAATGTTAACACCCTCGATGTGGAGTCAGGCAATTAAAATCCCTCCGTAGGAACTCTGAGACCAGCCTGTGCAAAACCCACCCGCTGCCTTAATAAGCTCAGGTCATCACAGGACGAACAGAAAACAAAGAGAAGGGGCAGACATTAAAGCTACCGACCAGGACGGGGGCAACCACCAAAGATCTGTCCCACACTACCATCCCTCCTCAGAGGACCCCACCAAAACAAGAAGCAAGGTTCTCAGGCAAGACTGTGGGGCCTGAGAAGTCCTCTGGACTTGTGGTGTTCAGTGCAGGGTCAGGGACGTTCTCAGGGAGGGCTGGCTGTGGGCTCCAATCTCTCTGCTCCTGACAACCGGTTTCAAGCATGGGCGATCGGCAAGTACAAAGGAGTTGCTTTTCTGCTGGTTCAGAGGCCTGTAGGAGCTCATCGCGCTGCCTCAATCATACCTTCCCTTCCGCGTTCTTTTGTATATTTCCTGAGTGTGTGTGTGAGTGTGTGTGTGTGTGTGTGTGTGTGTGTGTGTGT
>NW_021605216.1:756710-776223 GCF_004785775.1 Grammomys surdaster | reverse complement strand
GGGGAGGGGGAGGGGGAGGGGGAGGGGGAGAGGGAGAGGGAGAGGGAGAGGGAGAGGGAGAGGGAGAGGGAGAGGGAGAGGGAGAGGGAGAGGGAGAGGGAGAGAGAGACCAATTGCCATGGTACATGTGAAGAAGGCAAAAGGCACTTTGCAGAGGCTGTTCTCCCCTTCTACCTACCACTGGGCATTAGGCACTGAATTTGGGCTGTCAGGCTTAGCGACAAATACCTAAACCACTGAGGTATCACGATGACCCCTTTTCTTTCATTTCTTCTTCCTTTCTTTGTAAAATGCTAGGTAGCTCAGAGTGGCCACAACCTGGTTATCCTCCTGCCTTAGTTTTCATCTTCCTAAAGTCCAGATTAGAGGCAGAACCTTTAAATATCACCTGCTCTAACCCTTCCACAGAGACTTAAGAAAGGGCAGGAGGTCCATGCAGGGTCACTCTGTGAGCTAAGTGACAGAGGACTGATTTGCTGAAGCTGAAGAGTTAGTGAGTGTACGAGCCCACCACAGAGGGCCTAGCTCCTGAATCTGGTAAAACCAGCTGTAGGAGACCCTGGAATTCAGCCTGCCCTCCATGGCACTTTCTCACTACAAATGTACACATAAATAAACAAATGCATGTAAAAGACTTGAATAATTTTTCTGGCCATGATATAAGATGGGGTGCAACCTCCAATGCCACCTCGGAAGAGCTGTGGTATCTTCAAATTGCAAGGAGGCTTGGCTCGTGAATGTGTTCCCCTTACAGGCCACTAGTGATCCCATGGCAAGGCTTGATGCAGCGGTGCCAGAAGAGCCATCAATGCCCACACATAAAGAGTCCTCTAACTACATGATATAAGGGCCTGTGTGACACAGACTATCACAAAAGCCACGAGGACGTCTTTGTCACCTTCCCCATCTGTTCTAGGGAAAACAAAACGTCATTTCTCCACAGAATAGTTCAGCTGAAAGCATCAAGTTCACTAGGGAAGCCTGTTAATGAAGTAGTCCCTCACCCAACTCTCCCACCTTCTGAAGCAGGGGATCAGGAGACAGATCTGCATCTGCATTCCCAGCTGATTGTAAGTGACTTTGATGTGCAATTAATAAGGATACCAAGGAAAACTAGACAACCCTCTGATCTGAAAACCCGACAGTTGAAGAAAGGAAAGGATTCAATTTAAAACTGCACAAGAACAATTACCTGACATGTTAGTTTCTATTGTTGTGTAACAAATTGCCACCAGCTAGTGAACTGGCACACCACAACACAGACATTCATTCTGACCTAATTCTGGAGGGCAGAAGTCCGGGTACACATGGGCCATCTCTGACCAGGGTCTCATGGGGTGGAAACCCAAGCTCCAGTGCCCTAACAGAATCTGATTCCTTCCACGTTTAGAAGGAGGTTCTTTTTCTTCTAGTTTTCTTGTTGTTGTGACAGAATACCAGACAGAAGCAAGTCAAAAACGGGGAAGATTTACTCAGCTTACGAGTATGAGGTAACACCTCTCATGATGGGGCAGGAATACACAGTAGCAAGAGCATGAGGCAGCTGGTTACATTGTGTCTGAAGTTAAGAAGCAGAGAGAGATGAAGGCTGGTGCCCAGCTTCTCTTCTTTTCTTCTTTTTCTCTTCTTTTTTTCAGTCTAGGACTCCATGGGATGCTGCCATCCACGTTTAAGATGAGTCTTCCCTACTCAGGTAAACCATTCTGAAAACACGCTCACAAACACAGCCAGATGTGTGTCTCTTAGGTGGTTCTAAATCTAGCCAACTTTACAATGGAGATCAAACATCAAAGGGACAGTTAGCACTACAAGCCACTTTGAAAAAAAAAGTCCATGTGAAAAACAACTGCTACAGAAGCTTTCTGAAATACATACATATACATATATATAAAAAAAAACTTCAAATGAACTTATTCTGTGTCTGAGGGACATATTCCAACTAGACACCAAATACCAGCAGATTAAAAGCTCCATTTCCAGGAATTAGTACCTCTTTTTGAGTTGTTGGCTGGTGAGGTCTCACAAACCCTCCAGACATTATAAGTCACCCTTCATAACTTGACAGAAAGATTCTATTGTTAAAGACACCACACTACTTGGCTCATAAATTATGGAGAAACCAAGTGAGAATACTGGCTTCATTGCTACTGGCTAGCTTTCATAGTGCTAGATGGTGCTGTGCATGCTACCAGAGGAGAAAAGTAATCTTTAATCTTGACCAGCTGTGAATCCTATGTAAGGACCCAGGAAGAGGACCCCCCAACTCAAGTCCCGATCAGCGTGCACCCAAGGAGACATGAGAGACTGACTTGATGCAAAATAGCAAAAGGCAGTTTACTAACGAGGACCCTCGGATTGAAACTCATCCCACGCAGGGGAGAGAATTTTGAATGAAGACCCCAGGAAGTTTAGAACTTTTATAGGGGGAGGCACAAGGGGGAAGGGAAAAGCGGGAAATTCTGGCGCAGTTACATATAATTGGATATTTCAAACATCAGCACTTTGCGTAAGCAATCATTTTGACAGGCTGGATGGCCCACTAGTTTTGACCATGAAGCCTCAGACCTTCTACGATAAACACCAGGTGGCCCATTACTCACTTGGGCATGTTTAGACTGGTCAAGATATGTCTTTGGTTGTTTCTATATTTTTGGTCACCTCGTCCCTAGAGGGGCTTCATATTTTTATTATGGCTATTCTCTGCAAGTTCAGCAAGCCATCTTGCGGTCTTTGTCAAGTTGTTTTTAATTTTTACTCTGACCACCTACAAGCTACAATATTGACTGGCCAGACAAGATATGCCCACTGGTGCGATAGTGGCAAGAATATTATGGGAATAATCAACTACTTTCTAACTGGACTTAAGGCCTGCTCCATGAGATGGAATCTATACCTGACACTGTTAAAGGGGCTAAATAGGTCATAGGCCCTAAGAGAGAACATAATACTAGTAGTCTACCTAAAAGACATAGCACTAAAACAACCCCTAATGGTTTATTGCTATACTCATAGATGAATCCATCGCTCAGCGTTCATCAGAGAAGATTCTTCTTACAGTAGATTAATACAGAGACCTGCATCCTGTCAAGGTCAGAGAATGAGACTGGGCGTGCTCTGCCCTAGATGGGGGCATCTATATCACACTCCTCCCCTTGAGGATCAGGAATCTTCTTGAAAGAGAAATAGAAAGATTGTTAAGAACCAGATCCCTCCAGTCATGTTTTCTATGTCCTAATAGAAAACCCCAAACCAAATGAAATTTTAAAATCCTTTGTGTGAGATGTAGCTTAGAATGATTGAGTCTAAGCACGTCACCTGTAAATTTCTTGAGCAGACATCATATATGAAAGACGGACCACCTAGCTCACATGTCACCTGTAAATTTCTTGAGCAGACATCATATATGAAAAACTGACCACCTAGCTCACAGACAGCCTTGGTTTATGACCAGAAAATACTCTGTTTTTGGACCAGCAAACCTATGACCAGCAAATTTTCTTCTTGCTGAAAAAAAAAAAAAAGCAACTTAAGGAAACATTTATTTTGGCTCACAGTTTGAAGGGATGCAGTTTGTTACCATGGGGAAGCAACTTAAGGAAACATTTATTTTGGCTCACAGTTTGAAGGGATGCAGTTTGTTACCATGGGGATGGTACAGCAGTGGGAGTGTATGGCAGCTGGTTGCCCTTTACACACAGTCCAGAAGCATAGAAACACAGGATGGTGTCCACCTTTCTTTTTCTCTATTTCTTTTTCATCCAGTCCACAACATCCATCCAATGAGATGGTGCCATGAGGTGGTGTCTGGCACACTAGGATGGCAGTCTTCCCTTCTCATCTTCTCAGCGCTCTCTCTGTCTCTGTCTCTCTGTCTCTATCTCTGTCTCTCTCTCTCTCTCTCTCCTTCTCTCTCTCTGTGTGTGTGTGTGTAAATGCCCTCATAGACACACCCAAAAAATGTATCTCCTAGGTGCTTCTAAATCCAGTCTACAATGAAGAATAAACACTACACAAACATCCAAAAGATCTTACCATCTGATACAGCAATTCACAAAGCCAAACACTTCTTTGGGGTTTGGTAGGAAGAAAAACCTCACTGAGAAACACCAAGTGACACCCTAGGCTATCTATGTACACAATTTTATTTACAAATCAAAACCACCATATACAATAAAAGGTATCTAAGGTATGCTTACAGACAGGAGCCTAGCATGGCTGCCCTCCAAGAGACCCAACAAGCAGGTGAAAGAGTCAGATGCAAATACTTACACCCAACCAATGGACAGAAGCAGGGGATCCCTATGGTTGAATTAGGGAAAAGCTAGAAGAAGTTGAAAAAGAGGGCAACCCCATAGGAAGACCAGCAGTCTCAACTAACCTGGGTCCCCGAGATCTCTCAGATACTGGACCACCAACCAGGCAGCATACACCAGCTGATATGAGGCCCCGACACAAATACAGCAGAGAACTGCCTGGTCTGGCCTCAGTGAAAGAAGATGCACCTAACCCTCAAGAGACTTGAGGCCCCAGAGAGTGGGGATATCTGATGGGGTGGTGGGGACATCCTCTTGGAGACTGGGGAGGAGGAATGGGATAAGGAACGGTCTGAGGGTGGACCAGGAGGGGGATAATGACTGGACTGTTAAAAAAAAAAAGATTTAAAAAATAATAATTTAAAAAACTATAAAAAATAGGTATCATTCTTACTTTATAGAAAAAGTATTTGAATTCTGTAATTTACCCCCTTTTCAATTTTTGTTTGTTTGTTTGTTTGTATTTTGATTTGTTGTTTGGTTTGTTTTGAGGGCCAATAGCACAGGGCAGCTCCAGGAGTCAAACACAGGTCAATCTGATTCCAAACCACATGTTCTATCCTTAAACCTAATGTCAATCAGTGTGGGTTATTTTCTCTGTAGCTTCAGCCACACAATGTATCTTAGAATAAAACAGAAGACTGGGCTAATGAGTTAGCTCAGTAGATACAGGCGCTTGCTCCCATGCCTGATGATCTGCTCAGTTCTCAGAACCTACAAAGTGGACAGAGAGAACCACCAACTCCTGCAAGTTGTCCTCTTACCTCAGTGTACACCACGAGTTATGGAACACACAGAAGTGTGCACGCCGGATGGGGCCCTCAGTAAAGAGGGAGGGAAAGAGAAAGGGAAAAGGCAGAACAAGGAGAAGAAAAAAAAAAAACTAAGCAAGGCATCGTCCCTGGTGCTCTCTTAAAAAATAACAAGCACCACATTTTGTTCTTGCCCTAAGTAGAGTTAAATCTCTCCAACAGCGTCAGATGGATTGCTAATTACACAATTACATCATGTGGCCATGCTGGTAATAAAATTCTTGGACTGCTTTCAGCAAATCCAAGTTTGGAGAAAATAACGGCTTGCTTTAAAATTATTTACTAAATTAGGCGATTCTTTACTCAACATTGTTTTTAATAATTCAAGTACAGAATGTTTTATTATGAACATTTCCAAAAACAAGTTGTTTTAAAAAAAAAAAAATATATCCCATTCTTGCTGATATGTACATACTGCTCCAGGAAGGTTTTTTTTTTAAAAAAAAAAAAGAAAGAAAGAAAGAAAGAAAGAAAAGAAAACATTTAATATTCCTCCTTGCTGGATAGTGGAGGGGTTCTCAGCCATCCTGTGAGACTTCCTGCTGATGTAGCCCTCCCCTCTGACTTAGCAGGGCTGGGGAGTAAAGGCCTCAGTTCCACTTACTTGCTGCAAATCACCACAGATGATTTCAAACCCCTGGGAGGAAGGAAATAAAAGATGCTACATGGGAGGTGCCCTTTCCATAAACAGCTAAAACACAGCCCGCCCACCCACTCCTCAGCCATGTGATCCCTGTCCCTCCTCCTGCAGCATCAAGAAGTGGAGTCTACTAGCTGTCCTGAGGGTTAAGGCCCTCAGACTGTAACAGAAGGGCAGTGTAGCTGCTCTCTGCTCAACCCTCCATGGCCCAGCAGCTTCTGCTTCCTTCTTGTTGGGTCAGTCTCTTAAGATGTTTCATCTGAGAACCTAGCCAATGCGCTGTAAAGCAAATGTTCAAACAACTCACATTAAGCAACCATTATCAAACAGGCTGGTCAGCCACCCTCCACTGCCATCTTGGATGCTTACCCATCAAGGCTTCACAGATGTCTGCAGACCAGTCACTGACTGACTGCAACCCCAGGAGGGGTCCCAGAGTTATATCACCCAGAGAACCATGGAAAGTGATAAGATATTGTTATTGAGACACTGAGTTTTGGAGAAGTTTATTAAACACCAACATGTAACCAGATAGCCCTCTTCTGATTGGTCATCTATGAGAACTGAGGCCAGGCCTGAGCAGCTATGAAGGAACCATCCAGAGTGTCCTGCTCTTTGGGCTATCCAGACCCCATCTGTGAGATACAGCAATCAGGCTAGATAAGGTTCTCAACCTAGAGAGCAGGCTGGCATGTGCAGTCACTATTCAGAGACAGTAGTTTTGTTTATATGTATTGTATTTTGAGATAGGATCTCATGAAGCCCAGGCTGGCCTTAAATGCACTGTGTAGCTGAGGATTTGAACTCCTGATTCCTCTGCTTCCATTGGGATTAGAGTCATACACCATGTCCGACTCAGTCACTGGATTTCTAAAACGCTGATGGAAGCTTCATGGTTATGGATGATGAAGCCACCCTCCTATGTTGCTAAAAGCAAAGTGTCCTTGCTTGGGACTGGAATTCCATTATCTTAAAATATCAATCTGTTCTCTTCTGCCAGTCAAGCAGTGATTAACAGGCACATATGGCCTTGACAGCTCAAAAACAAAACAAAGAATTAAATGTTGCTTAATTCATGAGGCTTGTTGAGCATAGAAAAAAATATTTTAAAATACGAGCATGGCTAAGAAAAGGGTCCTCAGAATAAAAGTGGAAACATGGCCTGTGGTGACGTCACAGGATGGCCCGTACTGAGCAGTTTCTGGGGAGCAGCAGTCACCACACAGTGTCCTGAATGTTTGCTTCTCTGATGTTTCAAATGATCCAGGAAGTAAACAGTCCAAGTATTCCCTGCTTGGCAAAGGAAAAGCTGAGGGACAAAGTGGTAGGACCCTACCACCACCTTGCTAGAAATCAGACAAGCAGTGAACAGCAGAAACAAGACTCAAATCCCTCAGATTGCAAAGTCTGTACGAGAGGCACTGGAACCAAAATCTGTAACTGTATGAAAGTCAAAGTTCCCAAGATAATGTTCTGCTCACCTCTCCTTCTCTTAGATGGTGTATTCTAGGGAGACTGGGGGTGTCTAATCAGAAGCACAGGACTGGTGTGGCATAAAGAAGTGGGACCAGGTAACCCACAGGATGGTCCAGAGTCACACAAGAATGAGCCATTCATGGGCACAAATGCATGCCAACCCAAGAAGATAGAACTCAGTGTTTGATAAAGATGAAGATATGACTATAGTAATTTTGTTCCTGGGTCTCTGTGTTAGCAACAAGGCATCTCCACTGTCTGCCCCAGGGACCCAGTAACAGCAGGATTTATCACAACTCTTTGCCATGATGTGAACAATTCCCACTGTTATTGTCCAATATTCTTCCCCTCTACTACATCCCCTTATAAAAGGCCAGTCCTTCCTCTCCCCAATCTCTTCTTCCCTCCACCCTTGCCCAGAGGCAGCCTCTGTACACCCCTCCCTAATAAACCTCCCACGTGAGATCTGTCAGTCAGTGTGACTTTGTGAGGTCCATCACTTAGACCATAATACTATGTCTGTGCCCTGGGTGAACACTGAGTGTCACCTGTAACAAGGACATGGGGGCTTAATCACAGCATATTGTTCATGGTAAAACTGAAGCAGAGTAAAAGAAAGGCAAGCTAGGGGAAGAAAAGTAGGAGGAAGTGACCACGTATCATAAAGGAATTGGCATCACAGGCTTGCTTGTGGGAACTGGAGGCTGAGCTAGGATTTGTTCCCATTCTAGGCAACTGAACTGTGTCCTCACCCTGGCATGCATCACTTGAAGGTGCTTCAGCTAGAATTAGATGTTTCAACACAGACAAATGACAGAAATGAAAGGGAGAAAGAAGGCAGGAGCTGCAGAGATGGCTCGGTGGCTAAAGTCTTGCTGCTCTTGCAGAGAACCCAAGTTTGATTTCCAGCAACCACATCTGGTAGCACACAACTGCCTGTAACTTCAAGAGATACCAGCAGCCCTTACAGAGCCGACTTTAAACCATTTCTAGATTATGAAGAGGGATTCTCTTCTGCCGTCAACCTGAAGTCACGAATACACATATGTACGTACAAGCATACAAATAAAAAAAAAATCTTTCAATAAATGAAGAAGCCCAATTGGAAATAATGGTTGCATTTTTGTAAATTACACCATATATATATATATATATATATATATATATATATATGTACATGTTCTGCATGCAGGTTATACCTACACATGTATTAAGAGATACAAAGGCATTATGGTAATATTAAACTTAAATCGTGATCATCATTAGCTAAGAGGTAAGAAAACTGCTAATTAAGGCCGAAGTCCACCATGACCAGATTGCCTCTGAGCTTGGCACAATATGGAAGACTCCCTTCGTTGGCAGGGCTTCCCCTTCTCTGACCTTGTCTTGGGAATTCTAAAACCCCAAACATACACCTCTACCTGAGGAATGTCATGTGCCTTTGATAGACTTCATTTCTCCTGATAAAAACCTGTTCAGCTAACACCTGAGATTCCTGAAATGTTCTCCCACACTAATAAGACATTTCGGTACCCTAAGCCCTCAGTCAACCTTTGCCCATACTGGATGTTCCTACCCAAAACTTTGTAAGTCTTGAATCACCCCAAGTAAAGTTGATCTGTCTCCTCAGAGCCCATCCAGAGTGGCCATTCACTGTATTTACTCACAGAGCTTCCGAACCTCCTTTTGTCATCTCTGTTCCCTTTGCCCGTGTGAACCATAATAGGCCTATGATTCATGAGGGCAGGAAGAACCACACTCAGAGAGTGGAGAGAAGTGAGGAAAGGTGACAGAAGAGGCTTCTTTTAAAAATATATTATTTGTGTATGTCAGATGTGTGTCTGTGTACAGCTGTGCACATGCTACCTTGCCCGTGGAAAGGGCAGAGGACAACTTAGGCGTGTATTTTTCTCATAAAGCATAATGCACCTGGGTCCAGGGAATCCAATTCAGTCCATCAAGCCTGGGGGCAAGCACCTTTACCTGCGGAGCCATCTCTCCAGCCCCAAGGGTTCTATTTTATCTACACTATTTTATTTCCCAAACTCATGGTAAATCCATGAGCATTTCATTAGATCATCAATTCTCTGTTGTTGTTCGTTTGTGGGTTTAGGGGGGTCTTTCTGTTTGGGGGGTGTTTGGGGGTTTTTTGTTTTGTTTTTGTTTTATGTTTGTTTGGGTTTTAGCTTTTTGAGATAAGACCTTGTTCTGTAGCCCAGGCTGGCCAGGAACTCACTGTGTAGGCCAGGTTATCCTTATACTTACAGTGGTCCTCCTGCCTCAGCTTCCCAAATGCTGGGATTACAGACTTGAGTCACCATGCCTGGTTCAACTTATTTTTGATGCATGGAAGTTTTCATCCATTTCTAATTTCTCAAAAACCCAACCTCCATGCCACTCCCGGGCTTTCAGCCTTGGTAGTCCTCTGTGGCCTGTCCCCACTCCCAACTCCATCTCTACAGCCTCCTCTCCTCAAACCTATCAGTCTTCCCTAGAAAAGTCAGGGCTGCGAATGCAAAGAGCCTGGATCATTAGTGTTTGAGAAGAGGATTGTGGAGAAACGATTCTCAAGAGCTAAAGAAGCAATGCTCTCACAGTGCAAGGACTCTCTCATGAGCTTGCTGCATCTTCTCAGTCACATCCATCGAGACTAAAAGACCTTGTCAGATAGCTGCTGTGACATTTGGGCTTGTCAACTGGACAGGAGTTGGAATCACCTAAGAGACAACCCACTGGATGTGTCTACGAGCATGAGTGTCACCAGAAAGATTTAGCTGGGGAAGGCAGACTCACCCTAAATGACAGCAGCAGCATCCAATGGGCTGGGGTCCTGAGCTAAACTTAAAAAAGAAAATGAGCTCAGCACCGGCATTCATCTCCTTCTGCCCATGACTGTGGATGCAATGTTACCAGCTGCCTGCTCCTGCAGCCATGCCTTCCCCACCATGATGGACTGTAAGCCAAACAAAACCTTGCTTTCCCACACTGCCTTTGTCGGGCATTTTGCCACAGCAGTGAGACCAGTGACTAACACACCTACTAAGTGTTAGGGGTTCTAGGATGTCATCCCTAGCTGTGCTTTGCAGCCCTGAGCTCTAGGTTCTATTCACAAGAGTGATCATTCCCAGCGGAACAGGGAACAGTTAAGACAGATGATGTCTGCTGTCCAGTGGGAGAACACAATGTTAGAACTCAGTCTTTGCGCAGACCACAGTACCTGCAGCAGCCTCCCCTCACAGACACCCTACTGAGTCTCTCTAAGTCATTAGCTTAACAGACATCCCAGGGACAGAATCTCTCAGCTGGAAAGTAAGTTAATATCAAAGACAGAGTATCAGTGACCACGCCCGGCTCACCACCCCCTTCCAGCCTCCTGCTTAGAATTCAGAATTTCCAGCTGCTGGCGTGAGTTATCAAACCTTCACTACCTATGTGGGCTATGCCGCTTGGAAAGTACCAGACCAGTGTGCATCTCAAGAAAATGGAAAAGGAGATGTCATCTGTGATAGTTAGCTTCAGTGGTTAATTTGAAATGGCTAAGAGTCACCTAGGAAGGGAATCTCCGTAAAAGATTATTTATATCAGGTTGGTCTGTGGGGGTATGGGGGTGGGTGTCTTAATTAACCGATGTGGGAAGATCCAGCCCAGTGCACCGTTCCTTAGGCAGGAGCCCCTGGGCTCTGTAAGAGTGGGGTGGTTAAGCTGACCACAAGCAAGCAAGTGAGCAGGTGCACATTCATCTTCTTTGCGTTTGGATGTCATGTGACTAGCAGTTTGAAATTCCTGCCTTTACTTCCTCTAGAAGTGATGGACTGTAATTTTACAATTCAGAAAAACCTTCTTTGTCTCTAAGTTTATCACAGCAATGGAAATGAAACTAGAATGGTCCTGATGAACAACCACCAAGATTGACCTCTGACCTCCAAACACATCCATGTGTAAGACCAATACGCACAGGAACGTGCACACAGAAGATGACGGGCCCTGACGGGCTCTCATCTTGGAGAGCAAACTCGTACACAGGCAGGGGAGCCAAGAGAGGAGCAAAATCAAGCAGTTCCCACAGCATCTTGCGAGCTCTAACCTCCCACCATCCCTCAAGTATGTCTGTGTCTTCATTATTTGGAGTTTTCTGAGTCCTGAATGAGCCACCGAGCCCGTGTGAAAAGTCATTGAACACCTTCAGCAATGGCCACAGTGCTGCCTCCCCGTTGGTATTTCTCCCAGGCTTATTTTGTCCTTGCCTCGCTGAGCCGCTGCAAGGGAGGCATTAAGGGACCTTCACGAGAAGCGAGGAAAAGTGACAGATGTGTGGACGGAGACCGTCCACAGCTGCAGAGCAGCTGAGGTTTATGGGAAGTGTTTAATCACTGCAGTCTTCCGGGTTCTTTAATAACATATATTGATTTGCTTGCACTTCCCTGAGGGAGGAAGGATTTGACTAACAGCCAGTGTTCCCCTGAGAGCAAGCACCAGAGGGTCTGACTAAACACAGAAGAGTGAGAAGCTGAGAAAGGGGGAAAAAAAGAAGGTAAGAATGATGGTCTGTGAAATTGGAAAATAATGTGTACTTCACAGAGCCTGACATAGCTCAAAACAAGCAGGTGAAGGAAGAATTCATCTCGATCCTCTCCTCACTTTTAAAAGCACCTGTAACCTCTTCCCTGCTTTGCCACTCCTCTCCCCCAGGGGGCGCCACCCTAGTACCGGTAGTCAAAGCGCTTCCACGAGCTGCGCATGCTCAGCCCTTGGACTATATTCATGTTCATGCTCATGTGTCTAAGAAGGGTTAGCTTGCTTCTCCTCTGCCAGGATAAGCTTTTGTTCTCGTGTTGTTCTGTTGTGTAGGACAGAATTTGAAATTATAATTAAGTCTGTAATTATAATTTAAACTGCTAATCCTTTGGGTTTCGGTGAGTATTGTGTCTTTGGTCCTCACAGACTCCACGCATTGTAGCAGCATGAGAGACTGTTCCTTGGAACACTGGAGAGAACCAAGATGTCCACAGGATCCCAGTGTATAGCCCAGGGGCCAGCAAGACACAGGTATCCCAGTCTAAATTTGCAAATCAACTCTATGAGCATGCTTGTCACAGAGTGAGCAGTGGGCTGGTGCAGAAGACAGCTGTCTCGGGCACTGGAACTCTTGTTCCTCAGTATACTTTATCTGCCCCACTATACCTTATATATCACAGACCAGGTGCCGTCTCTGCTGCCTGCCTGTCTACAGCAACAGAGTCAAACATGACCAGCCCAGGCCAGCCCAGGCCCCAGCCCCTCTATCCTCCCATCCAGGCTGGAAGCAGCATGGCCTTTGGGAGTTGAGCATCAGAGTTTATACCCAAGCCATCTGCCATGAACAGTGTCAAAGGGGAACAAGGCCGTTATGACGAGCAGTTGATAGTGGACCCCTGGGTTCCCTTGACCACCAGATCTGATTTCCTGAATGGTTTTGTCACTGGAGCCCTAACAAGTCAAGTTCAGTCACCTGTCCCCAACAGAACAACTAAATAAGTAGTAATTTAAAAAAAGCAAGATGAGGACATTTATTAAATGTGGCCGTGTAAGGAAGAGGAACAAAGAAGTTAAGTGACCCCCCCAAGTCTATCTTTGAGGTCTTGATATGAAGACAAGAAGGGCCCATAGCTAAGCAGTCCTGGTCAAGGTGTGGTCCCCGCCTATCTTCATCACCTCAGTTCCAGATTCTCCCCTGCAAGGTGGTCTGACAAGTTGTCAGAACTGTGGGAAAATTCTTCCTGGAAGAAAGGCTCCCTCTATGGCTGACACCAAGCTTAAGATTTTTTTGCCTCCCAGCGTGAGACTCTAGAGGGCATCCTGATTCCTTGAAGACCAATGTCTCAACAGTTGATATCTACACAGCTAATCCAAGGAAAGCCCCATCTCAAGAAAACAAAATAAGTTGGAACTATAGCTTAGTAGTAGAGGGTTGCCCACCATTTGCAAGACTCTGAATTCAATCCCCAGTACAGAGGGAGAGGGGAGGAAGAAAGAAATTTGTTGTAAGCTAGGTATAATGGCTCATGCCTGCAGTCATTGCTCTTGGAAGGAAGTCAGGAAAATCAGGGGTTCAAAGTCAACCTCAGCTATATGAGGGCAAGCCCAGCAAGGAAAGGAGACACTGTCCTTTCTAAAATAAATGAACAAATAAAGTCTAATAGCTCTTTTATTGGGAGTCCACAGTATCAGAAATTTAACTAGGTGTTCATATGTTGGTCCACGAACCTTAAAAAAGAAAGGAAGGAAGGAAGGAAGGAAGGAAGGAAGGAAGGAAGGAAGGAAAAAAAGAGGGAGGAAGGGAAGGAGGGAGGGAAGGAGGGGAGGAGGGAGGGAGGGAAGGAAAGAAGGAAGAAAAGAAAACTGTAAACCACAGTTCAGATTATCCACAGTGAGATTATCCACAGTTTCTGAAGGAACTGAAGCACGGAGCAGTTAGATAGTTTTTTCAACATCATATGACCAACACAGCTTTGCTCCAAACCTCCTCCCTCAGAGATGTTGCTTGTGTCCAGCCAATAGCAGAAATTGTCTTTAAAAATTCCCAGCTCACTGGCTTTGTTTGCAAAGTCTGCAAGTAGATGACGTCTTTCAACTTGGTCGTAACAAGAGGGGAAGGGGGCTGCGTGCCGACACTGGTGAGGGAAGACTATCTCCTTTGGATGCCAGTGCCCTGGTCTGTCAATCATTAGACAGAGGGTGACT
Organism: Grammomys surdaster; assembly: GCF_004785775.1. Taxonomy (NCBI): domain Eukaryota; kingdom Metazoa; phylum Chordata; class Mammalia; order Rodentia; family Muridae; genus Grammomys; species Grammomys surdaster. The sequence continues at coordinate 762,262 of NW_021605216.1, read as the reverse complement.
CCCTCTCTCTCACGACCTCGCTGTTTTTGTGCAGGGCAGCAATAGAGACAGGTACAAGGACAGTTGCTGCTGTGGCAGAGTCGTGCAGAGTGACAACTGTGCAGACACTCAGCTCCAGATGCTTATGGAAGAAGTTAACTTCAAGCTGTAGAGGCAATCCCAGCATTCCAGAGGCTGAACAGCAGGAAGGTGAGTCTACAGCCAGATAGCTGTGTGAGACGGTCCTCACACAACCACAATCTTACTTCAAAGGTAAGTTTCTCTCTCCCTCTGTCTCTCTCTCTCTCTCTCTCTCTCTCTCTCTCTCTCTCTCTCTCTCTCTCTCTCTCTTTACACAGCTTTTCAAAACCTTCCCAGTCTGGGAATGGTGACATGTGCCTATAATCTCAGCTCTTGAGATATGGAGACAAGAGGATCAGGAGTTCAAAGTTACCCTTAGCTACATAGTAAGTTTGAAGATAGCCTGGGCTACCTGAGATGCTGATTATAAAAAGAAGCAATAAAGGAATATAAATAAATAAATAAATAAATAAATAAATAAATAAATAAATAAATGCAGGCAGGCTTCCATGGTCCTTCCATTCCCATGGGTTGGCACTGAAGTCATTCTGGTTCTCCTGTGGAACAGTGTCCCACAAAATGCTTGTTTCTGACCAACCCAGCCATTGGACTTCTGGTTGATCACAGCTCCTGGCTGAACTTCCATTCTATATCCATGACTCTGGCTGGATAGAACACAATCAGTTTTACCTCGTGAGCCTTTTCTATTTGTCAGATAGTGACTGTCAGGAAGCTGTAATGTTGAAAGGATTAGGACGCTAACCCCAATGCTAACATGAAGAACTGCAGGGACTGAAGGGTGATGCCTGCCATGGGCATCAGAGTGATACAAAAGACAGGAGCTTCTAATCTCTATCCCCACAGCACACTCAGAGTGGACCCAAAATTTTCCAACTGAGCAATAGTGCAGCAAGAGAGCATGAACTCATATGCCCCTAAAGACAGAGGGAATGGAAAGGTGGAGGAAAGCAGAGCGGAACAGTGAGAGGCTCTAGGTTTCCCAGCTCAACCCCTCAGAAACCAGCAGGTGCCCTTTTCCATTATCCCCCCAACCCTGAGACATCCTACTGAACTCCCCACAACAAAGATGGAACTGCCTGTGCGTGCTTGAAACTACATTTGCTGTTTCCAAGAGCCTTTGACTGGTACCACTCACCATGACCCTTAGGTACCAGATATTTGATAAGGAACTGAACCTAATTTCACTTAGTCCCCACAATGACCTTATGAGGTAGGCATGGGGAAACTGAGTTTCCACAAGATTACATCCCATGTTCAAGCGCCTAACTGGCATCCTTTGTTCATATCATCTTCTTCCAAAACACTTTCCTCTTCCAAATGGCAACCAGACTTGTCCTGCAAGCATTATTCATATTTAATTCCTTCCCCCATGTTTTAAATCAAAGCTGATTTTAAAGCACTAGGCTGGTCAATTGGGCAATAACAACATTCCGGAGAGTGAAGAGGCAGTGCTTTGAATTAATCTGAGGCTATCACCAACACAGGCCCTACCTCTAAGCACACATTGATTTTGCACTCACGTACCTGACTGTGGAAGAGTGAATTCTAAGTTCTCATAGAATGATATTTCTGCATCATGCTATTTGAAATGGAGGAGGAAGGGGAGGGAAAGGTGAAGGAGGAGGGAGAGGAGGCCCATAGGTCTTTAATTGGCCTGAAGCTCACCAATTAAACTAGACTGACTGGTCACCAAGTCCCAGGGATCCATCTGCCTCTGCCTCCCCAGTACGGGGATTACAAAACCACCACCAGGTTGGGTATGGCAGCATTCACCTTTAATCCTAGCACTCACCAGGAAGGCGGAGGCAGGAGGATCTCTAAATTCTAGGCTAGCCTAGACTACATAGTGAGTTCCACCAGGATTACACAGTGAGACTCTGTCTTAGAAAGAAAGGAAAGGAGGGAGGGAGCTGGGAAGGCAGGAAGAGTGGAAAGGAGGAAGGGAGAAAGGAAGAACCTGAGAGCAAGCATGCCTCCATGCCTAGCTTATTTTACATGGATTCTGGGGCTAGAACCTGGACCCTCCTCTCACAAGGCAGGCACTCTACTGACTGAGCCATCTTCCCAGTCCTCTAAACAGATATTTCAATGGTTATTTTTAAATTCACCGTGTCTTCAAGGTAAAAGTGATTTTTTAAAAAAATTATTTTAATTAGTTGATTTTCTAAAGATAAAAAATTCTGCAGAGAGATAATTTTGAAAACAACCGTTGGAAGTATTTCCCCATCACGTATTGCCTAAGTCAGGTACTGAATAAAAAACTCCATCCCAGTCACGGGTAAGAAAATCTTCCAGCTGAAGCGTTCCAGTGGGTTTAACCTAGTTTTAAATTAAAAAAACAAAAAAAAGAAAAGTTGGAAACCAGTGAGAAGGAAATTCACTTGCTAAATCTCAACCGAAATCTTTACAAAAAGTGTCGGGGGCATTTATAGTGCGCACTGTGATGTACAAAGCCCACCGGATTATACGTCCTTCTTCACTTGGATCTTCGTATCCTGGTGTGCATACGATTTTGATGTCGGCAATCAATTAAAAGGAAGTATCAAAATAAACTGAGCCTGGACAAGAATTCATAAATCTCAAGGTCTTAAAGATTTCAAAACAACGGAGAGACTGCTCAGTGGTTAATAGCTGACATGCAGACCACCTGATATCAGGCAGCCCACAAGCACCTATAATTCCAGATCCTAAGGATCCAACACCCCCTTCTGGCATCTTCAGGAACTGCAATCATACGGCCAAACCCACACAGGGACACACACAGATGCACATAACTCAAAACTAAAATCTTTTGAAAAATAAAAAGCAACAAAGTGCAGTTCAACCCCACTGGATCCCCTAGATATTAATAACATATTGATGATGATATTTAAACACTATTGTCTTAAAATATTTTATTTTGGCTTCATTCTTTGCTTTTATATTTTCTAGCCACCTTTTACAATGTACCAGATTTCCAGCCCAGCAGAGCGTAAACATAATTTTAAAGTGTGTGCACATATTTGAGAAGCATCCTCAATTGCACTGTCTGAGCAGATATCTGGTCAAAGGAGCTTAGTGGCCTGTGGTCTGAAGGCTCACAGCTGGGGAACTGGAAACCACTCTCAGCCTGCCAGACTTGGAACAGCTCAGATGCCAAGTTCTAGTCATGGCAGCAGGCAGATAAGAACCACTTAGCTGGGTGGTTTCCTCAAATGCAGGGAAAACCCAGAGGGTCACACTGCAGCCGTATCTCCAGTCAAGCAGGCTACCAGTTCATTGAAAGCTTCACAGAGTTTGGAGCTGTGTGCCAAGTTTGAACCAACCAGGTTAACCATCTCCTTCAAAATCTCCAAAATGTTGCCAGTGGTTACAATCTGTAGGCCTTTCTTCATTTTCTACCATGTTTCCCTTACCAAATAAAGAACACATCTTATTCCTACATCAAAGGCCCGGAGTACATCAACCCAGTGGTACCAAAGGCTACCATGGCCAAAAGGATATGGCTGGGTTCATCAACATGATTTAGAATAGTTATCCTCTCTATATTGTAAAGGACAAAAGTATAGGCAGAGGATATGTACAAAGTCTGTGAAACAGCTCCCTACAGCATGCACATGTGCATAGACACATGTGTGCTTCACACACACACACCTTCTGCTTATCCTTGAGGGGTAGCAATTGCATCATTTTTATCTTTATTGTTTGTCCACATTTTATTCTATTACTAACTTGTATCCATAAGAAAGGGTTGTGTTTGGGGTTTGTTTGTTTGTGTAGCTTTTGAAGGGCTGGGAATTGAAGACTGACTCACAATAAGCAAGTACTTTAGCGCAGAGGAACAATACAAATTTGTTGTTGTTTGTTTTGTTTGGCATGAGACAAAAATCTCACTGAATTACTCAGACTAGCCTTGAACTCACAACCATCTTGCCTCAGCCTCCTAAGTAGCTGGGATTACCAGCATGCGCTACCACACCCAGCATAGGACAGTTTTTAAGTGAACTAATCCAAAGACAGGTTTCCACTGAACAAGCGGACTTACAGCAAGAGCCACCACATCAGCCATAGATGATGGACTGTTGAAATAAAATAAAATAAACTTTTGGTCCATCTGTGCAGCACAGCAACTTTTGCAAAACATAACACCTAAAACTACCTCTCCTCCCAGAACCTTCTAAGTCTGTTCTGCCTTCACTGTAGCAAAGTGCCTGCAATCATCTCTGTGACATCTGGACCCTCTTGGCTACCTGCAACACTCAGATCTGTGTCCCTCTCTCTCATCTTCCTCTCATATTTCTGTAGCCCTGCACTACAGCCCACCACTCCTTCCCTCCCTCTTTCTGCTGTATAAGCTGTTATTGGCTCTTCAGCTCCCAGGTCAAATGTCTCTGTGTTGAGAAAGCATCACTCTTCTTGTATCAAATTCCCTCAGTCCTCGAAGATCTTTCATTTTTATTTTGTAACCTGCTTCCTCGGGGGACAGCAAAGCCTTTCGGTTGTGAATTAACTTCAGGATGAACTCTATTACACTGGCAGTGCCCAACAGCTACTATCTGCCTTAAGGAAAAGAAAGGAGGCTTTACACAAACAAAACGGGAAAGGGCTTCCAAGATGGCTCAGTGGATAAAGTGCTTGCCACTCAATCATGAGATCCCCTGCACCCATTGAAGAGCCAGGTGTGGTGGTATGCACCTGTATCCCACAATAGGGAGAAGGACACAGATGGATCCCCAGGGCTTGCTGGCCAGCCACTCTAGTCAAATCAGTGAGCTTCTGATGCAGTAAGAGACATTGCCTCCTAAAGTAAAGTGTAGAGAAATTAATATGCCAATTTTTTTGCCTCCATTCGTACAGAGAGAGACAGAGAGAGACAGAGACAGAGACAGAGACAGAAACAGACAGAGACAGAGACAGACAGAGACTGAGACTGAGACTGAGAATCTGAGCAGGACTTCCAGACATTAGATCCTTTCATAGAAGTTTGGAAAGGAGCCACTTTGGAGCTTTCCGTGGTCCTGGAGCTGTTAACCACAACTCCATTAATTTCTGTTCCTTCGTTGAATAAGGAACTGCTGACCTGCTCATGTGATAGGGAAGCTCCCGGCTTCAAACTGGAAACAGTGCTTACTTAACAAGACAGATTATAGTTCACAATTTATTTATAAATTACTCTCTATTTGTGAGCAAAGACATGAAGCAAAGAAAAAAAATATGCACATGCCTGTAATCCCAGAAGTCGAAAGATTGAAGCAGAATGACCATTGCGTCCTCAAAGCCAGATAAGACTGTGTAGTAAAACACTTAATATAGATGGAGAAGGAAGAAGAGAAGGAAAGAGGAAAGAGAGAAAAGGAGAGAAATTTAGGAAGTAAAAAGGGAAAGGGGAGAAAGGAAGTAGGGAGGAAAGAATTAAAGGAGAGATTAAGGAGGAAATGGAGAAGGAAGGAAGGAAGGAAGGAAGGAAGGAAGGAAGGAAGGAAGGAAGGAAG
>NW_021605216.1:723065-756700 GCF_004785775.1 Grammomys surdaster | reverse complement strand
AAGGAAGGAAGGAAGGAAGGAAGGAAGGAAGGAAGGAAGGAAGGAAGATATAACATATCCCAGAAAAGGCCATGCAGAGATTTATAATAAGACATCATGACAGATAAAGCGTAGCTACTTTGAACTGAGTAGTAAAGCAAGACCCTTTTTGAGAAAGTCATGTAGAAAGTGAGATCTGGAAACAAGAATTTATCAACCAATCCAAGAATGCTCCAGGTAGATAAATCACTGTCATAGTTAGGGTTTTACTGCTATGAACAGACACCATGACCAAGGCAACTCTCATAAGGACAACATTTAATTGGGGCTGGCTTATAGGTTCAGAGGTTCAGTCCATTATCTTCAAGGCAGGAAGCATGGTAGCATCCAGGCAGGCATGGTGCTAGAGAAGCTGAGAGTTCTACAGATTCATCTGAAGGCCTCCAGGAGAAGACAGACTTTTCCACATTGGGCAGAGCTTCAAAGCCCACCCCCACAGTGACACACTTCCTTCAACAAAGTCACCTTCCAATAGTTCCACTCCATGGGCCAAGCATATTCAAGCCACCACAAGCACCATGAGTAGAAGATGAGCTTGGTCCACTTAAGGGACAGAACCAGGGCAACATCGATATGGTGGGTTTCATGAGGGGTCTAGAGTGAGGAGGGGCAAAGGCCAGATATTAGTTTCATAATAGAGGGAATGTCAATGTCACTAATAAGAACTTCCCAGGCAGAACCTGCAAGTGGATAAGTATTCTCAGCTTCTGCTGGTCTAACCTTGAACTTCAATCCTTGGGAGGAGTCAACTTTGTGGTTGCAAGTCTTGAGCCATAAGACTAAACTACCTAAAACCTGTGACAGACCAGAAATAGAAGCTCAATATAAATCTACTGGATAGATGAGTGAAAGGATGGAGAAGACGTGTGGAGACCTCAGGTGCACTCTGCTCCTCCGAGCACAGAGTGGAACTCACCAGGAGCTGCTGAGAAAGCTCACCGGTTTCTGTGGAGTGTTTCTCTCCAATGCCCAAGTGAGACCTGAATACTGCAGCAGCCCAGCTCCTGGAGACAAGAGCTGCCGCAGGCCTGCTGAGCTTTCTACAAGGGTCTACAATGCTCTCACCAAGCTTTCCTCACCTCTCCTATTCACCAGGAGTCTGATTTACAATCTGAAAACTCTCCTACTCCATTTCTTCCTACTCCCTCTAATAAAAAGAGTTGCTTTTGTTTCTTGGAGCACACATACTAATAGAGAAGACCTGGAATACCTCGAGCTGAGCCAGCAAAGCCTCTTGCCACTGTGGTGTTATATGTCTCTTCCCACTGCAAGCATGAAGCAACCCAGAAGGCAGAAGAAGGACACCCATAGCTGCTGCTAAAGCACAGGATACCTGAAAAGGAAATGGAAGGAAGATCCTGGGGAAGCCTGTTCTAGTTCCTCCTATTTCTTACAGTTCAGGACCGTCTCATATCCCTAGTTGAAAGTCCCTGGTAAATCTATTTTGATGCCTCTAGAAGTTGGGTTTTTCATAGCTATCATTTCCATAATTTAGTCTTTGGTCATACAGCAATTTCTCATCCTTTGAGCTGGAACTTTATGGAAGAGGAATAGTGATATAGATTGTAAAATGTTTCTGCTGTGTGTGCACCCAAATGTATATGTGCATACACACACAACACACATGCATACACACAGGCACACACATACACACACACACACACATTAGACAGGATCTCACGTATCCCAGGCTATCTTGGAACTCTTTGTGTAATTGAAAATGACCTTTGACTTCTGCTTCTTCTGCCTCCACCTCCCAAGACTGAGATCATAAGCATGCCCACTTTATGTGACAGTGGGAATTAAACCCAGGCAGTAGGCAATCACTCTATGGATTGAGCTACATCCTCAGTTCTCACTGATCCTTACTTAGAACTTCTTCCACCACACCTGTTTAAATCAAGTGATGTGTGCCTTATGGATAGGGAGTGGGCATGGCAGAGCTTACGAAGCTTCTTAGAAACTTACAAAGCACAGGCTGTCTCGGGATATGGAGGGCAAGGCTCTTCAGCCGCACTGTGGCACCACCTGCCATCGCCAGGGCTGTGAAAGGGACACCCATATTTTCTGTCTTTCCAGAATCTGCCCTGCCCTTTTTGGATGCAGCATCATCTTCAGACTGTGTTACAGCTATGGGGCTAATTCTATGGCATCTGCATGGTGATCTAAGCTAGACTAGTAATAGCACAAAATCTCCCTGAGAAAAGCATACAACCCAAGCAGGGCCACTGAACACTACCTAAGATCACTAAGAAACCTCTCAGGGAAAGGATTTTTCCCTGAGGCTATGTCTTAGGTACTTTTACAGTTAGTGTGATAAAATACCCTGAAAAAACAGCAGCTTAGTGAAGAAGCATATATTTTTTGCCTTAGAGTTCAAGGGCACAGTCCATCTTGGTCTAAAAGACACGGTGGGAGGAGCTTGAGGCAGTTGATCGTATCACATCCACAGTCAGGAAGCAAAGGAAGACAAATGTTGGCTGGCTTAGAGTTACCATTGCCGTGCAAAACACCATTACAAAACAACTCAGGGGGAGGACAGGGTTAAGTTCCATATCACTGTTCACTGTAGAAGGAAGTTTGCTGGAACTCAAACAGAGCAGGAACCTGGAGGCAGGAGCTGATGTAGAGGCCATGGAGGGTGCTGCTTACTGGCTTGCTTCCTATGGCTTGCTCAGCCTGCTTTCTTACAGAATCCCGGACCAGCAGGGCTGGCACCACCCACAGTGAGCTGGGCCCTCCCACATCAATCACCGACTAGGAAAATTCCCTACAGGCTGCCTACATCCCCATCTTAGGAAAGCATTTTCTCAATTGAGGGTCCCTCCTCTCAGATGACTCTAGCTGGTCTCAAGTTGGCATAAAACTAGCAGGACACTGGGGCTCAGCTTTCTCCTTTTATACAGTCCTGGATACTAAACCCAGGGAATGGTGTCATCCACAGATAACCTACTCAAAAGAACCTCCTCCCAGAGGCTCATCTACCAAAGGGTTCAAAATTTCATTGGGATTAATCATTACAAGTTGCTAAACTGGGAAAGCCAGTGCTCCAGTGTGGATAATCCCTGCCTGGGAGTGAATGCATGCAGGGAGGATCTGTGCTGAGAGGCAGAAACACAGAGAACCATCATCAGAACACCTGGACCCAGCTATGCCTGGTGTTTTCCGTACTTGATAACACGAACAGTGATAGCCCCTTTGAAAAAAATTAGTCAGCTTGGGCTTCCATCAGCCATGAAAAGTGGAAATAAATGATATTATACAAATAGTGGTAGGATCAAAAGAAACTCAGAAAAGAAAGGGAAACAACTGCAGTAATTATTATTATTTTAGGTCAAGAAGTTCATGTGGGACCAGGCATGTTTGGCATGTACCTAGCACTTGGGAGGCAGAGGCAAGAGGTCATCCTCAGCTGCATATGTAGTCTGAGGCCAGCCTGGGCTACATGAGATCATGTCTTATAAAAACAAAAAAATACTTCATGAGGTTTCATGAAAACCAAGGACCTTGCCATTTGTTTGTACACACATACACATATGCACACATACACACATACACACATACACACACACACATACACACATACACATGCACACACCAAGAAGCAGAGAGCAGAACTAAAAAGAGAAAAAACTCAAAAGCATTTTCCTTCAACTTCAAAAAGTCAGTTGGATGATGATCTCTGGGCATGCTGAGACCTGCAGCAGGAAGAATAAAACACAGGATCTCTGATCCTGTAGCTTTAGATTAGGAGTTGGTCAGTAAAGGGGGTGAATCCTAGAGACAAAAGGCAGGAATAGAGGTGTCACCAGGAAGAGAAAGGACTTTAGATTAATACTGGAAACGTCTGCGGAGACAAGTACATTCCATCCTAGTTCTATTTCTGTCTTAGGGTTTTACTGCTATGAACCAAGGCAACTCTTATAAGGACAACATTTAATTGGGGCTGGCTTACAGGTTCAGAGGTTCAGTTCAGTATCATCAAGGTGGGAGCATGGCAGCATCCAGGCAGGCATGGTGCAGGAGGAGCTGAGAGTTCTACATCTTCATCTGAAGGATGCTAGCAGAATATTGACTTTTAGACAACTAGGGCTAGGGTATCAAAGCCCACATCCACAGTGACACACCTATTCCAGCAAAGCCACACCTATTCCAACAAGGCTACACTTCCTAGTAGTGCCACTCCCTGGGCCAAACATTTACAAATCATCACACCATCCTTCCCCATTTTTTTCCAGAGCAGTTATCATCAAGCACATAAGATGCTTACTTGTTTAATAACTACCCAGCCCCAAGAAGGTGGGTTACATGTGAGCAGTGGCTATGTCTGTTTTCTTCATTATTGTGCCCTGCAGCTTCTAGAATCAGCTGGTGTATGATGGGCACTAATAAAGAATAACTCCATAATTCAAAGGTACTTGTGTTGTTATATTCAGAAATACGAATCATATTATACATAACCAGAACCAGATATTACAGCAGTGTCTATGGATTACAATGTTCTACTATCTAGAGTTTTGTAATCATACAAGCAACAGAAATGTGCCCTACAAGCTACTTCTTCATGTACCATGCTAACTGGAAGTGGATGACTGAATCATGAGACATAAAGGCCTCATCTTTGTAGATAAAATCCCTCAGTCAAAACAGTTAGACACAGAGATATGTGCCACACTAACCAGCAGCTACATGGGACCACTGAGTGATGAAAGTACAAAGTCTGAAATTGAGATGTTTTAACTACTTTAAACACAGATAGGCACCCACAGAGATACAGAGCAGGAAGAGGGGAGGAATGGAGGGAGAGAGAATGAGGACATAGACAGAGACTCCTGTGTGTAACTATGTGTGTGCCGTATGTGTATGCATTTGTGTACGTGAAGACCAGAGGTTGACACCAGATGTCTTTCACTACTATTCTTCATCTCCTCTTTTCAGATAGGGTCTGCCACTAAACCCAAAGCTCACGGATTGGCTAGACGAATCATCCAGTAAGCTCTGGACACCTTCATCCCCTCACATAACAGTTACAGACATGTGCAGCTGCACTGTGACTCTGAACTCAGGCCTTCATGCTTGCCCAACAGGCACCTTACCCACAGAAGCATCTCCCCCAGCCCAACTTCAGAGTCCTAGTACACAAAAGGAATACAGTTGTGTTGGTGTTTTTGCTTTGACTACATGTTTTTAAACTTCCTATGTATTAGGTTAAATAAAATTAGCTTCAATGAATCACTCCCATTCACTTTCTGTTCTTGAATATGGGTAATTTCAAAACTGTAGCTCAAGCTTATCATTCACACCAACTATTTCTGTTGGACCAATCATGACTGAATGCTGAGTTTACAAACTCAAGCCTGAAAGCGAAATGCTAGACACTCATCACCCATTCTGGCCTCAGCCTGATTATCCCAAGAAACACCAAGAATCAACGATATAGCCAAGTCCACATTGTTCTTCTCTTAAGCCAAATTGTTTTGGCCCTTCAAGAAATCACACACACACACACACACACACACACACACAATTTTGTATTTATTCTTTGAGAATTTCATATACACATACAATGTATTTCAATCACATGTACTCCTCCAACCCACACTCTCAACTCTTCCCAGAACTTCTCCCTATGTTTCTCCCTCATAACTTCATGTCCTCCATTTTTTTCTAACCCACTGAGTTCAATTTATGCTGCCTATATGGGTGTGGAGCCATCCACTGTGGCATGAGCAACTTACCAGAGGTCATATCCTAAAAAAACTGACTCTCCCTCTTCTTCACCCAGCAGCTGCCAAGAGGCCTTCAGCTAGGGGCGGGGCTTATTGCCTCCCACCTCCTTGTTGTATGGTTGACTGGTTTAGCCTTCTACAGGTCTTGGGAATGGTTTTTGCCAATGAGCTTCAGCCATATGACTCCTGACAAAGCAAGTCCCACAAAGGACCCTGGCCTTATGAATTTCTCATGCTAGAGACAGGTGGAGCTGTCTTTGTTTAGCGCCAAAATCAAATCAGCATTACGGGAAAAAAAAAATGAGCTTCCTGGAACCCATTGCCCCACCACTTGGGGTTCATAACACACCCCCTCCCGGGAATGTTTCTCTTGTCTTTCATCCATTTCAAATGTTTTTCCATCTGATCACATTAACAGAGTCTCTGGAATTAGAATGTAATGACTTTTGGTGTCTATTTATTTCACTTTACATCACCTAAAGCAAGATCAAATCAGGTTTACATTTCCCCTTCCCCCTCCCCAGCAACAGCCCTTCTAATTCTTTGTTTCAGTCTGAGCTCTCGGGAGACAGTAGTCAGAACGGATGGATGAGTCCACAGAGCCCCCGCAACATGGCTACATCATTTAGCCAGTTTCCACTTTGGCCTCCCACACATGCTTTCCTGCTTTCCAGGGCCAAATCCACTGCAAAGTGACTGGACTTGTTCATAGAAAGACTGTCAGATACTGTCCTTGGGCCAGGCCCTTGGGAACCACTCGGGGCTGTTGACCATGCCCATCTGGCCACATCTCACAGCCATGAATGGGAATTCCTGTGGGTGAGCCCCAAAGCCTGTATTTCATCAAGCTCACTGTTTACACACATCCTGGAGATGGAGAGCCAGAGAGAATGAAACCAAATGTGTGGAAGGGAATACTTCTGGAGACAGTGAAAGCAGAGGCTGGTGGAAAAGCGAGCGTTTAGCCTCCCAGAGGAGGTTACCACTGTAGTATCTGAACAGGACCCCCACCCTCACCTCCTCTTTCCTGTGTCATTTTCCCACTTCTAATATTTTTCTTTAAAACACAGGATTCAACATGGAGGTGGCATGTGCCCCCATGTGTCATCTTCACCAGAGCAATGAAGCACTGGGCCAGGATTGATGCATGATAGCTGAGGCAGGAGCTACAGGCTTCTTGTCCAAAGGAAAGGCCCAGGCTGAGGAGATTGCTCTGTAAGTAAAGCACTTGCCTCAGAAGCAGGAAACTCTGAGTTTATCTCCAGAACCCAAGAAAGGAAAAAAAAAAAGATAAAATGATCTGTGCTTCTAATTCTAACAAGGGCCAGATGAGAGACAGGCAGATCACTTGGTATTGTTCTGGGACATGAAAGATGCTGTCTCAGACAGAAAGTGGAAGGTGGACCACCTGTGACAGCCATACTGTGTCAAAGATTCTGCAGACAGACTAGAACTCCCAAAATGATCCTGGATGCTCCTTGTTCCCTTCCTAGGCATTTCTCATTTAGCTTTTATCTAACCAGACACCCTTCACTGCCAGGTAAAGTCTTGGGGATGAATTCATTACCTATGCTATTGACAAACCACTAGCTCCAATCAACTCAGAAGCTAATAACCATCATCAGACGGAACATCAAACCTATAATGAAGATTTCCTGAGTTTGCTTTTCTTTGCCTACCTGATGTTCTCACCAATGTGTTTGATTTAAGACTATATTTCATCATGTGAGTATCAAAGTTCATGGAGCTGTTTCTATGGTGGAACATGTCATTTGGAACAACCTGAATCTGTACTCCCAGCCCATAGTTGCTCATATTTAAATAAACTCTCTCCTGGTCCCTGTGCAAACTGGAGGAAACAGTGGCTGTGGCTAAGAATCTGGAGACATGGACAGTTTAATTCCAAGACATTGGTTGCTTATGCACAGTCTCCCTCTTAATGTTGCAAAGACAACAAACACACACCCTCTCTGAATGCATTTCCAGCTACTATGGATAATGAGAATCCGGGGTTGACAGCTCAAAAGATGGAGACTCAGGAGCTGATGGTGGCATTCTTGTTGAAACAAAAGCCTTGAAAACCAGTAGAGATAAGTTCCTCATTCAAACACCAGCAGGCTGGAGACTTCAGACTCCCTGCATCAATTCCCAGAGCAGAAGCCTTCCTCCCTGCTTACAGCAGTCAGGTAGATGAGGCTTCCTCATACTCACTCAAGTGGGTACATTGGTTCTAGCCAGCTTCTCACTAAGCATCTGAACCACTCACCTTATGGTTTTATTCTGTCACCAATTCAAATGTCAATTTGCTATTTTGAGAGAGAGTTCCTTCTTTCAGACACTGGTCTACAGATGAGAAAGAGACCAAAGGAGGGCCTGTCATTAGAGAAGCAGGAAACTGCTTGAGGAAAGAGGGAACCAGCAGGAAGGAGATGGGGAAACAAAGAGAGCAATGGGAAGGGGAGGGGGAAGTTTAACCATATGTGAGAGAAGATGCCACAGTAAGCCTGCTATGGGTCTGGGGTCATTCAGAGATTCACCCATCTGACCATGAGTAAATCTTAACAAAGAAGAAGCTTTATTCACACATTGACACCAGATATCATGGCATCAGGACTGTAACCAAGAGCACCCTCAAGACGTAGCTCTATATTACATTAGCTGGGGGTTTATAAAGGCAAAACTCACAGAGCTTACATACTTCCTGCCTTCATGCAATCAGGAGCAGGCACACATCCTGATGTACTTCCTGCCCACATGTGATCAGCCACATATCAGGGACACATCCTGCCTACATACAGTCAGGAACAACCAAGCTTGTTTACAGCAGCAAAAACATGCAGTTTGTACAAGACCAGGCAATTACAAGAACAACCCCCAGCATTCCAGGAAGTTATCTCTCCTTGGGTGAGTAGGGCTTCCAGGTTAGAAGCATTTTTGTTTTATAGTTCTCATAAGCACAGTAGTTTTAAACTCTTAAACCTAACATTCACCATCAAAAGCCTTCTACTTTGCATGCTAACACAGAGACAAATTTGAAAGGGAAATTGACTTTTGAGTCAAAGAATATTGGCAGAAATACTTTCACTTTGGCCTTGAGATTAGAACTGCAGATATGTATCCTGTGTTTGGGGAAAACTGCCCTTAAATCAACCATAGCCAAGAGCACTGTAGAGCAGAGGAGAGGTCTCTTCTGGTGGTTCATGATCACTCTGGTCTCAAGACTAGGCTAGCATGCACTTACAAATGATTGCGCTTTATTTTTTAAAGTGATTGCCTAAAAGTTCCTGGCACCATTTGATAAAAATCTCAAGAACAAAAGAAAATGTAATAATGCAGACTGCCTTGAATCTGAGGGGTTGGCAGCAATCCACAGGAGACTGAAGGCCTTGGTACACAGGCTCCAGTGTTCTTACAGTCTAGCTACAGGGATGCTCCCTTTAAACATGTGCATAGCTTTTACAATCGTGAAATCCTCCTGCTACCAACCCTAGGGGAAGCCTGAAAAACAAAATGAGCCCATATGTTCCCTGGTACAGAAAGCAGAGAAACCCAGAGAGAACATCAATAATGTCCCCCTCCTTCTCCAACTCTCTTAGACTGATAGGCACCTATTAGTAATTCATTTTTTAAAAAGACTTCAGCAATGAGTGTCTGAGGTAAAAGAGAGCCCTTATTTTGCTTTGTCCCAGCCAAGATCACAAGGACTGAGAAGAGGTAAAGATTTCTCCTCCGGTCCTGAGATGATAAAGGAGTCTGTCCAGAGATGCAGTCTGTTGCATAATGCAGTGTCGGCATGGACAGGGGAGTGTCTGTCACTAAGGCTATCCTATGCCTTCCTCCATCTTCCCTGTCATTCTCAAGGGAAAGAAGTCATTTTGTGACGTATTTACCTTACCTTTGGGGGAGGGAGGATGTCAGGGGCAGCCTTGCTTATACACTGAAGGCCTAAAATCAGCAATAGGCCTGACATACATGCCTGCTAACACAAAGTCTTGGGTCTCTGTGGAAAAACACTGAAACAGATGCCTAGAAGCTATTGTAAACAAGCAGCTTTGGTGGAAAGTTGCCAAGCCTGAGTAGTCATAGACCTTGTAGATAGGTGGCCTTGGTGGATAGTACCAACTTAGATAAGGACAAGTGAATCATAGGCGGAGTCATAGTAGCCTGTCCCCTGAACCTTCACCCAGCTGACACTCTGTTCTAGAAGATATCTGTACTCCCCTGAACACCTACGCTCCTGCGTCATCCCCTTCCCCACATCCTGCCTCTATGTGCATATAACTCCTGTGTGAAAAAAAGTAAAATCAGCAGTTTGATCAGCGTCTAGGCAAGTCGTGTTTCTTTTGCATTCCCTGTCCTCAAGTTCTCTCTTCCAGGTCCCCTGGATCTTAGTTCACTGCCCCATGGGACTGGGGCAGGGGGAAAATATTTTCTTTGTGTTAAAATAAATTTGGTGATTCTAACCCTCATTAATCTGAATGTCAAAAATTCCAAGTAGGGAGGAAGGAGGAGACTGAGCCTGAAAAACATCAGGTGGGAGAGAGAAAGAGGGGTTGTCTTCTTGTTTCAGAGGGTTATTCCTTTCCCCTCCTTCGACCCTAAGATATACTGTCTCCCCAGCTCTCCGTAACTCACCCTCCAAAATTAGGTTTCTGAGTCAGGGATAAATAGAGAGAGCCTGGTGCACTTTGTATTTCAGAATTATGGCAGCTAAGAATCTATTAGAGTCCATTTTTAAAAAAAGAAAATACTTTCCAGGTCAAAGTTAGGGTTCGTTTCAGGGTAGTGTAAGCATACAGAGAGAAACAAAGATATTCTAAAGAGACACCCCTGTCCCTCCAGTTATCAGACCATTGAAACAACAGACCCCAAGGAACTAGACTTTCTCCCTAAATCTCAAACTGGAGGAAGGGAAAGGTTACAGCCTGCTATAGTCTGAGAGTATTTGTTTCCCAGACAGAGCTTTCCCTCCTCACCTCAGTGTCTTAGTTAGGGTTTTACTGCTGCTGTGAACAGACACCATGACCAAGGCAAGTCTTATAAAGGACAACATTTAATTGGAACTGGCTTACAGGTTCAGAGGTTCAGTCCATTATCACCAAGGTGGGAACATGGCAGCATCCAGGCAGGCATGGTACAGGAGGAGCTGATGAAAGTTCGACATCTTCATCTGAAGGCTGCTAGCAGAATACTGACTTCCAGGCAGCTAGGATGAGAGTCTGAAAGCCACAGTGACACACCTACTCCAACAAGGCCACACCCTCTAATAGTGCTACTTTCTGGGCTGAGCATAAACAAACCATCACATTCAGTCAAGTGGCTTTGCCTTCTTAAACCTGAGAGTAATCTTTCCAATGTTGTGACAGAGAAAAGACCAGTAGGAAGGAAGGAGTCAAAGCCACGAGTGAGCAGGGTTCTCCTTGGAAATCAGGGGTCATGGACATCCTCAGAAAAAGTGAATTGCCTCTTGCTGTGTAATCAAAGGTACATACATCAAAGGTAATACAAGGGGAAATGCCACTCTAAGCTATGAGTGAGTCCCCAGACACATTCTGAAGCACTTTCTCAGCTAGAGAATACAGCAGTCTCCAAGCCTGCACTAACAGGGACTTCCTTCCCTGGAGACCCTTCACTTCCATTAGCTCTCCATCCTCCCTCCCGCACGCACACTGTGCTCCCCAGCACCAATGGTCCAGGAGCCTGGAAGTCCATGGCCATCTGAGAGGGGGTCAGAGAGTCTATGGGGCATCTTAAAAATGGTCTGACTCAATTCTTCATGACCTGAGGCTATCACCCAATACATGGTCTCCTCCTCCAAAGCCCAAGCAAAGGCAGAGCTTAGTCCTAGTGATGTGCTGCTGAGAACTGGGATGGGGAAGGGTGTGATATCATGGGTGTTAACCTCTGCTTACCACCTATCAAAACGCCTAAACCATGGAAGGCGCTCAATAAATGAACAAATGAACCTATGGAAATGTAGATTTGATTTGACTGAGTTGGGGATATGAGGAAGAAATTGGAACCATGACGCTAATTCTAGACGATTCTGACAGGTGTGAAGATCCTAAATAAGCTCATGAGAAACTTTCAGCCAACAAAATCCTAACTCTCTAGAATTCTAAAGCCAGCTTTGGTTGATTCTGACTATAGACATAAAGGACAGCAATGGTTGGCTGTTTGCCCTTTAGCTAGAAGGATATCACAGAAATGCAGCCTCCGTTTTAATCATCTTTTTATCATCATCTAATTCCCTGCCCCCACATTCCAGAGGTATGCTCCAAGGCAAGAAAGGTATTATATCTTTTTATTCATTTACTTATTTACTTTTGAGGTATTGGGGACTGAACCCAGACTCTGTGCATGCCAGACAAGGACTCCACTACCAAAATACACCTTCAACCCTTATTTAAAGTTTTTATTTGGTGAACAGAATCTAGTTGTCGAGGCCTTGGATTTGAACTCAAGCTCATCCTGCCTCAGCCTCCCAAGTAGCTGAGATTGCAGGCTGCACCAGTACACCCAGAAATAATCTATAATGTAGCGACCAACAGAGTTAACTTAAACAGGACAAAATATAAACTGGGAATATCACCTAGTGACTCTTATCATTGACGTGTTAGTGCTTTAAGAAAATACAACTAATGTATTTCAATGCCCTCAAACCTTCCTCTTCAGCTACAAAGCAGTGTTGAGGATCAGATTGCCAGATAAGGCACTGAACACAGGGTAAGTATGTCTTTTAAAATGAGACATATATAAGCCCAGACACACGTTAACATCAGCAACCCATTGAAAAGAGAACAGTTATGGTCAACAGAGTCGAGATCTGTGCTCTGGGAAAAGTCACCTCTCACTCCAAAGCACGAGTGAAGCTTGCTAAACTCTTTCAGCCAAGCCTCAAGCATGCTCCCTCTTTGGATATTCTTGTGAAGTCTTTGGCCAACTCGAGCCTTAAAAAAAAAATGGAATAGCACAAGGGCAAAAGCGTGAGAGAGCTGGGTCTAATTCTAGTGTCTAGAATTAGAAGACAGCTCTTCTGCCAGGCCCTGGTCAGGCTACAGTAGTAACTGTGGACCCTGTTTGACATGCCATAAAGGTCCTCAAGGTCCCCTTGAGTCCTCAATCTATCTGCTCTATGTACTTTGTACATTAATTTCAGTATCCTCACCTGAGCCCCAGTCATCTGGTCCATTTCTGTGGGTAAGCTCTTCATCCGAGGCTCTGGTTCAGCCAGACTAGTCTCACAGATAAACTGGGTTCAATTTCAAGATCTGATATATCTACATGCCAGAAACCCTCCGTCCATGGAAAACACATTGTCAGGATGAATTTTAAATGTGTGTGTGTGTGTGTATGTGTGTGTGTGTCTGTGTCTGTGTCTGTATGTGTGCGCGTGTGTGCGGGCGCACCTGTTTGTAACAAAGACAGACATTCAGAAAGAGGGAAAACTGGGAAGTGCCAAGGCCACATGGTCTTCATTCCAGGCCCTGCCTGGGGCTCAACTGCAGCTCTTCCTGCTGTTTCCATGAAAACAAACCATGTTCCTCCAACAAGCTTCCCTCTCCCTTGTCTAATTAAAGGCAATTTCTATGGCTTAGATATAGGTCCATCTATCATTACTAATAATTCATTTTTTTAACCTGCCTCTCAACACAGTGGATCTCAGCTACCCCCGAATCAAGGATGGGAGGCTGATGAACAGAGGATGGATCAACTGACTTCTCAGAGTATACTCTAGGACAAAGCAGCCAAACTACCCATCCTTTCCTCTTAATCCATGTATCCATCTGAAGTGTGTAAATGAGTGTCTGTTCTGTTCTTATGCTGAAATGCAGTTGATAAGGTGAGCAGTGGTGCCACCCATCTAGAGCTTTGTGTGTGTGCACACTCATCCACACATCCACACATGGGCACACACTCTTACACACATACAGACATAAACACACAAACATACAAGCCTATACACACTGGCATAAACATGTACACACAGACACAGGCACACAGAGAGGCATACACACAGATAGACACAAGCACATACACAAAACACATAAATACACATGCATATATACATAGATAAAAAAACACATACACATGTGTACACAGGGAGAGAAATATACACTCGTGTATGAGCTGCTTCTCAGAAAACCTGAGCAAAGCCTCTTTCCACAGCTGGGCATCTGCCACAGAAACAAAGTGATTCGAAGCCAGTGCAACCAAGGAGCAAAGCTGGGCTAAGAACTGAGCTTAGGAGCGGAGGCAGCCTATGGACAGTTACACCGCTGAAGAAAATGTACTTCCCTCTCCAAGTAACTGTTAACTGTTTCTATATCCTTGGCTAGGAGGTGGGGCCCTGTGAGCCCATCCCCTAGTTTCATGAAGAAAAGTTAGTAACTCAACCCAGTGCAGGTGTCCTGTCCACAAGCACAATTACCAACAGCTCAAGAATGAAGTGGGCAAGTCACACCTGGAGGATAGCATTCCACAGCACACACATACCCACAGAAAGATGCACACACACACACATATATTCATACATGCACATGTGAACAAGCGTGCATAGATGTGCACGCATACGCACAATCAAACACATGTATACACATATACACAAGGGAACAAACTTGCAGAAATGAGTACACACTACAGACTCGAAAGCACATACACGTGTGCACACATACACTTGTGAAAAACTTGGGAAGACATACATACACACAACCACACATGTATGTGCACACATATGCACACAAGTACACACATGTCTCCACATACATACACGTAAGTATACACACAAGCACACACAGAGATCCAGATCGGGCTCAGAAATAGAGAAGGAATTTCAAACCTAAGATATGTTTCAAGGAGGGAATGGGAAGACTTACTGATGAGTAAAATGCATGGGGTGGAAGAAGATGATTTCCATGCCTTCTGAGGAGAATGGCAACTTAGGCTATGAGGCTGGAAGTCAGGACGGGTTGAAACACACCTTCCACTTGCCTGTGCTGTTTCCTTTTCTCCCAGTGATCAGCCTTCACCTTCCTTTCAGATAAGTGTTCTCCTCATATTTCAAAAAGGTAGTTCAGAATATCTGCTGCAGTCTTCTAGCCAGAGCATGAGAGAAAATAAAGTATCGGTTCCGATAAGGACTGGGAGAGCTGACTGTTAAACAGCAGAGAGTGGAGAGAGTCTGAAGAATTACTATCTCAGTGTACACACCCTGGGGGGACTGGGGCACACAGACAAGATGCAGAGTGGGTAACTGGAAGAAGAAACACTCTCGATCTCTGCAGCAACCCCACAAGCATGACCCAAAAGTAAAAACCCACCCTTTACCCTCCCTTTACCCACCATCCACCCCATCAGAACAACATGATATAAAGGCATGGCAGCTCTAGCTCCGGGGACAGGGGACAGTGCAGGAGGCACTCTCAGAGAGATGAGAACAAGTGTCCAGAACACCCAAGAGAGCCATTTGGTGATACTTAGCAAAGCATTAAATGTGTTTATGCTCAAACCCGATGGTTCACCTCTCAGACTCCTTACAGTGGGGACAAGACAATGGCATGTTGTTATACAATGGCATGTGGTTATAAAACTACCATGGGTTCACAATGGGCATGCTCACAATAGAAAAACAAAAACAAAAACAAAACAAAACATGAAAAAATGACCATACAGCCATGATCATGGGGACTGATCATCTAAGCAAGTTGTATGACACAGTGAAACAGTCCCAACAGGAAAGTGGTGAAGTGGGTCTGTTTCCTTCATTGGCATAGGAAGGACTTTGATAGCCTAATACAGGAAACAAATAGTTCCAAATAGTGTGGGAACTGTGGCCCCATTTCCTCAGTTTGGCCCATTTTTCCACTGAAAGCATAGGCAGGATTTGAAAGGTCCTAAAAAAAAATATTTAGCACAGTATCAGCAGGTTTGCTCTGGATAAACAGGTTAGACCTGAAACTTACTTTTTCTTATTCAAAATTGTGTGGGCGTAAAGGGTTCAGAGAACAGCTTCCCAGAGTGAGCTCTCTCCCTTGCTTTGTTTTTGTTTAAAGCAGGGTCTCTCTTGTCTCTGCAACGTTGCTTACTCCAGGCTAACTGGACAACAAGCCTGTGGATAAATCTCCTGCCTCTGCCTCCCATCTCACCATAGGGATGTTGGAATTAGGGATGAGCACCATGGGAATCGGGTTGTTTGCTTTTAGTATTAGCTGGGATCAAACTCAGGTCATCAAACCTGGTGGCAAAAGCATTTACCCACTGAGTTCTCTCCCCAGCCCTGACTTTTTCTTTTAAAATGTATTTTCCAGGGCAGCTTGGGGCTTCAGTCAGAATCCTTAGATGAAGTGCTTTCTGAGCAATCGTGGAGATCTGAGTTAAAGTCCCAGCACCCATTTTTTCGAAAAACTAGTCATATGGAGACTAGATCCTGTGATGGTGGTAGACAGAAGGAATCCTGGTGTTTGCTAGAAAGCCAGCCTAACCAAATCAGTGGGCTCCAGGTTTAGTAAGGGACCCTGCCTCAAAACAGAAGTTAGAGACTGTCGGAGTGTCGACCCTAGCTTCTACATACACTCATGCACATACACACACACACACACACACACACGTATACATACATAAAATAAATGAAATAACATAAAACATCTTCTCTTTCTGATTTTTGTATATGTATGTGTAACCATGTAGGTGTGGGTGTGGGTGTGTGCATGTTATTGTGTGTGTGTGTGTGTGTGTGTGTGTGTGTGTGTGACCATAAAATAAATGAAATAACATAAAACAAAATATATGTTCACTTTCACTAGCACATGTCAGCATATGGAGACTGGAAGATAACCCCACCTTATATTTTGAGACATGGTCTCTCTCTCTCTCTCTCTCTCTCTCTCTCTCTCTCTCTCTCTCTCTCTCTCTCACCTGCCCTAGCTCATTAGCCTGTAACAACAGGCCACTGAGTCCCAAACATCTGTCTCTTTCTCCCACAGCTGGGATTACAGACACAGCTTCTCATCTGGCTTCTTTATATGGGATCAAATCCAGGTCCTCACACTTGCCAGGCAAGCCCTTTAGTGACAGAGATATCTTCCTAGCCACTGACAGAGATACCTTCCTAGCCATCTTCTTTTTTGATTTTTCTGGAGACAAATCTTATAATCAAAACAAATAGCTAATAAAAACAACATTATGTAAAAACTTTCTTGAAAGCAACTAAGTATCATAATATTCCAATGGCCTAAAGATATAAGTAAAAAAAACCTCTCAGAAGTTTAACTTGTATGTTTAAAATATTTAGATATGGGCTGGAGAGATGGCTCAGAGGTTAAGAGCACTGACTGCTCTTCGAGAGGTTCTGAGTTCAATTCACAGCAACAATATGGAAGCTCACAACCATCTGTAATGGGATCTGATGCCCTCTTCTGGTGTGTCTGAAGAGAGCAACAGTGTACTCATATGCATAAACAAATCTTTAAAAAAAATAGATATTCATCTTTATAAGCTATCAAAGAAATGAAGACTGGAATATACATTTCAATTTAATTAAAGTTTTCTCTTTTAAGTCTTGTTCAGAAACCCTTTAATTCTTTGGTTAATTCCCATATTTCGATGCAACATTTCTATTTGGCAGAGTGTTTTAAAGCAGACCTACCAGCAAAAGCACAGATACACAAGTCATGTGTATTGAAAACAGAAATTCGGAAACAACTAAGTATCAATGTGTGAGGACAGGTCTGTGTATCTCAGGACACAATACCATGAGACACTAGATATAAAGTAATGTTTATGCAAAGCTTACAACACAAAAGCACTCTCTCTTTAAAATACATAAAGATGAGTACATATACAACTGTACATTATGTGTGTGTATGTAAAATCTAAGTCAAAGAAAGGAAGTGAGGGAAAGAGAGAACATGACGATTTTCATCTAATTCCACTTAGTCTTTGTGAATTTTGTATGTGTATATACTGTATTTTGTATTTGTATACACTGTATTTTGTATTTGTATACACTGTATTTTGTATTTGTATACAATGTACTTTGTATTTGTATACACTGTATTTTGTATTTGTATACAATGTACTTTGTATTTGTATACACTGTATTTCGATCATATTTGCCCCGGTCAGTTTCTTCCAGATCTGACATGTTCCCCTCCCAGCTTCATATCCTCTACCTTTCTTTTCTTGTTTCCATACCCTAACCAACTTGTTCTGCTCATCTATTCATAGGTATGAGGCTGTCCACTGGGGACATGGGCAATCTACCAGGGGTCACAACCCTGAAGACAACAGGCTCTCTCTCTCTCTCTCTCTCTCTCTCTCTCTCTCTCTCTCTCTCTCCTCGGCAGACATCAGCCACCACTAACCCCCCAGCTAGGGTGGGTACTGATGAGCCACTCCTCATGGGTTTGGTATCGTTCCTATCTTGCGCAGGCAACCACAGCTGCACTCACTTTTTAAATATGTAAATTATCTGTGTGTATGTAAAAACTTAGTCAAAGAAAATAAATGAGAAAAAGAAAAACTATAACACGTTCTTTAAATATCTGTGAGTACTAGAGCTAGGAGTAATTTCTCCTTTTCATATGCTTGTCTCTGCATTCTAAGTGTTAAGCCGTGAATACAGAATGCTGTTGTTAGCTGAGCTTTTCCACCAACTTTCTTCCCTAGATGTGTTAGATTTTTCTACTCCATGAAGTTATGGAGCAATTAAACATCCCATTTGTAATATGGAGTCTTTCTGAATGGCTTGTTTGCTTTTATTATTCCATTGTCAAAACCTCCCCCAGTTTCCTGTTGCCTAGGATATGAAGGTCAGATGTTGTATTAGCATGATGACCAAAATCCCAGTAAGGGGCTTGCAGCTTCCTGATCATTTCCTACTGTTCCTACAATGGTTGGTGTCTATGTGCTTGCCCTGAGCTTTGCTCCAAGCTGTCCCCTCCCCCACACCAATGGCCTCTTGTGGTTATGTTGGTCTCCCCAAGAGCTATCATTCCTTATGAGGTGAAGACAGACCCCACTCTTTCGAAAAGCCCTACCCACTCCATCATGACTAGCTGCCCTGACCTCACCCTTCCCTAATTCAGTTCCTACCACTTGCTTTGACCCATCTCTACACTGTCTTCCCTGAGTGATGGACACAGCATTTTGCAGGTGGGCTGTGTATTGGCAAAACAGGACTCCACACATTGACACCCACTGTGCATTTCTGGATAGTCGCTAAAATAAATCAGAAAACATATGCCACAGCCAAGTGGCCATGCAGTGTGAAATCAAGGAAGCAGCTCTCAAAGGTTCTTCAATTCCTTGGAAGTATGCTTTGCTTCTGTGACCTCCATCCCCAAGGGCTAGGATCTTCTCTGATCTAAGAGGCATCCAGTTCAGTGGTAGTACCGTCCCTCTGTAGGAGAGCCCCCACATCACCACTGGTAGGGGGTGCATGCAGTGTTCCTAGTTGAGAAGTTATTTCCCAATGCTAGGCAGTCTGGGTCCTTGAAATAACCCCAGCATCAGTGATGTCTTGTGTTCTGTGATGGAGAGAGGACAAATCCACTCAAGAATTCCAAAGGACACTGCCCTTTCTAGCTTTTCTGAGAGGCTTGTCTCTTCCTTGGATACTGGGTTATGGACAAGCAAAGGCTCCAGTCTAGTGGGGCTATAAGGATGGGGGACAGGGACCTTTCAGCTGCTAATTTCTGTCCATCAGCACCAAGTTCATTACCGCATCATCACAGGAAGCACCACCAGTTTTGAGCCCATAAGTCACCCAGGAGCATGGCCCAGAGTACCCAGTCCCCTGGATGATGCTGGGGTTAGGAATCAGCTCCCCTCTATAAACAGCAACACGAAGTCTCCAGAGCAGTATCTTCCCCAAGGCTCCATGCGGCAAAAATAGTGGCAGCAGATCCACTCACGCTGTGCCATCAGAGTCTGGTGTGGAGATGGCTCAGTCAGTTAAGTGCTTGCTGTGAAACTAAGGACTTGAATTCATTACCAGCACCCATGTGAAAGGTCAGACACCAAGGGCCAGTGTAAGGGTTCAGCAGGTAAACCACTTGCCGCCAAGCCTGGATGACCTGAATTTAAACCCAAAGATCCACAGAGTGAGAGGAGAAACCAGTTCTTGGAAGTTATCCTCTGGCCTCCACATATACAATGGGACACACATACCCAGTATAATTTTCTTCAGCTTTGTTTAGGTATCTAACACAGTAATTCCAGCACTGGGAAGGTAGATGAATCTCTGAGTTCAGAGGCCAGTAGCTTGACCTAATCTACCAGCCCCAGATTCCTTTCAGAGAACCTGTCTCAGAAAATAAAAAGATATCTAATGTTGACCTCTGGCTTCCACATGTTCCACACACACACACACACAGAGAGAGAGAGAGACAGAGAGACAGAGAGAGACAGAGAGACAGAGACAGAGACAGACAGAGACAGAGAGAGAGGGGGAGAGGCACGCACACACACGCTTGCACACACACTCATGCACATATAACTCACACAAAACAAAGAACAGAAACAAAGCTTTTCTGACAGCCAGGGGGCTTTCTATACATCTCCAGACCTCTCTAATGTGGTAAGACTATCCCCAGCCTACCTCCTAAGTTAATTCCTGCAGCCTTAGCTTCAAGCCCTTTCTCTTCTTGGAGGAACTGGTCTCCAGGCTCCAAAGCAGCCATTTCCAGAACTGCTAAATCACACCTTAGCCACCTTCCTGGATGACTCATCCCAGGGTTCCTCTGGGCCTGATTCTTTGCACCGTTTCTGTCTCTTCTCTCAGTAGCTCTCCAACATGGACTCTCCATTCTGAAAGGTGTTTATGAATTTCCAGGGTAGGTTTGGGGGAAATTTTTAGAGTAAGTTGGGAGAGGCGTAATGACTGGGGGAAAGAAGACTTCCCATCCATCCAAACACCTTGATTCCTAGGGAAGAGAGATTTAATGCAAACTCAGAGGGTGCTAGACAAGGAGGTGACTTAAGAGATTGAGTATAGCCGGGCAGTGGTGGCGCATGCCTTTAATCCCAGCACTTGGGAGGCAGAGGCAGGCGGATTTCTGAGTTCGAGGCCAGCCTGGTCTACAGAGTGAGTTCCAGGACAGCCAGGGCTACACAGAGAAACCCTGTCTCGAAAAAAACAAAAAAATAACAAAAGAGAGGGGGGGGGTTGAGTATAGAATGGTTGAAATGAAGATGGATCAGAATCAAAGATTAAACTTCCCTGAGGCCTTCAGTCTTACACAGAAATGTGCAGCAGAGAACACATTTGTATTTTATTATTGAATTTGATTTAAAATGCAAAACATTTTTCCTTAAAATAATAAATAAACAATAGGTCAGATGCTAGGGGTAGTTCCTGCACTCTAAGCAGAACAAACCACCACCAAAGATACCGCACAGACTGTGTGGAAGCCAGGTGTCTGCTTGAGTGCCCCACCCTAGGAGCTAGTATTACATGGCAAGGTAGCTTCCAGAAGGCTGAAATCAAGAGGCCTGGACCCTAGCTTGGCTCTCTTACCAATAGCTTTGTTAAGCTTTGACTGATACCTTTAGCTCCATGGGCCTCAATTTCCTCAGACATATGTTTACATTTTTGCAGCACTGTGGGTGGAGCCCAGAATGCTGCACATGTAGACAGGATCTTAACCACTGAGCCCAAGGCTAAGCCCCCTCCATGACCCAGAACAAGGGTCCTTCTAGGTCTCACATTTTGTTAATTTTCTATTGAATATCAAAGTGGTATCTACCAAAGGCCAGTGCTACCAGAGGCTTGGTAAAAAGGCATTTCCTTGGTCTCATATGTATGTGAAATATGTGTGTGTGTGTGTGCATGTGTGTATATGTGTGTGTACATGTGTGTGTGCATGTGTGTACATGTGTTTATGCATGTGTGTGTACACGTGTGTGTATGCATGTGTGTACATGTGTGTGCATGTGTGTGCATGTGTGTATATGTGTGTACATGTGTGTGCATGTGTGTACATGTGTGTGCATGTGTGTACATGTGTTTATGCATGTGTGTACATGTATGTGTGTATACATGTGTGTACGTGTGTTTATGCATGTGTGTGTACACATGTGTATATGTGTGTGTGCATGTGTGTGTACATGTGTGTACATGTATATGCGTGTATTGTGTGTGTGTGTGTGTGTGTGTGTGTGTGTGTGTGGCCTGCCCCTGAGATAATTCTGTGAACATCAGTGTATTAAAGATCTTATGCGAGCCAGGCGTGGTGGCCATGTCTGTAATCCCAGCACTTGAGAAGTAGAGACAGGAAGATCAGTGGTTCAAGATCAGTCTATGTGTAGTGAATTTAAGGCCACCTGGACTACATGAGATCCTATCTCCAAAAATCAATACAAAAAAAAAAACCTACCACCAACAAAAGATCTTATGAATCATTTTCACGTAAAGGTTTAAAACAGCTTAAATCAATCTAATTTAATATGGCCTTAATTTATTCCACAGAACTTTTTATATTTTCATTGTTATTGTGGTGGTGGTGATGATGGTGGTGGTGGTAGTGGTACTTTTGTTTGGTGCTGGTGCTGGTGGTAGTAGTTTTGGTGATGATGGTTACGGCGATTGTGGTTGTGGGAATAGTTGTAATTGTTATGCCATGGAATGCATTTTAGGACACACTAATAGTAGAGTTGACATCTTTCTTCTTGTCTCCAGTTTTATCCCCATTTTGTATCCCTTTCCAAGTCAGGTCAGGACCTAGAAATTTCACTCAAGGCCAAGTTATGTGTTTCTAGGTGTTTTGTTCTTTTGAGATGTGATAGTCAGCCTTAATTGTCAATATGAGACAACCTAGAATCACCTGAGAAGAGCCCCTCCTTAAATAATTGTCTACATTAGCTTAACCTGTGGACAAGTTGATAGGGGTCCACTCTGGGTGCACCACTCCCTATGCAGGGTTTCTGAACTATAAGTATGTTTGTTTTGATAGTGGTGGTGGTAGTGCTGGCCTCTGAGGATATCTGTGGGGAAATGTGTAGCAGGTAATATTTAGAAAACTGCACCCGGTCCGGCTTGTTCCGGGGCAGCCGCCATGTCTGCTGCTTCTCAGCTCTGACCAGGGCTCCAGCTAGCTAGATGCGCAGGCCCTGGCACCCACAAGATGCCAACATGGCGGCTGACTCTGCTAATCCACTACACTGTCCACAATGCTCGGCTGAGTCCAGACCATTCCCACTATGCCCGTGGCACCCAGTAGAATAAAGACTCTTAATGCTTAAAGATTATCCAATAGATTTATATATTTGGAAATGCTCAATTAACAAGATGCCCTCACAATTAAAATTGCTGCCCAATCATCTAACCTAGAGATTATAACTACCTTAGACTGCTAGACACACGTACGTCTGCATCCATCTTCTCTCTTCCTTGCCTCCTCTTCCTTCTCCTTCCCACTCTTCACTCCTCCCACATTGCAAATATAATGTAGGAGGATCAGGAAGTTATCCTGCTACATATTAGCCTTCTTGTTAGAATAAAAAAAAAAAAAACCTTTCCCTCTTTCTGTTCAATTGAAAGACTCCTTTATCTCAGATATAAATTGATCACAAGTATTGTCATGTTGTTATTGTAAGGTACAAGATAGACCTAATACCAAGTCCAATATATTGTCAATAAAAAGACCATTGTCATCTATCTTAACTTGAAAGACTTTAGTTATCTACCTGGCTTATGTCTTGGCTTAAGGTAACTGATGTGGGAAGACAGTCTAGTGTGGGCAGCACCATCCCCTAGGATAGTGGAGCTGTACTGCATAAGAGTGGAGAAATAGAACTAGGCACAAGCAAGCAAGTGAGCATGCCTACGTTCGTGCCTCTCTGCCTTCAACTGTGAATGCAATGTGATGAGCTGTTTAAAATCCCCACCCTGAGTCCCTCAGTGATGGACTACAGCCTGAAATTGTGAGCTGAAAAAAGCCCTTTCTCCCCTAAGTTGCTTTCCATCAGGATTTCATATCACAACAACAGAAACAAAACCAAAGCATGGCCATCGACAGGTGACACCTGTGCCTGATCCTTAAGTACCACAGTGCAGAATCCACAGCAGCTCCTTCAGACACTGGTTCTGGACACACAGAACCAATGCTAAGGCCACCAAGGGAGCTCTCCTGCTGGGTGTTGGCAAGGTGTCACCTCACTAAAACGCTGTCTCTCTTAGTCTACTCTGCTGCATAACAAAATAAAATGCCCAGCAGTAATGGGTCTTCTTGATTCTGAAGATTACAAGTTCAAGATCAAGGTCCCACAGGGCTGGCTTCCAGAAGGGATTCTCTTCCTGGCTTGTTAAAAACAAAACAAAAAACAAAACAAAAAAAAAAACAAAACTGTGTCCTCTCCACTGCTGGACAATAAAGAAGACTCTAATGTCACATCCACTTCTTAAAAGGACACTAACCCCATTGGGTGAGGCCCCTGTGACCTCATCTACTCTAGAAAGACCCTGTTTTACACAGCCACTTTGGGAGGTTGTGAATTCAACACATTGATGGAGTGGGGCTCAATTTGGTGCATCATGGTAATTCCTCCAGATTTTCTGGAGAAGGAAGGAGAGGAGAGTTTGGGAGCTTAAGAAGCAGAAAGACCACAGTCCAGGCACCTACTGCCCCCCACCCACCTCAGTGCCCAGAGGAGTGACAGGATATGGAGAGGATTGGCTTGGGACACACCTTGTAAGGCTGTCACCACATATGGGGCCCTTCAGGCCAGCTTGGTTTAGAAGTTGCAGAGCGACTGTCTTCAAGATCAAACTGACTTGCAGGCCATCTTCAGCAAATTGTGTCTGAGCTACCGAGGAACCGAGGACATGGCCTCATACTCTGGGACAAGGAAGAGCCTCGGGGCTGATGGAGAATGATTTCCTGCCACACAGAACAATGAAATTTTATAGCACATTACATTTAGAAAACAAAAATAACCAGGCTGTATATCACTCCCGGGTCTACACCCAAAGGAAGTACGCAGAGACACTTGCTCACCCATGCCCACTGCTTCTCTATCTGCAAGAGCTGAGAAATGGACCCAGCAAAAATGTCCATCCATCGATGGCTAGACAAAGGAAATATAGAATATATACATACACAATGAAATTTTATTCAGCCATAAAAAAAGAGAAAGAAACCCTGACATTTGTAGGAAAATGGATGAGACTGGATATTTTTAACATTGAACATCCCAGACCCAGAAAGACAAATGTTTTCTCTCATGAACAGAATCCAGATTTAAATTTGTAAATACACACACACAGAGACACACACAGACACACACACACACACACACGGCTTTGTCAGGGACACAGGAGATCTTTTCTTTTCCTCTGGCTAGTTTTTGAGACATGGTTTCTCTATGTAGTGCTGGCTGTCCTGGAATTTGTTCTGTAGACCAGGTTGGCCTGGAACTCACAGAGATCTGCCTATCTCTGCCTCCTGAGTGCTGGAACTAAAGGCATGTGCCACCACTCCCAGAAACAGAAGCAGTATTCAGGGGAGTTATAGAGGAGAACACAAAAGAGGGTAATACAGAATAAAAGTGGTTCCTGGGGAAGGGGGTCAACAGGAGAGGAGAAGGGTGTAGGTGAGAAGGATCAATAACCAAAGCACAGAGGCCTGGAGAGATGTCTCAGCAGTTACGGATCTGATTCCCAGCATCCACCTCGCCCTGCAATTGCAGCACCAAGGGCTTCAACACCCTGCTCTGGCCTCTGCAGGCACCTGCACTCACCTAGCATACAGACATACAAGTACATACATAAGTAAAAGCAACTCGCTTTAAAAAGTATATATAAAAATGTTGTTATGAAACCCATTTTTTGTAATGGTAGTTTTTAAAAGCACTAATAAAAAAATATAACCGGGGTAGGTATAGCTCAGTGGCAGAGCACTTGCTTAGCATAGGTGATGTCCTGGGTTTTGTTCTTAGCACTGCAATAAATAAATAAATAGATAAATAAATAAATAAACAAATAAATAATATGACAGGCGTAACCTGCAGCCCTGGAAATTTCCCAGCTGGCACTCTGATGCTACATGCTATGGGCTGAGGACCAATCCATGCCGAGCAGGATGGGAAGCAAGGCTATGAGTGCCAACCAGCTCCTGATGAAAGCGTCCATCACATTCCAAGTGCATGCCAAGCTGGACTCACGAGTCTGTGGTTGTGAGCCATACACATACACACACACACACACACACACACACACACACACACGATTGTATACGTGAGAGAAAACATATTTGCCTTTCTGAGTCTGGGATACCCAACATTAGAAAACAGCAGTATAGGCAGTGGGTAGTGACTTCCCCGTCTCTAAGAGCCACATCAGCCTCGGGACAGAGAAGCCTGGGGGAGAATGTCATGCACCAGGTATCCTTACCAATTCATCCTTCTGACTCAATATCCCAGAAGCCTCTGCCCTATCGTAGCTGGGAACTCTTTCTAACAGGACCTAAAAGTTCTCTGCTACCTACAGCGGAGGTAACCGCCTTGAGAAATCCTTACCCAGAGTTCTAAGACCTAGGAAATCTTCCTGCCTCAGGGCCATTGCTCATGCTGTAGTGAACACTGTTCCTAGGACAAGTCTTTGGGACTCGGCCTCAAGTCACCTGCTCTATGCCACAGAGACCATATAACTCAGGAGTATTTAAGCACAGCCTCCACAGGCCCCAAGTAGACAGCCATTGGCGCTAACTTCTGGTGTGTTGTGATGCTCGGGAGGAGAAGGGTATTGTAGCAGACTCGCTGATCTGGTGATCCAGGTCAGCCACTGTGCAGCCCCAACTGGAAGACCAGCAACAAAACTAAAGATTTCCTGAGAGAAAACTATTAGAAAATAGCTCTCCGTGGGAGCTCCTTGTGCTGGTGTAGACTCCCGAGCTCGCCCTAACTTCAGATCACTGATTCAAAAGGCCCTAACCCCAGGTCAAGCTCCGCCCCCTCTGCCTGTGCTTGCCTCCTGAGCTCACAGACCTCTCCCCAGTCCCAGGGGTCTTCCTCCTCTCACAGCTGGCCTTCTGTCCCTGGCCTTGTGGACCCTTGCTGTGCAAAGGACACCAATGGTGGCTCCTCTAACTGAACAGGAGAGTCGGGACTCTAGCAGGCCAGTAAAAGCCTGTAGATTCCTGTGAGCGCCTGTTACCAGGCACCAGGGAAAGGTTCGGCCCCACCACCCTTCCTCCTATTGGTGAGCTGTTCCCACCACATCCCTGTCCTCCCTCCCACAATCTGGACGCCCGCACATGGGCTTGTGGTTTACTTGTTGCAGGCTGACGAATGGGAATGGGGTGGTATCAAAGCTGGAATCAGGGATGGGAACTTCTCCTAGCTAGCAGGGCAGCATCTGACCATCTCCCTGGTTGACCTAAGGGACACAGGTAGAGTGTACGGGCCCTCTGTTGGCTCCGCCCAATCTCGTAGAGATCGCTTCAGGCTTTGTCCAATTTCCACCAAAGTCCTATGAAAACCCTTGACAAGGAAAGTTAACAGCCTTTCCCTCCCTTGGGAACCCCTCCCAACTCTCTTACCGTCCCCTAATGTCTCACTTTTATATGGTAATTGTTAATAAAGCCTGCTTCCACATTGCACACAATCACGAAGTTCTCAATGAGCTCAGAACCACTGTCCCAGGCTGGTCTTTGATGACTGTGACTGCCCAGTGTCTTAGGTCTTTGGTCACATATCACTAGACTATGAGTAGTATGTATTCTCAACCACAGAGCTGTCTTTCCAGCTTCCTAACTATCTTCAACTTATGATGATTAATGGGCTTAAACAAATTGACTCTATGAGATATAAATAAATCATTTCTCTATAAAGTTATACTCATGTAAAAACTGCTTGCACGTAGTAGGTTCTCAGCAGGCAGAGGCAGCTATTACCACCTCTCACAG
Source organism: Grammomys surdaster (assembly GCF_004785775.1). Lineage (NCBI taxonomy): Eukaryota > Metazoa > Chordata > Mammalia > Rodentia > Muridae > Grammomys > Grammomys surdaster. The sequence goes on along the minus strand of NW_021605216.1, from coordinate 729,030 downwards.
AATTATTGATAGATTCATGAAGTGGTAGCCCTGATAAATTAAAATTTTTTTATTGTACAAATATAAAAAAATCATGTAAGACCAAAAAAAATTAATCCCCTGGAAATACCACTTCATAACCCTGTTGAGAAATATGTATTTCTTGTACAATAAAAAGAGAATGAGAAAAATTCAATTCCATTAAAATATCACTGTAGAAAAAGATCCTATTGTTATGGAGGTGGTTTTAATTTTCTTCCTTTCACATATTCTCAATTTTGTAGCAATGAATACACACTGCTTGAATAACACAGTGGAGGGCTGTTTTCATAAACGGCTTACCTTATACTCAGCCTTGGGCTCGACACTATGCAGAAGAGCTTGTTCCCTGGGCTCTTCCCACATGGAATGAGGCATGATGGATAACAAACCACTCTGGGACGAAGAAGAACAAGCGGAGAGCAAATGCATTGCCCAATAGGGTTAGAGGACCCAAGGAGGCAGAGCCCACTGGTGGTGCCCTGCAGCAGCAAAAGCTAGTGTCAGACCTACTGAGACAAAGCAGCGCAGACATGCATGTCACAAATACAAGCCAAACCCCATCCATGCCAGTCCCTCCTAGGGATAGGGTCAGAGGACGGAAATTGTTTTCAGAGGCATAGACCCCAAAAGCAAACTATCCTAATTATGTCTTTGCAGAGAAGTCACAAACATTCTTGGTCCTGTTCTGTCTGGAATCCTGGAATGCCAGAGGGAGTCATCTTGTTTCTGTTACCTCTTTCTTCTCTTTCTATGATGGATAATTGACCACCCCAAGCGGAGAACAGACACCAGGTTACCCTGAAGTGACCAGATCATCCTCCTCTTCATGGTTCACCCCAGTTTCTGCCATAAATCCTATTAAACAATTAAAAAAAAAAAAACTGGACTATCAGCTGGATGGTGTCCCATGTGCAGGCCTCCTCCTACTGTCAAATAACTCCATCTCCTTTCTTAAGTTCCCACTCATGAATCTGTAATAAGACTCTAAACTCAGCATTTCTCCATGAATTTCTTTCTTCGAATTTGAGAGACGGGAACCCTGAGGCCACCGACCCAGTGGCGGTTTTGTGTGACTGTGAGCATCTAGTATCCCCCCTGAGCAGAGAAAGGAAGCCTCCATGTTACTCAAAGACACCCCACTTCTCCCTTATCACGAGGTGCCACAATGCACGGTGACAGTTTCATGATGAAGGAACTGGTCTCTGGTCCCTACAGAGTGCCAGGCTGGGCCGGATTTGCACAGCCATATCTGAGCTGAACATAGCACTTACCAGTCAGTCATTCTGTGGGGGACCAGTACCTGGGGAGTATAGGAAGGAGGCGGGGACTACCTGTCACACAGACCCTGGTCCATCATTGGTGATGACAAGTCAAACAAGGCCCGGAGTTAAACCCCTGATCCCCTTCCGGCTCTGCCCTGCTCTCCCCAGAGTGAATCCTTCCCATCTCTGGATACCAGCTCCACAGCTTCTAGGGTCCTACCAGGCTCTGCCTCTTTCCCTGCTCCTTGGCATTGCCCTGCTCCATGGCCTCTCCAGCATCTGGAAGCCCCAGGGTTCCTCTTCTGAGCAGATGGTCAAGAAGACCGCACCTAATTCAGAAAGACCTTTGCTTAGAAACTCTAGCTGCAGTTTACATCTGAATCTATCGCAAATGGCTCTAAGGAACCGAAGTTATAAGGCCAGAAGAGAAGGAAATGAGCCCCAGCTCAGCAGGCACACTGAAGGCTCTGGAGAGCGGACCCCTGCTCAGACAAAAGCTACTTAGGAGCTGCTCGCTCTAGCCGCCTAGGCCATATCCTTGGGGCAGCACTGCCACCTGCTGGCCAGAAAGGAGCTTTGCAAGAAGGCGCCTTCCCAGCTAGCCTGGATAAGAAATAAACCTTTTAATCCCAGGAGACTGGACACAGGTGGAGCCTCAGAGGTGGGGGTGTGATCAACGGAAAACCTAGGAAGGTACTGGAATTCTTGAGGTATGAAACCCTGGTTCAGATTCCTACTTTTAAACATATCAGTTGCGTACTGTTTAGCTTCCCAGGCCACCATTTTCTGGTCCAGGAAACTTCTGTTCTAGTTCTGTTTCTGTTGTGACAAAACACTCAATAAAAAGCACCTTAGGGACTAAAAAATTTTCATTCGGCTTAAGATTCCAGGTTACATTATTGTGAGGATATAAGACAGAAACTTTAAGCACTACATCCACAGTTGAGAGCAGGAGAGAATAGATACACAGATCCTTGCTCTTTCTTCTCTCTTACACTGTCCATGGCCCTCAGCTTAGGGAATGGTGCTGCCCACAACAGACTGTGTCTTCTTCCTGTATCAGACAATCTAGACAATCCCCAGAGACATGCCCACAGGCCAACATCTAGATAAGAGTCATTAAGACTCTCTTCCCGGGTGATTCCACTTTGCGTCAAGTTGACAATTAAAAACTAACCAGCACAATCGGTCCTTTGTCAATTTGACCCACAAGCATGCCACTTTTAGCTACAATTTTCCATCCCTTGTCCCCAAAGTAACATGTTAAAATCATGATACAAAATACAATTCAACTCCAAAAAGCCCCCAAAGTCTTTAAAACTTCCATTGCTAGAAAAGTCTATTTAAATCTCCAAAGTCTTGGTTGTGGGCTCGTATGAAATAAAAAACAAGGGGCTGGAGAGATGCTACCCGTGTGTTAAGGATTAAAAGTGTTTGCTGCTTTTACAGAGGATCCTAGTTCAGATCCCAGCACTCACGTCAGGGCTCTCACAATCCACTGTATCACCATGGACACCATCTAGTGCCCTCTTCTGGTCTCCATAGGTATTGCACACAATGTGTACCTACCACCCATAGATACAAGTGCATTTATACAATTAAAAATAAAATCTTTTTTAAAAAATCAAAACAAAGTAATACTGCCTCTTTTTGAAGAGAATGAACATTAGATCCATGACTAAGCTGAGATATCAGTGAAAGTGCCTCTCCCTTCATAGCCACTGATCTTCAAGGTGAACCTCAGTATGGAGTCCCCACACTACATCAACACTCTTGAATGCTTGTCACAAACGCAGGTGCTTAGGACCTTCTGAATACATTCACTGCTATCTGCACTGTGACAGATACCCCATTCCCACGTGATTCCTCATTCCTATCATGGTTCAAGAGCTCCCAAACAGGGCCGGGGCACCAGGCAGAGGTTCTTGGCTTCTCTCTAAGTCTCTTTTTTCCTGTTCATGCAAGGGGACAAGAGTCCTGTCTGGTAAGCCTCGTGACATCATGCTTAGGAGAAATAATGCCGGTTTGACACGAGCAGCTGGTTGACCAGATGGTACCTGCTCCTCATACACTGACTCCTTGAGAACAAGAGGCTTGGGAGACATAAAGTCACTGGAGTTAGGTGAAGTGACAGGGGGAGGGGGAAGATGGACAAAGCGGTGGAGTGAGTAGTTTTTTCAGGCTACCTCTAGAGGGACCAGGGCACAGGGAACACTGAAACTGTAGCCCCTAACAGCATCTTCTTCCGTAAGTTCCCTTGGGCATGCTGTCTTCTCTCAGCAGTGCCTCTACCTCCTCTGGATCCCCAAGCACCAGAACAGATCCCACCAGTTCTCATACATTCATTGCCACACACACACACACACACACACACACACACACACACATATCAGTTCTCATCCCTTCTCTTGAACACTTGTGAACATTTGCCAGTTCTGGGAAGCTCAGCTCGACTCTCAACTTCTTCAGGAAGTCCCTGCCCCCTTCCCCAATACTCCTGCATTAGTTACTGTTGTATTAATTCAGAGGGTGTTTTCTCAAAGAAAGTTCCATACCATAGTATAGACTTTGACGCCTGGTCACAAGTGTCCAGCAGTTAAGGCCCTGAGAAGCTGTTACCTCACATCTCAACCTAGCTGTGGTTGGGCTACTGTTACTGTAAACATGACCGTATTAAGAAACACCTTGGGCAGGCACAGGCCAAGAAGATTTTGTACTTTTCCACCACCTGGACCCTCTTACCCCCTCCCCTTGTAAAACATGCTATAAAAAAGCATTTCATGTTCAAAAAAAAAAGAAATTAAAAAAAAAAAAAAAGAAACACCTTGGGCATTGGTGACAGACACCTTTAGACATGTCTACCAGGGAGTTTTCAGAGAGGTTTAACTAGAAGGCGGGGGAAACCAGCCCTGGAAGTGAGTGGCACCCCTCCATGGACTGGTATACCAAAGTGATACCAGTAGGGATTGAAAGTGGGGAAGGGTGGAGCCAACTGAGCACCTCATTGGTCTATTTCTGCCTCCCGACCTACTCAGACGTGAGTGAGCAGCACCACACTCTTGGCACCACAGTCACAAGCAGCTCCAGACACTAAGCCGTTCCCACCATAATGGAAACTGTGGGCCAGAGTAAACAGAATTTCATAAGAGAAGCTCAACTAACCGGACACTGGCCGTGCACACCTTTAGTCCCAGCACTTGGGAGGCAGAGGCAGGGAGATCTCTGAGTTTGAGGCCAACCTGGTCTACAGAGAGAGTTCCAGGACAGCCATCTCTGATGAAGACAAACAAAACAAACAAACAAACGAACAAAACAAAAAACTCTCAATAAAATTCCTCCAAACCAAATTCAAGAACACATTTTAAAACATTATTATCAACCTGGCTTCATTCCAGAGACACAGGGATGGTTCAATATTGGTAAATCAACAAGTATAATCTATCACATAAAAAGATTAAAGGACAAAAACTTCATTAGATGCAGAAAAGGCCTTGGAGACACTGGAGCTGGAGATACTAGGGAGGCATTCAGCATGCTGAAGGCAGTTTAGAGCAAGCCCACAGCCAACAAGCTCACTGGAGAAAGCCTCAAGGGCGTTGTCACTAAAACCAGGAGCAAGACAAGGGGGCCCATGCTCTCCGCCCCATCCAATGCTGTAACTGAAGCCTCAACTAGAGCAATAAGAACTGAAGGAGACCAGGAGGTGCAAACAGGAAAGCAAAAATACAAAGTATCTTTATTTGCAGATGATATGATTTGACACATAAAAGACCCTAAAAACTCCTTCAGAAAGCAGCTGATAAACACATTCAGCAAAGCAGCAGGATACAAAACTAACACAGGAAAATCAGTAGTTTTCCTAGCTCCAACAAGTGTACTAAGAAAGAAATCAGGGACATATGGCCATTCACAATAGCCTCAGAAACAATGAAACATCTTGCAATAAATTTAACCAAGAAAGTGCAAGTCTTATATAAGAAGACACTGGCTTCTTAAAACGTGAGATTCTGGGGTTTGAACACTGGCCCAAGCTTGCCTGCACAGCACCTAACCAGCTGAGCCATCTCCCCAGTCCCAGCCTCTATATTTAACAGGTGCTATTAACTCTGATTAACTTAGCAGGTTCCTGTTTCACTCACACAGGAAGACATAACCTAGTAAAAGAGGCCTTGAGGTGACATGATTCTAGCACACTGGGCACAAAGGTCCTGAGAAGTTTGGGAAGGGGGGATTCCTGTACTACAGGTCACCCAAGACGACTTCACAACACACTGAAAAGGTGACCTGGGGCCTGCATGAACAGCTCAGGCAGCTGAGAGCCCTGGGAACGGACTCCAGTCAATCAGCAAAGGCCTCCAAGTACCTACAGTCTGAGCTGCATGTGGGCAGGTCCTTCGCTTCAAGGAGACCAAACCAACCACTGGTAGCTTGGCAGCTCTGTGCATGGTTTGTGGAGGATAGAGTCATCAACGGGTCCTGGAGGATACCCAGAGTGACAGCCAGTCTGTCGTGCAGAACATGGGAGCCACATTTGCCACAGCTTGCAACATGCACTTTCCCTGAAGAACTGCGAGCTTTCTCCCCAAAGCCACCACCAAGGTTTGGATGAGTGATAAGAGAGAGAGAGAGAGAGAGAGAGAGAGAGAGAGAGAGAGAGAGAGAGAGAGAGAGAGAGAAATGAT
>NW_021605216.1:595803-722965 GCF_004785775.1 Grammomys surdaster | reverse complement strand
GAGAGAGAGAGAGAGAGAGAGAGAGAGAGAGAGAGAGAGATATGAGCGGGAGGGCAGATGGATTCTCTGCCTCAGTACTGAGTATCCAGTTCCATGGTTCACCTGCCCCTCCTGCACTGATGTCTCTGAGAGCCCCCTAAATCTTTCCAGCAAAACTGCAGGATCATTTCTCTCTCTCTCTCTCTCTCTCTCTCTCTCTCTCTCTCTCTCTCTCTCTCTCTGTCTTCCATGCACTCGCATCTCTTCTTATCCCTCCACAGTATTTAATATCTTTGCTTTTAATTGCTTTCAATTGTTTTTTAGTTGTTTTTGTCATTTTTAGGTAGGGTCTCACACCATAGCCTAGTCTGGCCTTGTCTTAGTTAGGGTTTCCATTGCTGTGAACAGACACCATGACCAAGGCAACTCTTAGGAAGGACAACATTTACTTGGGGCTGGCTTACTGGTTCTGAGCTTCAGTCCATTATCATCATGGCAAGAAGCATGGCAGCATCCAGGCAGGCATGGCACTGGAGGAGCTGAGAGTTCTACATCTTGTTCCGAAGGCTGAAGACTGTCATCCTCAGGCAGGTAGGATGAGGGTCTCAAAACCCATCCCCACAGTGACACACTTCCTCCAACAAGGTCACACCTCCTAATAGTGCCACCCCCTGGGTCAAGCATATTCAAACCACCACAGGCCTCAGACTCATGGTGCTCCTCCAGGGTTCTGGGGTTACTGGTGTGACTTCCCATGCCTAGCAGGCCTTCTTGAACAGCTATTCTGACTGGGTTAAGATGACATCTCAACGTAGTTTTGAGACTGAGGCTCCTGTAGCCCAGGCTAGACTTAAACTGGATATGCAGCTGGAGATAACCTTGAACTCTTGATCCTCCTTCCTCTACCTCTACCTCACCCATGCCTATAGATTGAAGAGCCTTCCTCTACTCAATTCAAAGTTTAAGCCCTTAGGCTAAGGTGACCCACTTTGAGCTGACTTTTGTTGAGCATGAGACAGATCCAGTTCAGTCTTCTATGCAAGGGTGTCCAGACGCTATCTTTTCTCCAGTGTGTGTTTTCATACCTGTGGGGAATTATTTCTGGGTGCTATTCTGCTGGTCTACAGGCCATGCTTTGTGCCAATGTCCGGTTGTCTTTGTCGCTGTAAGTGTCACATAGCTTCAGTTTCACGTCATCTCTCCAGCGCTGCTCTTAGCTCAACAGTGTTTTGGCTGTGCAGGGTGTTTGTGCTTCCCCTGCGGGTTTCAGCACTGTATTTTCGTGTTCTATGAACAATGTCATTGGACTTCTGATGGGGTCTGCATTGAATCTGTTCACCATTTTTAGTAATATACCCACCTTCACGATGTTAATTCTGCCAGTCCCTGAACATGGGAAGTGCTTCCATTGTCTCCTGTCATAGCCCTTTCTTCTCACTGCTGCTCTGTGAATTACCTTCAAGCTTCTCATGTGTCTCCCTGCTCTGAGGCTCCACAGCACTTGCATTAACCAGACAGCAGTTAGCTCCTAGAGTCCTGACTGACTTGGGAGAAAAGAATATAGACGTGGACATTTAAGGCTTTCAGCAGAAGGCTCACTAACTCTCAGAGCACTTGACATCCAACCACTCCTTCACCCCCCTCAGCCATCTCACAGAGCTGATTGGCTGAGGGAAACTGAGGCTCAGAGAGGCTGAAAGGGAAGAGAGACAGAGCTGTAGGCAAATACAGGTGCTCTCCTCCCTTCTCCCTCCATGCTCCGTCCCTCCAGGAATGCTCTGGCATAGAGAGAAGAACAAACACCCCAAGTCAGACTAGAGCCAGGAACAGAAGGAAGAGGTTGTCATGGCAACAAGTGGATAGAGGACTGTGCTTATTGCTTCAGCTCTCCCTACTTCAGGGGAAATGGAAAGGAAGGGTCAGCGAGGATAGGAAGTCTGGAGACAGAGGAGGCAGCCTGTGAGGAGTGCACTATGGATTTGGTGTTGGAAAACTAGGACCTGCATGTGTGAATCCTGCTTTTGCATGAGCCCCTGTGACTGTGGTGGTTTGAATATACGTGGCCCAGGGAGATGGCACTATTAGTAGGCATGGCCTTGTTGAAATATGTGTGGACTTGTTGGAGGAATTATGTCATTGTGTAGGCAGGCTTTGAGGTCTCCTAGTACTGAAGTTCTGCCAAGTGCAGAGATCTGCCTCCTAGCTGCCTAAAGAAGAACGTCTCCCCCTGGCTGCCTGCAGTAAAGAGTCTCCTCCTGGGTGCCTTCAGATCAAGATGTAGAACTCTTGGAATCTCAGCACCAAGTCTGCCTTGAACTCTGCCATGCTTCCCACCATGATGATAATGGACCGAACCTCTAAAAATGTAAGCCAGACTCAATTAAATGTTTTCCTTTATAAGAGTTGCCTTGGTCATGGTGTCTCTTCACAGCAATAAAATTTAACTAAGACAGTGGCCATCAGAAATATTAGGCCCTATGAGGTCTCCAGTACCCGACAGTCCTGATACTTGGGACTTCTCTATCATGAATCAAGGTGAGAGCTTTCAGAAGGCTGAAAACACCACCAGTGTGACCTAGAGGTGACAGCAACTCACTGGACTCTCAGGACAACTGTGATGTGTCCAGCCTTCTCCCAGCCCCCACAGCAGACTGGAATTTCCTAGAAGCCTTAGCCTTCTGGAATATTACCAAGAGTGGCACTTTAGAGAAAAAGATACAGTGACCAAAATTGGCCAGCAGATGGAGCCAAGCACCCTGGAATCCTAAGCAGATTTCTAGTTTGGGTTTTGGTGGGAATCTTTGTGATTTGTTTTGTTTTGTTTTACTTTGTTCGTTGGTTGTTTGTTGGCAAGGGACACACGCGTGCCAGGGCGTTTGTGTGGCAGTCAGAGGACAACCTTCAGGAGTTGTTATTTTTAATTCCACCATTGTAGATCTCATAGATTGAACTCGGGTCTTCAGACTTAGCATCAAGCACCGTTAACCCACTGGCTCCTATTTCCAGTTTTTATTCCACAAAGATAAGGGGTGTGTTTGAGGTTTCCCACCTTCGAGCTGTCTAGGCCAGATATAAGATGCTAAGACCAGCCACTATCTTTTTCTCCTACTTTCCTCTGCCCAGCCATCAGGACTCTGGTCAAGCAGAATATATTTCAAAAAACCCTGATCTAATTCTAGCTTGCAATTGACGGAATGATGGGGAATAAGGAAAGGAGTCACGGCTCAGAGGTATCAGGGTTCACAGACAGAGCGCCTAGGTTTGCCTAGACACATAGCACATGTCAAAAATGGATGGTAAAGTCGATCACAGAGGCATAACTAAGACGCGTGGACTCTTCCATGGTGCAGCCCTTCACCTTTGCTGCTGCCATTCCCCTGGAGTCTCACACCGGTGTGGCCCTTTTCCCTCCCTTCCTTTTTGGCTTCGCCCTCTCCCTAGGCTGTGTGAACATCTATCGTCTGGATTCTGAGGCCAGGCCTGTTTTTTTCTGTTTCATGGCCATCGCTTCCTGGTCTGTGGGATAAGCATTCAGACCTCGGCAAGATGATGAGGCAGAGGGAAGCGGCAGAGGCTGGATGGCCAGGGCAGGAGAAAGCCTAGAGGTCATGGGAGTTCCCCATCTTCCCATCCACCAGTTCCCAGGGAGTTCCATCCCCTCACCTCTCTTGTCTCCGACCTTCTGCAGAACTTGGAGCCAGCCTGTTGCCAGCTGTGAGCAATTCCATCCCCAGCAGCCCATATTACTCACTCCCTGCTCAACCAGACCCTTTGTTTTCCAGATACAGATGTTTCTCTAGCAGAGTCTGCTGGAGGCAGAGCATCCTGTCTCAAGGTCAGGACCCACACTGCTTGCTGTCACTGCTTGCTTGACTGTGGAAGGGACACTGTTCTAGGTTGATATATACTACTGTGAAGGGGGGGGGAGTCTGCCCAAAGGCAACTGATGGAAGAAAACTGCTTATTTCAGCTTAGACTTCCAGGTCACGGTCAATCACAGACATCAGCCCAGGAACTCAGTCGGGAACAGAGGAAGAGGATGCTTTACCAGCTCTCTCACCAGCTCCCATTTGCCCAGGGAACGGTACCACCCTCAGTGGATTAGGAGGCTGTCCTATGTCAAATAACAGTCAAGACACTCCCCAACTCACATGCCCACAGACCAACCTGCTAAAGATCTCAGGTGATTCTGGATAACTAGGGCAAGCACTGTGGAGTCCACCAATTCCATGTCAAGTCTGACCCTGCTCTGACAGAGGGCACTCCTTCCAACCAGAGGTCCCATGCTTCCTATTCAGTTCATTCTTCCCTAAGATATGGCCAAACCAATTCAACTCTGACTCCATGTTGCCTTGGCCAGGACTCAGTGTGCCTGACTGCCTCCCTGGTGCTGGCTCACAGCTTAGTCTTCTCAGTGGCATTCTGTGGGTTCCTTGCTGCTACTCTGCCCTCCAGCCAGAATAAGGCAGGCACTCCACAGCCTCTAGAACCCTCACGGTACTGGAGAGTGGTCTATCTTTAGACTCAGCTGATGTACAGACATCAGACAAGAAGCCGGGTCCTGATTATATTGTCATTTTTAATGCTATATAAATAGAATTATGCAGAATGTAGCCAGGCTTTCCCCCCCCCACCCCCAGTTTACATAATTAATTCCCTTAGGATTGACCTCAGCTGTAACAAAGCTCTATTACAGGTTCATTACTTTAATTGCTGAGAATCACTTAATATGATTGTATCAGGGTCGAGGTCTTTCCAGTTTGGGGGTGTTACAAGCATAGCTGGTAGGCAAAGCATGTCTTCCCTTTTCATCACTAATTACACTAATCAACACAGATGTCCCTACATAACGGAGGCCTTTGTTCCTGCTGTGTCAAACATGTTCTGTGACCATATTGTCCTTTCTATGCCAAGTCTAGTGGCGCTGGGAAACCCCAAGCAGATGCTCCCACACAGGTTTTAGCACTAGATGGGCATCTCAGTGCTGTTCCCTTCGGGAAATAACACGGGACACATAGGAGGTTAAAAGCACAGGACAGACTCCCTGCACACAGAGCTGGACATCTAAAAGCCAGGTCTCTTGGTCTGTTTCACAGTCATTATCATAACAGCTAAGAATTAAACCGGTTTCCCTGCTGATGGCTCATGGTGACTATGTCATGTCATGGAAAGTGGGAACTCTGGTGCTCTGGGTTTGAGCCCCATCACTGACACCTCTGTGACCTCAGACTGACTTAACTCTCCCATCCCTCAGTTTCCCTCATCTATAAACAAGCATGTTATCAGCAGGGTGATTATGAGGATTAAATGGTGTAAGCGGTGCATGACACGTATTCAGGACAGTGTCCTGTACACTGTCACATGGAAGGGTCTCCACAGATGATTTACACAGATCAACCTACCAATGACTGACTCACAGTGTCACGAGATTGACTTTACAGGTAAAATCGAGGAGTTGATTACTTGTTCATTGCCATAGCACTGGGAAACAAAAGAGCAGAGATTCATTTATCAGCCTGTTTGCAGCAGTCTTGCGGCCCCAAAACTGGGGTGCCATTACCTTGACCCCCAAGTAGTTATGAGAATTTAAAGTACATTCCACAAGTACTTCCTATTCAAAGGGCTCCCTGTGTGAGCTTCCTTTTAGCTGTTGGTGGCTGATAATTCCACAGTTCCAGAGACAGTAGATATCAGCTCCTTGAGGCAAAACCAGCCGAGGCAGCAACAAGGGTGTGATGAGCACACCTGTAAACATCTGCAATGCTAACCCAACTGGACAGGCAGACCAGGTACAAGACAAGGCCATCCAACCCAGCCATAGTTTGTTACGAGTAGCTCCTCCCTACCTTCCTCTGAGGTTTCCGCGGCTGCTACATGGAGATGGCTCAGCCAGAGCCACCAGTGTGAACTAATGTGAACAGAACACTCGCACTCCATATTCTGTTTCCCCAGCACTTAGCCCAGTGTCTCTCCACACATGCCGAAGTTAGGTGGGATCTCATGTCAGACAGGCATAAACAGATCAGAAGACCTGGGTACAGGGCCTGAGTCTGCCTCTTAGGAGGCCTCAGTGCCCTTGGCTGGGGAGCCACACAGTTTAACCACACACTCCAGATGCCAGCAGATCCTATTCTGTACTGATAGAAAGCACTAGACTTGCCTTTTCTATACAGTTTGTCTCTCGTCTTTTCTTTCTGCCCTGTTTCCTTTCTCTTCTCTTTGAGCCAATGAGGATTTCCTGCCACACTTCCGACCCTGCTACAGAACACCAAAGTGAGCTGGAGAGTCACTGTGATGGCTGTTCTTGGTTGACAACTTAACTACAGGTAGAATCAACTAAAATCTAAAAATGGGGGGGCTGGGGTGGGGTGGGGGCAGCATACCTGTGAGGGATTTTTGTTTAAGTTGAAGTAGGAAGATCCACTTGTAATCCAGATCTCTGAGATGGCAGACACACCTTTAATGTACATCTTTAATCCCGATCTTGAGGTAAGAAGACACACCTTTAAGCTGGGCCACACCTTCTGCAGGAAGCCTATACGAGAGCATGAAAGGAAGCTTTTGCTCTTTGCCTGTTGGCCCTTGACTTGTGAGCAAGTCCATCCTTTCACTGGCATTAGATCTACTTCTTCAAGATGCCAGCAAATACTGAAGAGCAGATGAAACACCCAGCCTTACAGACTGGGCAACTACTAGATTCTCAGACTTTCTGTTCATAGCCAGCCATTGTTGGATTAGCTGGACCACAGCCTGTAAGTCATCCTAATAAACATCCCTACACAGAGAGATTCTCATTCTGTAAGTTCTATTACTCTAGAGAACTCTTACTAACACAGTTATGCTGGATACAGAAGTACATCCAGATTTACTGAAGGCAATATTCACATACTGTTCGACTTCGAGACTTCTCCTTTAATGCACAGCTGAATTATTCAGTGCCACATGAGAGGTAAGCGGGTTTCAGTTGCATGAAAAACTTAAGCCCTTTGGGTTTAAAATCTCAACTGAAATTTCCATGTTCACTATAAGTTACTCAAATGAGACTGTTCATTCTAGCTCGTAAATATGCTTTCAAAAGTTACGTAAGCCAGGCATGGTGATGAATGTCTTTACTCTAGGCAGAAGCAGGTAGACCTCTGAGTTTGAGGCCAGTGTGGTTTACACAGAAAGCTCCAGACCAGCCACAGATAAAATAAATAAATAAATAAATAAATAAATAAATAAATAAATAAATAAATAAGCAAGCATATTTGGGTTAATATTCAGAAAACAAGTGGCAGGGGAACACTCAGCTACAAATGTGACACCTGTACCACACCCTACCCCCCTCAAGGCTCAGAGGACAGCTTCAAAGAGCAGATAGACTGGAGAGCAAGCAGATGGTGGAGGGTTACCGTGAAAGTGTTTTCTAGACATGATAGGAACATTGCACCCATGAGCTTACAGCAGCTGTGGATGCCTGCTGAACCAGTTCAAGTCAGTCAGCATTCCAACATGGATGGGGAGGGCTCATAAGGACCAACTGCTGGCTGAGGAGCTCTCGATGGTGGCTATGGAAGAGCTGAGTCAGTTTCCTCTAGGGTGTGGTCCCTGGCAGGCTGCCATTGCTCCTCTGGATATGTGGACAGGTGGACAGCCCTCATGGGACTCAGTGGGTTATCAAAAACATAAAACAAAAATAACTTTTTAAAGGACATGAGGTTGGGAGGGGATGTTGTGGGGATGCTTTGGGAGAGTTAGAAATGAGGCTTGGAGTGTATAGAATTCAAATGCATTGTTCACACGGATGATATTCTCAAACAATAATGAGAATACTTTTAAGAATACCAATACAGGCACACATCCCCACATGAAGTGCAGTTACTTGACCTGCACCATAGAATCAGCTGGAGCGTGCAGCTGGGCTCAAGGTCTTCCGCAAGGTCAGACTGCTCAGAAATGTGTTCTCTGGCAAGTACAGCCCTGATCTGTAAGTGAAGAACCCATTACTTCTCTTCACCTCAAGCTCAGCGACAAGTGCTGAGAGCACATCTGGATGTCCCATTAACTCCCCAGGAAAATGACCAACACAAAGCACTTAGGGACGTGGGATTCCTTCAGACAACAAAATAACCAGCAAGGCTTCTGAGCAGAGAAACGAGAGACTGGTGTCTGAGGAGTGGACTGCAGCTGGAGTCTTACCAGTGCGCATATTTTCAAAGTTCCCCTCACAGACTGGATGAGGCCTTAACGACTTGTTACTTAAGGGGCTTACCATTCTCAGAATACCCTTGCTTCTCAAACACTTCATTTTTAAGCCTCTTATGAAAATGGACATTAAAGTAAAATATTTTAATTCTAGATATTTCTTAAATACCACACGTTAATTATATTTTATTTTAATGGTTTCAAAGATGAAGGACGGGGCTCCCAAAAGTTACCAGAGCCACTAAAAAATCAAAAAGTTAATGAACATTTTCAAAAAGCCCAGATACCAAAATAGCTTTTAACTGTTGAGAACTGCAGGGCAGGCTTCAGAGTACAGGACGGCAGGTGAGCTCTTCTCAAAGCACAGTAACAGATACATCAAAACTAAGGAACAATGAGGGGAAACGCCTGCGGCTAAATCCTGTGGTAAGTGAACATCTTCACAGGACTCAACAAAACCCCATCACCAAAAGAGCCTCCTCTGGCTCTGGAGTTGGCAGCTGAAGGATGCACCCTGCATGAATGCAGCCTCAGGCAGGGTGTGCACAATGCAGCCTGGAGAGCCGCAGAGCACCTGCAGACATGCAGCTGCATGCCCTTGAGTTGGATTGAGCAGTGGTCTCACTGGGAAAAGAGTCATTTGAAGTCAAAGGGCACTTTGCTGTGGTTCATACACGTGGCTCCATGCCAAACAGCTGGAGGTGAAAGGGCAGACAGTTCTGTCCGACCATCCCACTTAGGGCTAATCTAGTCTCAGTTTTCTAAAAGCCACAGGCTTTATTCTGCAAAGGAGAAAACCCAAACTCCAGGGTACGAAGAATGTTATAAACCCCAGGATACCGAATTGAGGTTTTGATCTCTCCTGTTTAACAACTTTACCACTGGCTACAAATGACATCCATGACAGTCTTTAGTGTTTTCTGACCTTTCTAAGAAAGTCCAGCATTTTTGCCAGAATGTCCCACTGACTTTCCTGGAATACGTTTTGTTTTGTTTTGTTTTGTTTTGTTTTGTTTTGTTTTGTTTTGTTTTACTTATAAGGCTGGGAAGAGAGAGCAGTGTGAGCAGCCGAGCACAGCAGCTACATCGAGAAGCAAGCACCCCTGGGAGTCTGCGCCCTGCCCAGGCTCTCACACTCAGTACTATGTCTCGCTCTGGCTGCAGGGTGTCCCTGAGCAAAGTCAGATTTCTTGGCTATCATGATCTCAGGCAGACTCTTCTCTGCTCCTCAGTGCTCTGTCAGAGGTCTCTGGGCTGATAGCTCACACCTGGGTGACTCTGTCTTGCTCTCGACGAGAGAGATCTGCAGCACGGGCAGGAGGAGCTGGAAGGCATCTTGAATGTAGGAGGCACTGTTTGAGGCCTGGCGGAATTGAGAAGTCACCAAAGAGAAAACGTTACAATCACATAAAGGAGGAAATACTTAACAACAACGAAACAACAGTCCTATGTCTGCGATCCAATGGAAGCCGCAGCTTGTGAAGTAAAGAAAGGACAGGCTTGACTACTGTACTCAAGTTTGACATGGGCAAGACAGACCTAGGACTCAGATAATGCAGCAACACCAAAAGAATACCAGCTCCCCACCCCACCCATCATGGCAGCTTTGACTGTTTCATGACTGAACGGCTACACTCTGTTCCTGCACTAGAGTCGAGACTGACAGATGCTCTCAGGAGGCTCTGAACCACTGCAGCCCCTTCCACAGACTCAATGCCATGACGGAAGCACTGCACACAGGTATGAACAGTACAGACACAGTCTGCTCAGTGTGACAGACATGTGAATGAGAAGCCTCAGAGAATCTTTACACCCAAGTATGTAGATCTGGCTTATATCTGACAGGCTCTCCCTTCACAGAACAACAGCCTAAAATAAAGACATACATTTCCAAGGACAAGAGTGTTTCATATGTGTTTGTAAGAATAGGCCATTCAAAATGGAAACAGGGAGCTCACACCAAGATAGCCTGCCTTTTGTACACTTATCAGTGTCTGGCACTCCTATCAGAACATCAGTGGGGCACTTGATAACACAGTTTCCAGCCAAAGGAGACCTTAGAGATTATCTAGTTACAGCTCCTTGCACTTAAAACAAGTAAGATTGCCAGAAAAGGCATCTCCTACCCAGGACTATGAGGGAGGCCTCCTGGCTGCCAAGTGCTTTCAACTCTGCCAGCCACTAAACCATAGGCTCATGTTTAAAGGCAGTGTAGCTTATCACAAGAGGGAAAACAAAAAACAAACAAACAAACAAAAAAACCCACAAAACAAAAAACAAGCTGGGCAGTGGTGGCACATGCCTTTAAACCCAGCACTTGGGATGCAGAGGCAGGTGGATTTCTGAGTTCCAGGCCAGCCTGGTCTACAGAGTGAGTTCCAGGACAGCCAGGGCTATACAGAGAAACCCTGTCTTGAAAAAAAAGAAAACAAAATAAAAAACAAAAAAACAAAAACAAAGCTTACCACAAGAGGTCTAAGCTACTCAAAGCTGTGTAGCTGGAGGGTTAAGAACATTTCTTTAAAAGTAACTTAAAATAATTTTAAACTCAACAGTCTAACTGGTTCTTTAAAATCTTTTTATTTATGTTTTTATTTAATTGTGTGTGCGCACATGTGGGTGTATACACGCTATAATGCACATGTGGAAGTCAGAGAACAACCATCAGGAGTCCATGTGGATCCTGTGAATCACACCCAGGCTGTCAGACTTGGGAACAAGCACCTTTATCTACCGAGCCATCTCACTGACCCTTACTTCATAATTAAAACCTAACCAACTAGCAATGTATTTCTCTCCTAGCTTTACAGAAGCTCCTCTCACCAGGCCTTCACGGGTCTGAGTTGCTGGAACTCTGACAGCATGGACTCCAGAAACCACTCCACATGGTGGCAATCTGACCAACGACAGCATCCTCTCACTTCTCCCCGGAAACTTTTTCTTTATGTATATTGGTGTTTTGCCTTCATGTATGCAGACATTTATGAGCCACCATGTGGGGGCTGGAAATTAAGCCTAGGGGGAGGCCCTCTGGAAGAGCAGCCACTTAACCACTGAGCCACCTCTCTTCCCACCCCTTCCAGAGACTTATACCTTATGGTGCTACCTCTCACAGACTGACAAGGATATTCGAGCTCCAGTGCCGCTCTGTCAAAACCGAGCAGAACTTTTCCTTGGAAATGGCCACATGCCTTTTTCTGACATCTCTGCATGAGGCCCAGCCTTCTAGGAAGCAGTGTTTGTCTGAATGAGTTTCGGTCTTTCCTGTTTAACAAACAGCTGGTCCCCAGAAGGTGTTTCATTACTGAAAACTGTGCATTAAGCTTCGAGGGGTAGGAAGTGAGTAATGACTCCTACGGCTCCTTCCATGTCACTTTACCTTTTAGCTTTGATACACCCTCTGACTACTGAGCAGGGAATGTACATCCAGTAATCAGCATTTAGTGATGTCTGTATCAGCAGGGCTAAACTGCAATCTGGTTTTTAAAAAGCAAAACTTAAGTATGTAAAAACATTAACACATAATGCCTTAGGAGTCAGAGACAGAAAACCATCACCACTAACCTCCAGAAACACTGCAGTGATTAGTGGATTAAGAACATCAGCCTTCTCTCTGACCTGGAATAAAGGAGAGAGTTTTGTCACAGCACAGCTTAAAAAACAACAACAGGCAGAACAGATTCTCACCTTGAGACACACATGCCATAGAACATCTTGACCAAGGGAGAGCTAAGTGTCATCTCTGGAAGGAAACCTTAAGTGTTGCAAGGTTACTTTTTATACCTTTCTATGCTACCAAATTGAGAATGTACACTGCTTAGTAGTTTGGGGGGTTTTGCTGGTGTTACTGGTGTGTGTGTGTGTGTGTGTGTGTGTGTGTGTGTGTGTGTTCTTGAGGTTCACATGAGTAACGGCAACAGCCCAAGCATGGAGGTCAGAGGACATTTCAGGAGCCAGTTCTCTCCTTCCACCATGCCCTCAACTCAGGCCATCATGCTTGCTCAGCAAGCGCCTTTACCCTGAGTCATTTCACCAACCTGTAGTCATTTAGCAACTTGTTAAAATATCTTCATTCTGTATGATATGAACACAAAATGGAGTTTTATTCAGGCGAAAAGAGAAACGAAGGTATGTCACTAGCAGGAGAGATGGCACTCTCCAGAGTTCAGTAGAACAAGCCAGTCTCACAAAGAAGAACATACATGTTTTCTCTAATAGATGTGGAGTCTAGAGTAACACTTGTCTGTGGTCGTGGAGAGAGAGGTGGGGAGGCAGGAAGGAGCGAGCAGGACTACTTAAGAGAGAGAGGAGAGCAGCCAACACTAGGAGGGACAAGACAGAAAACTGGGGGTGAATCTGTACTCGTGATGATTAGTGCTGTCTTGACAGACTCTAGAGTCATCTGGGACATGGGCCTCTGCGCAGGCTTGTGAGGGACCACTCCCTCGCAGAGGCTCCTGCACTGCTCTGGTGGAGGCGGCAGGCTGAACACCAGCACACATGCATTCACTGCTCTCTGCTCCGACTGCAGACAAGGCCAGCGGCTTCAGGCTCCTGCGGCCCTGACTTCCCCACCATGATGGACTACACCCTATAACGTCCCCCTTAAGCTCCACCTGCTGCAATATTCGATCACAGCTACAGGGAAAGAAACCAAGACAGTGCACTCAGAGAAATTAGAACAATGAAGCAAACATGCAGATAAACTACAGGAAGAAAAGTAATCTTCATTTTAGAAGGGCAGTTGGACACCTGA
Organism: Grammomys surdaster; assembly: GCF_004785775.1. Lineage (NCBI taxonomy): Eukaryota > Metazoa > Chordata > Mammalia > Rodentia > Muridae > Grammomys > Grammomys surdaster. The sequence continues at coordinate 710,043 of NW_021605216.1, read as the reverse complement.
CTACAATACCGGGACAATTCTAAAATAAGCGCACAAACACCTCAACTGTTTTGAAGACAGGCCTTTGAGTTTCTCGAGCAAGGCTTGACAGCCTATAAATTCCATGACCTCCCCACCACATATCGCCACCAACTGGGGACCAAACAATCAAATGCCTGAGTCTATGGAGAGCATTTCTCATGCAAACTACCAGAGTAAAGTGCATGGTACTCAAATACAGACATGAGAAATAAAACCAAGTGTCTATAATCTTATGACTTCTGACAAGAGGACAGAGACTTCAATGGGCAAAGGGTAACCTTTACATGGTGCCTGACCACTTCAAAACTATCATTCCAATCTAACAAAACATACACGTTATCTCATTGATATAAAATGTCTAGAATATGAAAGCTTTCTGGAGAGAGAGAGAACGCACCATCCTTCCTCATAGTAGGAGTGTAGAGAAGGGAATGGGGAGTGCTAGCTAACGTGTGAAGATCTTAGGGGCAGTGATGCAACCTCCTAGATGCCAATCCTAACTGCAACTGTACAGCTCTGTAAATACACTGACAAGCATCAACTTGTACAGAGACAGGCGAACTTTATGGCATGTAAACTATTTCAGACATTGGCTCCACAAGGCAGAATTCTTACCCCAGCTGTGGTCAGGCAGGTGGTGAACTCTTTAGACAGAGAGGCCAGGTCTTTACACAGCATGACTGTCATTCTAGAGAGAAGAAACCATTAGGAGAGTTCCACTCTTCCTTCTCTTTCTATTCATTTAATACACAATGCTTAACAACTGCTACACAGAGACAGATTCCTCCTCGGAATGAAGGACGCATTTAATGGTGTAAATACATCTCTTTCCACTATTTCAGTATGGAATACACAATTCTAGAATACTTAGGAGACAGAGTGACCCAAAGTCTTGCTCTGTATGCCACCTTGGGCTCCTTGGTGATAAGTACCCGCTCCTCCCTGCTACAGACAGTCCCTTACCTGCCTTTTCCTACAAGGGATGCTTCTTGGGTGAATGAGCTCCCTGACTCTGCATTGGAAGCCATGCTTTTTTCTCTCATCGTGACTTCTAAACCAACCACCCTCTCAGGTTCTAGTCTCTGTAGGTCCTCTCCCTTTCCTAGTTCCTTTCCTTCTTGCCCAAGTCCCTCCAGCTCAAGTTGTGAAAACAGTTCCCTGCCCTTGCTCATCTGTCACCTATATTAAGTCTTCCACAACTCGTGTGATAATTCCCTAAGGCTCAAAAACTGCCACAGTCTCCTTATAATGTGTGACTTCTTTACTCCCAATACTTCCATACAATAGTCACTGGTACTACTGGCTGGCTGGTTTGTTTTGTTTGTTAATATTGAGACAGGGCCTTTCTATGTAGCTCTGGCTGTCCTGGAACTCATTATGTAGACCAGATTGGCCTCAAACTTGAAGCTGGCTTAGGCTACATAGCAAGCTCCTCTCCCTTACCCCCATGTTTGTCTGTCTGTGTGTGTCTCTCTCTCACATACACACACACATTCTCTCTCCCCCCCGCCCCCGTCACACACAAGGATGACATCTATTTAGATTTATAAACTACTAGGCTTAGGGCTTAGGCTTATCCTTTCTACTGCAATTATTCACATTTTACTACTTTGAAATATGTTTGTTCAAAATCAGCAAAAATGAAAAAATATGTGTGGGGCTCGGGCAGCCTCCTTTAACTGCCCTAGGTCTACACTTCCTCCATCTGTACTAAACATTTACCTTTTGTGCTGCTGTAAAAATTAGACATGATATCCATGAACCCCTTAGCACAGTGCCTGGCATCCAATGAGCACTGGTGACTAATAACTGTACTTAAGAGCTGAAGAACTTAGCCCCACTTTCTGTTGTTACTTATGCCAAGTTCCACTCCTACCAAGACTAACAATCTGCAAAGACAGTTTTCAGAGAATGAGTCAGCTCATGGAATGGGTAGGTTTACATGTGGACCTGCCCCGCTCAGTAACAATACCCTAAACGGGCAGGTCTCTAACACGTACCTATGCACAACGGGACCAGTGCCTGTTAAAAAGCAACTTTCTAAAAGCTGGGAGGAACAAGAAATCCCTCTCAGCAGGTTCCCTTGAGCGATGCAGGCTGCATCGTACTTACTGGGAGAGAGTCTGGCTCCTCTCTAAAGCTGTCACCTCCTGTCTCTGGCCATGCAGAATCAGTGCTGCTGTTTTGTGGAACAACTCAATTGAGCAGGCAGTGAACTCTGCTAAGCTCCGGATTGCAAATGCATGGATATCCTAGGAGCCAAACAAAGCAAACAGAGTATTATTGCTATTGTTGTTTACCGTTGTAAGTGAAAATGACAGCCCCCTTGCTTCTTACACTAAAGAAAGATTATGATGCTTTCCAAGTAGAAGAGACCAATGGCCACTGTTTAACAGGCCTGCTCTTCTTCCACAGTACAGCACCTTCCACAGCTGGGCTCATAACTACAGCAACCGAGGCCCCTGAACGGCTGGCTGTGATCGTTTAACCAAGTCTAGCCAAAGGACTAAGATAAATGTCTGGAAACTCTGAGTTACAGCCAACTTCCCTCCTTCCTTCCTTCCGTCTCTCCTTCACTTCTTTATTTTTATTCATCCCTCTTCTACATTCGGGAACTAAAATGATATCAACCTGAATCATCATGTTTAAATTATTGATACCAGCATAACAAAATAAAAGGACCTTAGCTCAACTGCACTGTCACCTCTATTTTAGTGTGTCAGTGAGGGGTTGGGGGGAACAATACAATCACCTATATGAGAGTGTATGGGGGGTGTACTCACCTGTTTGCATGTGTGTGAAGGTATGTACTCACCTGTGTGCATGAGTGTAGGGGTATGCACTCATCTGTGGGAGGGTGTGTGTGTGTGTGTGTGCTCACCGGTGTGCATGAGTGTGGGGTGGGGATACACTCATCTGTGTGTGTGTGTGAGGGGGCACACTCACCTGTGTATGAGTGTGGGGAGAGGCACTCACCTGTGTGTGGGGGGGGTATACTCACCTGTGTGTGGGGGATGTACTCGCTGGTGTGTGAGCATAGAGTCCAAAGGCCCATGTCTGATGCCTTCCTCTATCAACCCCCACTTTATCTTTTGTGACAGGGTCTCTCACTAAACTTGGAGCCTACTGTTATGGTTACACTGGGTGGCCAGTGATATCTGGAGGAATTCCTCCTGTCTTCACACCCTACACATTTCTGCACTAGGGTTACAACTATGTGATATCACATTCAGCCTTTTACGTAGATGCTGGGAACCTGAGCTGAGGTCCTAATGCTTGGGCAGCAAACCCTTTACCATTGAGCCATCTGCCAGCCCCTCAATTTCATCCTTCTTTAAAAGAGCTTAGTTGCTTTGGTTACCTCTATTGAATGTTTCTGGGCTTCCTTAGTATTTTTTGCCTCCAACTGTTGTTCTCCTTCTTCTTTCTCTGCTACTGGATTAGCCAGAGATGTCCTGATCCATTCGTAGGCTGTATTTCTTGCCTAAATAAGGATTTAGGCAACAATTAAATGCAGTTCTTACCAGGAACACATCAATACCCTAGAGGACAAGCTCTTCACACAGGAACAGACCATGTAACTTTTCAGTCCTTATCTTATAAAATACAAACCCTACACTGAACCCTGTCCAGTGCTCCTTGTGAACCTCCCCCAGCACTGTCCAGTGCTCCTTGTGAACCTCCCCCCAGTCCTGTCCAGTGCTCCTTGTGAACCTCCCCTCAGTCCTGTCCAGTGCTCCTTGTGAACCTCCCCCAGTCCTGTCCAGTGCTCCTTGTGAACCTCCCCCAGTCCTGTCCAATGGCTCCTTGTGAACCACCCTCCATCCCCGCCCCATCCTGTGGCTTCTCTGAAACTGAGGTTTGCATTAGGAAAAGCTCATGCATCTGGAGCACAGATCAGAGGTTTCACAGGTAGGTCAAGCTGCAGAGCACTGACCAGCACCAAAAGTCCTCCATGCCCCTCATTTAATCAGGCTCACACCAAAGACTTTGGCTCACCATTAACAATCTCAACTGTTTGTAAAATTTCGGGGATTAGTTCTTTTTTTTTTTTAAGATTTATTTATTTTACTTATGAGTACACTGTAGCTGTCTTCAGACACACCAGAAGAGGGCATCAAATCTCATTACGGATGGTTGTGAGCCACCATGTGGTTGCTGGGATTTGAACTCAGGACCTCTGGAAGAGCAGTCAGTGCTCTTAACCACTGAGCCATCTCTCCAGCCCCATGTGTAGCCCAGGCTGGCCTCGAACTTGTGCTCCTCCTGCCTCTGCCTCCTTCAGCAAATCCTACCGGTGTGCGCCACCACTACCGGCCGGGGATTAGTTCTAATGCTTTGCCTTCCCCCCCCACCCCCCGGGGTTGATGTATGTTCATGCACATTTATTCTTCGACTGGTTACAGCAGACCTTACACATGCAGACCACAGTCATCTCTCTGTTCTCATGGCCATGTTGGACAGAAAGCAGAGCTCACACTTAGGGCCTTCTCAGAAGTAGCAAAGTCACATTTCCACTCCTAGATGCCGACAATGTTTCTAAAGGACATTAGTTTCCAAAATCCTAGGCATCTCTCTTGAACTGAGTCTTGCTTCCATTGAGTCTTCTCTGTCTAGGTTCAGCACCTGGTTCCAATGAGTCATTCTCCATCCAGGTTCAGCAAGCCTCACACCTGGAGTCGGTGTTGGACATCATGGGAGCTAGAAAGGGGCCCTGGACGGCAGCAAAGAATAGCTCCACTCCCTAGGAGGATTCAGGGCCAATGATCCTTTCTGCAGTTTATGTTCCACCTGGGATCCCCGCTGGGCAGCTTTCACCAGACTTTTAAACTGTCCCTGTAGCTTCACCTTTTTCCTGAGGCTGAGCTTAGTTCTGTTGAGTGGGACATAAGCATAGGAATCCAGGCAGCCCTTCTTCACATTACCCTTTGCCTTCTTGGCCTTGTGCTCCAGGTGCAGCAGCCTTCTTAGCCACAGGGTGATAATGCTTTGTCTTAATTAGGCTCCCAAAAGCCAGCGCTTCCAGACACTAAGGGTCCCTGCTCCCAGCTGGCTTTGATTGGTAATAAAGAAGTGCGGCACAGCCAATGGTTGGGCAAGGAGACAGAGGCAGGACTTTTAGATTGTGCAGGCAAGGGACTGAGGAAGAAGAATCACCATGGGGGAGGGGCAGATTTAAAGGCCTGCCAACATGTAAGAATCCAGGAAAGTAGCCTTAGGGGCCATCCCCCCAACTGGATCTTGGGTAGCAGAGATAAAATATAGATTTTAAAAGATGTTAACTCAGGAATACCAGAGGGGAGTGTGTGCTAGCTGTGGGAAGGTTTGGAAGTGCCCGACCATTGAGCTAGTTAAAGCATAGTAAATATAAAGGCTGCACATGCACGTCTTTCATTTGTGTACCCAGAGCTCTACCCAGAGCTCACAGCCCACTGGGAGCCAAAGCAGATAACTATTCACCACTACAGTAAAAGTCATAAAAATGGGCTCTATATTTATTCTCATTGTGCCTGCGTGTTTAAAGTGCAGTTCGTGTTTAAAGTGCAGCCAATGTCAGACACACCCTCACTGTCACACGTACTAATTCACTAACTTCATACATAAAGACTGTCGCTCCATAAAAATGCACAAATTTCCTCTCTCCTGATGATGAAACTTTCTCTAGGTTCTCTAGTTTGTTTTGTTTTAAACACAGTCTTCCGATTCTTCGCCCATCTTTATAATTACTGCTCTTCAGTGACTACAAAGATCGGTGTAATCCTGATCTCGTTGGCCTACCTTTATCCTCTGACCCCGCTCACCCTACTGGTGCTTTTGCCTAGCTCACGATTTCTAATCTTAACTTCTTTCTCTGGAAAAATGAAGCACCCCAAATGCCTGCTAGACATACATCTGATATTCTGCAACTACTCCACACGCAGCATGTAAAGGGAATTAAATACTTTGATCTTTCTAGCTCTAATTCACCCCTTTATTAGCCAGACTTTGGAGGTACTGTTCTAAACTAGTGACTCAAACAAACATATGACAGCCATCTTGCATTTTTCCATCAGTCTGATTCTGCACAATTTTCAATCTGCCCCAACCTTCCCTTTCTATTATCATCATGTGCACTCAGAGTAACGTCATGACTGCTCTATTACTGCTGATGTGGTTCATCTTAAAGTTATTTTCATTGTCATAATGCTGTCAGTGATCTGTTGACTATGCAAAGCTGACCATTCCCCTGTGGTGTCTTGAATGAGAATGGATCCCATAGACTCATATATTTGATCCTCAGTCAGTAATTAGTGGAACTGTTTGGGAAGGACTAGGAAATATGGCCTTGCTGGAGGAGGTGTGTCACTGGGGGTGGGCTTTCAAAAGCCCATACTAGGCCCATTGTGTGATTGGTGTGTGTGTGTGTATGTGTGTGTGTGTGCACCACACAGTCCCATGCTGCCTGCCTGCCACCATTGTCCCCATCATGATGGTCATGAACTAACTCTAAAACTGTAAGTAAGTAAGTCCCAATTTAAATGCTTTTTTTTTATCGGTCATGGTGTTTTGTCACAGCCAAAGGACAGTAATTAACAAATCCCTTTTGGTCATGGGTACCCCATATAACTGCTTTTCAATCTCATTTCCCACACTTTGCTCCAACAAGATGACCTGCAATTGCACCTTTTTTCTCCAAGCCCTTCACCTAAAACATCATCTCCACATAATTTCCAAAGACAAGATACCTGAACAACCTTTCTCTGAATTTCCACAATCCCAGAATACCACTTAAACTCAGTGCTTACCAGAAGACACTGAAATCAACTATGTTAGTCTCCTAAGAAGAGTGCACACTAAAGGACAGCAATAGAATGCCCATTTGGCTTGCATACCTTGTCCCTGGCATGTGTGTTTCACAACTGCTTTATCTCCTTTCTTTTTGTAGCATACTGGTTTGGGTTCTAGATTCTTCTGAGTTTATATAGTCTGGATGACTCTTGACTATATATTCTCAAGCACCAATGATTAGCAAATGATTCTGTCAGTTACTAGCTACCAAGTAACATTAATCCCACTGTCCCTACAGCAATTGGTTTGTGGACAAGAACATGATACAATGAGGCCAATGGAATCACAGAGTCTCAGTAAAATTACTAAGAAAGGAAAGCCATCAACATAAAGCCACTAGTGCTCCCTTAAAGCCATGTACAAAAGTGTGCGAAGAACAAAGCCACAGAAAAATAGCGGAGCCCAGAGGTACAGGCTCCTCTCAGAGCCACTCCAGAAGCAACACTACTCCTCTCCAGTCTAGTTTCTTTGACTATTGCATCCTCTCTTTTTACACCACTCAACTTGGGTTGTTATCATTTGTAAAGGAAGAACTCCATTACCTGTGCTAATTGGTTTTTGTCAACTAGACACAAACCTACATATATCTGGGAAGAGGGAATATTAATTGTGAAAATGTTTCCATAAGACTGGCCTGTAGGTAGTGGAGGAACTGTCTTGATTAATGATTGGCATGGGAAAGCCCAGTTCACGTCGGGTGGTACCACCCCTAGGCCATGAATCCAGGTTGCATATATAATAAAGCAGGCTCCGGGGATAGGAGGAATAAGCCAATTAACGATGTTCCTCCAGGATGCCTGAAGTGAATTCCTGCCTCCAGGTTCCTACTGTGTCTTTCCTTAATGATGATCTATAACATGAGAGTTGTAAGAAGAAATAAAGACTTTCTTCCCTGATGATGTTTATCATGGTGACAGAAAATAATTGTCCTTGAATAAAGGCATCCACTCAATTAATTTTATACAAACATAAAGAATGCATTGAGCTGGACAGTAGTGGCACACATCTTAAATCCCAGCACTTGGGAGGCTGTGAGTTCCAGGCCAGTTCTAGGCTACAAGAGTGAGTTCAAAGACAGCCAGGGCTACACAGAGAAACCCTTCTCAAAAAAAAAAAAAAACAAGTCGGGCAGTGGTGGTGCACACCTTTAATCCCAGAACTTGGGAGGCAGAGGCAGGCAGATTTCTGAGTTCGAGAGTTCGAGAGTTCGAGGCCAGCCCAGTCTACAGAGTGAGTTCCAGGACAGCCAGGACTACACAAAGAAACCCTGTCTCGAAAAACCAAAAAAAAAAAAAAATTAATTAATTAAATTTAAAAAAAAAAAAAAGCTGAGCCAGGAAACAGAGAGAACAAATGACCCTGGTCATTCCAACTAGACTACAGTTATGGCACTGGACTTGAGCCTTTGACTTGAGCCTTTAAATGCCCTGAGTAATGCTGTAACCAAGGCCACAACATGAATGAGCTGAAGAAAACCTGACATTCATTTGTTTCAGGGTTCTTTCCTCTTCAGACTAGTTCTACTCCCAAAGAACCTACAGGAACAATTCAATCTAATACTGAAAAAGAAAACCTTCACGTTACTTAAGTAAAAAAAAAATTAAAAAACAAAAACCAAACAGAAGGGGACAGAGAGCTGATTAAATTGGCAAAAAGCCAGACACAGTGATCCATGCCTATAATCCCAGCATTAGTGATTCAGAGACTAGAGGATTCCCCTGGTGTTTAGTATCCAGCTAGGCTACCCAGTGCAGTAAGCCTCAGGTCCAGCAAAAGATCTTATCTCAAAAAATAAACTGGAGAAATGACTGAGAAATGACTGAGGAAGACAACTGACTTCAACCTATGGCCTCCATATGCAGAGGCACAAACACAGCACATGCATAAGTAGCACACACAAAAACAAACAAAGAATTATACCAAGGTGCAGAAACAAGGGTATTCAGAGTCTATTAAGCAAACTGAGATTTATCAAGACCAGAGTAGAGAGTATGAACAAGTTAGAAGACAAATGTTTTAACATTTTCACAGTAAGGACCAGTGTGTGTGAATCAAGAACAGAAGGGCTGGAAATAGAGCTCCATTGGTAGGAGTGCCTAGTATGCAAGAGGCCCTGGGTTCCATCCTTTGCACTACAGAAACCAGGGATAGTAACATGCCCCTTTCCAAGCACTGGGGAGGTGGAGGCAAGGGGATCAAGAGTTCAAGGTCTTCCTCAGCTACAGGGTAAGTTCAAGGTCAACCTGGGCTACATGTGTTAGCATTCTGTCTAAGCTCTGCCCCTCAGCTACCTGGCAACAGCCAGGTATGCCTGACTCACTATAAAAGGGGCTGCTTGCCCCCTCCTCTCTCCCTTGTTCTCTCTTGCTCTTGCCTTCCTGCTCCTGCTCTCTCCCCATTCCCCTCCCCGTCTCCACATGCTCATGGCAGGCCTCTACTTCTCTTTTTTCTTCTCTTCCTCTCCCTTTCTATCTCTTTCTCTCCCTTTCTCTGCCTCTACTACCCTTTTGACTCTCCTCCTCCCCTCCGCCCTGAATAAACTCTAGTCTATACTATACCGTCATGTGGCTGGTCCCTCAGGGGGGAGGGAATGCCTCAGCATGGGCCCGCAGAGACATTCCCTTCCCCCATACCTGACTACACTTCCATAGAACATATCCCATCCTCTTTTTATGTTTTTACAAACACATCAACATGTCTCAAAAGAATCGTAACAGACACTACATTTAAGGAAGAACCCCCAGTACTAGACATACAAAAAATAAAAAGGAAAGAAAGAAAATAAAAATATAAGTGGAAGTAAGAAGACTGTTGTAGGATCTTTACCAGTCTCTTCACAGCAGCTTACCAGCAGCAAAAGGAAATAAATCATAACTCCACAGAGAATTGTACAATACATCACCAGTAAGAAACAGATAAACGTCTCACACCTGCAGATGTGACAAGCTATCACACAGGATTTTGGCCCTAGGAATGTACAGCCTAATAACAGAGAGAAAACCTTAGACAAACCCCCAGTACAGGCAGCAGACAGGGAATGTTTTACTTTTAGAATAGGAGAGGAGAGAGTTGTGTTTTTCAAAAAGATATACAAGATGAAAGACAAGAACTGAGGAACTACTACAGATTAAAGGAATCTAAACTAGACAAGTTAAGCTAGTTCAATCACAGGTTGGCTCCAGGTGAGTAGGGTGGTCTGAAAAACAAAGGATCCCACAGGCTCATGCATTTGAATTCTTAGTCTGAGAAGGGCACTGTTTGAATTAGGTTAGGAGGTGTGGCCTTTTTGAAGAGAGTGTCACTGGAGATGGGTTTTAAGGTTTCAAAAGCCTGTGCTACTGTGCCAGGCCCTGTTTCTTTGCCTGCTGGAAGCAGATCAGGATGTAGCTATTGGCTTCTGCTCCAGCACCATGTGTGTCACCATGATCCCTGCCATGATGATAATGGACTAAGCCTCTCAAACTGTACATAGGGTCTCTTCACAGCAATAGAACACTAAGAAAGTCAGTGGAGAGATGGCTCAGTGGTTAAGAGCACTGACTGCTCTTCCAAAGGTAAGTCAGTGGACAAATGTGGAGAATAGATGAAATCAAAGTCTGTCGTTAATGTTAAATATGCTGAAGTGACAACTGTACTGTGGTTATGCAAATGGAGAGCCACATCATCCTACTTATTCTCAAACAGTGAGGTTCATGTGAATACAGAGAAAGCATAGATGAGGGTCCATCTGGTTAGACAATACAAGTAGCATGCCAGCACTAGTGAGTGCATCCAATGTTGTTTGTACTGTTTTTACAACTTTTTTCTCAGTTTGATGTTGTTTCCAAACTGTTATAAGCAGTGTTATGTTCTGAATGTGAAATGACCCCTAAGGGCTCATATCTGGAACACAGTTCCTAGCTGGTGGCACTACAATGGCAGGCTGTGAGGCCTTTCAGAGGCAGGGTCTACGAGGTCCCTGGGGTGAGGAGACTCTGAAGGGTATGGCCCAGGTCATCCTCTACTGCTATGGAACAGCCACCACCTCACACTCCTGGCACCATCCAATCAGGGCTAAACTGCCATGCCTTCTCCACTATGGTAGACTAAGATCCTCTGAAAATGTAAGCTAAAGTAAGACTTTCCCCCCTTGAGCTGTGGTATCAGGAATTTCAGCCACAGGGATTTAAAAGCTGTCAGGAGTTGAGTTCCTGAAGTAGCTGCTGACCACAGCCTACAAGGCTTCACTGGGGAACGCCCTATCTGCCCCAAGCCAGTGTCTCTCACTCCTTACCTGCTTGGGGAGGAGAAAAGATGGCTGTGCTGACTCCACACAGCCAGCAGCTCTCATGGCCAGACAACAGTGTGTGCCTGTTGCTAACAGCTGCTGGAATTGTTCAGAGTTGGGAGAGGATACAGAGCAGAAAGCAGCACATGACGACAAACAGTATCTCATGAGCAGACAGTGGAATACATGTGACGTCCCTCCTCTGAGCTCTGACAAGACCCATCCCAAACACATGATATCTCAGCTGTCACCACCATGGCTCAGCCATGGGACTCTCTCATTCCCAAATTCTAAATGGTCACTAGCAGAGTTATCATCAGTCACCGTCCGGCCACAGCAATGCCGAGCTGGGGCTCTATGCAAGCAGGGCCCATCCTCATCATCTATGATCAGAGACCTCACCCATCAAACCTCTGATCCCATAAAGGTTAGTCAGCACTGCCAACTTTAAAAGACCAACTCTACAGGCTCAATGAAGCATTCAAACAAAGTATTCCAAAAAACAGGTCAGGATGGGACACATGCTAGGAAGACAGACATGGGCTCTGCACACTGACCTAGAGAATAGGAGGCAGAGAAACTGGTAGAATCCTTTTCTAGAACTATCAAGAATACTTCCTCCATGCCAGCAATCTCATTGGCCAGAAAATTACAGTCTTATGCTCATTATAAGTATGTGTTGTGGGGAAGTTAAGATAAGCTCTTGCTATACAGCCCAAGTTGGCTGTGAACTTCCAATCCCCCTGCCTCAGCCTCCTGAGTGGTGGGATCACAGGTATGTGCCACCACACCTGACTACCCATTAAAATATTATAAACAAAATAATGAAAATCCCCAAAAGGGAGTAACATACCTTGGCCAGTTTCTCTGGTCGGGAAGAGACGTGAAGCTGAGCAAACAGTTCTGTTATCTCCTTGGTAAACTCGTCATCTCCTAAGAACCAAGAGCCATATAAAGCATTCAAGAAAGACTGTCAGGAATCCTCTGCTGTCTAGTTTTAAGTCAACTTAATCCAAGCTGAGTCATCTGAGAGAAAGGAACCTCAAATGAGCAGTGTTTCCATAAGACCAGACTGTAGGCAAGGCGGTAAGCAGTTAATGATGGATGGAGAAGGGCCCAGCCAACTGTGGGCAGTACCAACCAACCCCTGGGCTGCTGGTCCTGGGGTCTATAGGAAACCAGGCTGAGCAAGCCATGAGGAGCAAGTCAGTAAGCACTCCTCCATGGCTTCTGCATCAGCTGCCACCTCTAGGTTTCTTCCCTGTTTGAGTTCTTGCCCTAGTTCCCTCAGCACTGAACTGTTACCTGAAAGTGTAAGCAAAATAAACCCTTTCCTCCCCAAGTTGTTTCTAGTCATGGTGTCTATTACAGCAATCCCTCAGTAGGATAAGGAGACACAAAACATGCAAGCTAATGGGGACCATGATCACAGCAAACTAGACATCTAAACAAACAACAATGCCTTCTCTCTTTCTCATCTAAATCCTGCCCACTGGTCCTGGCTGAGCAGTACAGAAGATAAATCTTGAACCACAAAAATCTTTGAGCATGAACATCTATAAGAGTATCTCTTAATCATAAGTCCACACTACATGAGAGCAAATAATTAGTTCCCTTCTATGCCTACCACTTCCCCAGAAACATCCCCAGAGGCATTCCAGGGGAACCATCTTGGTTCTTTTCTTTAAACTGTACTTCTGCTCTCTCTCTGGATAGTTAAGGCAGAGAATAAACATAATTTACTGATCCTCAGTGTGACAGGCTTTGGGATACAAAGCCTCACTGATACAGCCTTCACTCACATAATCCCAGTAAACAACTCCCAGCCACAAACTACCATGAAAGGACACAAAACCTGACCTCCATAGTCATTTGGTTTTCCCAACTAAGTGTGACTGGATGTAAGGGAGGACTCTGCAACCACCTGGGGTACAGGCACTCCAAGAAGTTTACAAAATAACCAATGGCACAGGGGAAAAGAACAGGAATCTATGTTTACCACACCTAACAATTCTACCCTGAGGCATATTTTAGGTTGTTAGTAACAGAACATTATGGTAGTATATACATTAAATTTATAAGCATTCAAATATATTATGTTTGAGTGATCAAAAAGCTAACACTATCAAATGTAATAATGTAAAAATGTTTGGCAAATTGCTGTCAAGTTCTGCTACACAGAATTGACTATACAAACAGTTGCTGCATTAGAACAGAAGTAGTTGCTGGGCATGTGGTTCAATGGTAAATACTTGTCTAGATGCATGGGTGGAAAGGAAGCATGGTACTACTGTTTAAGTGTAGGGTAGGGTGGCAGACTGTGGGTCCAGGACTCTGAAATGAAGCCTAGAAAACACAGGGGCCCATGGGAAGGAAGACATCCGGAGCTGAGCTCTGCACTGTCTCCTCCTGCTATTCCCAAGTTTCTGTCTTAACAGCATCAGTGACATACAATTAACTACCAAGTCACTGGTGCATTTTCCACCAAAATCAGAGAGACAGAGCAGGCAGGAGAATCACAGAGGAGAGCTGGGGCAAAGCAGGTCAGGCAGGAGGATTACACATCACCATGTTTTCTTCCTTCCTAGCAAAGGTAAGAAGGAATATCACAGACTGTTCCATCTATTCAGAAAACTTGAAGCCCTCAGAACAGTAAAATAAATAAATACATACGAACACAACAATTTCTAATTACTGTGCAAAGCCTAGATGTTGACTAAATTGAAGAAATATGGTTAATTGTTCCATGTACAAATATTCTAAACTGGGTTGACAAATGAATAGGAACTGCTCTACCTTGGCCTGCTTAGGAACAATGGAAGAACCTGCCTCTCACAAAACCAAAGCTATTTTATTGGTTTCCTGTTGAGGCTTTTCAAATGCAGGTTTTTAGCTGTCTATATTTTCTAAATAGTGACAATGACAGTGAACACCTGTTAGGCCCCTACTCTATGTCTGACTATAAACACATTTAATTTACTCCTCACAACACCACCAGAGGAAGTAGACCATCCTCTAACCAAGATGCAACAAAGGTCCTGTGATGAGCCTCTTCTAGAGGTCACACGGCTTTGTGAGGGGCAGGTCTTCATGGAACCCTAGTCTAACTTCAAACTGTATCACTTGGGGTACAACTAGTGTCTCAGGATCTCCAGACAGTTTTTAAGATGTATATTCAAAACCATTTCTAACCAAGAGCTGAACCTTCACATAAATTGTCACTAGTGAGCCATTACAGATGAAGCCAGCTTGACTTCTCAGAACAGAAAACATCCCTGTCTTAAGTAAAGGCTCTCACAGAAAAGGCCCTCAAATCATGTCCCGGGGATCTCTGCTTTGCTCTCATTAGTTAAGTTATTTGGCTTCCCACTCATAGTAGATTGGAAATGAAAAAATTAAGTGAGACTGAGAGCTGTCTGAGGCAAACTTCCCACATTCAACAGAAGTAAAAAATAAACACGCAGAAGGAAACAAGAACGCACAGCTCTAAAAAGCAATGGCAGAGGCTTTTAAAGCACTGCCGGTTGGCGTAATTAATCTAGAAATTCTCAAACCAATAAAGCTCTGTGGCCTCCCAGGAGCTTTTATTTTAAATGCAAGTTATACATATTTAAAATTAAAATTAAATGTCTAAAGTATTATTCATTAAAATAATAAATGCATTCTAATCAGATATATTGTATAAGAATCTATTTTCAATACAAAAGAAAAAGAAAAAAAGACAACAGTACTAAACCCAGGCTGGAAAGATGGCTTCCTGAGAAAAGCGCCTGCTGTGTGAGGACAAGGACTTGTGTTCAGATCTGCAGCCCTCACGTAGGGAGCCAGGCATGACAGCGCGTGTCTGTAATGCCAGTGCTGGAAGGCGGGGACACAAAGACACTGGAGGCTCACTGGCCAGCCAGCCTACAAAAGTCTGGGTCTCCAGACTCACTGAGAGATTGTGTCTAAAAACACGAGATGGAAAACAACAGAGGAAGGCACCCAACATCAAACTCTGGCCTCACAAGAACATGCACATATGGGCACAACGCCCCAACACACACGCACACACACAAACACACACATGCACATATGGGCACAATGCCCCCAACACATGCACATGCACACACATGCACACACACAAACAAAATGCTAACAACCCCACTACCTGTTAATAACACAAACTTTTGGAAACAGGGCTAATAAACAGAAGGTCTTGCCTCCACCTCCCAAGTACAGAGATTACAGGAATGGGCCACCATGCCCTATCTTATGTGATTGTGGGGACTGAACCCAGAGGTTCACATGCGCAGGTAAGCACTCTACCCACTGAACTACACTGCTAACTCCAATAAACCATACTTTTAAGGAAAAATGTATCTTCCAAAAAAGGAAAAATTATTGAAAACAATGTCATTGTTTTATATCTTTGTGACATGTCTAATAGCTAGCTTAATGAGAAAGATTCTCTTACACAGTTTTACACTTAGATTGTCAAGACAGGGTGTTTAAGGTAGACAATATCCAACCACGCAGGGATGCATTATTGCAAAGGCAAGATACATTTTAATGACTTTTCAGATAATAGTAACAATTACCCTTGAATAATCTTGTGTGTGTGTGTGTGTGTGTGTATATGTGTGTGTGATTGTGTGCTCTCACCAGCCAAAGAGGAAGAAGTAGGGGGAGAAGTGGAGGAGAGGGGAGTGGAAGAGAGGAAGAAAAAGGGGGACAGGGACACACATGTGTAGAAGTCAGAGAACAACCTTGGGTGTGAGTTCTTGCCTTTCTCTTAGTTTAAGACAGGTGTCTTTGTTGCTCACTGTAGTATAGTAGGCTAATTGGCCTGCAAGCTTCCAGGAATTCTCCCTGTAAGGGTGCAGAGATTACAGAAGCTCTCTACCACACTGTGCACACTGTGGTAGTTTAAATATGAATGCCCTCCACCCACCCCATAAACTCATGTGTTTGAATGTATGGCCCATAGGGAGTGGCATTGTTAGGAGGCGTGGCCTTGTTGGAGTGGGTGTGGCTTTGTTGAAGTGAGTGTGGCCTTGTTAAAGAAGTGTGTCACTGGAGGCAGGCTTTGAGGTCTCATATGCTCAAGCTATGGCCCAGTGTGACACAGTCTCCTTCCTGTGGATCAAGACGTAGAGCTTTCTGCTCCTCCAGTACCATGTCTACCTGCACGCTGCCATGCTTCTCACCATGATGATAATGGAGTAAACCTCTGAAACTGTAGGCCAGCCCCAACTAAACACTTTCTTTTATAAGAGTTGCCTTGGACACGGTGTCTCTTCACAGCACATGCTTTCACGTAAGTTCTAGCGACTCTAACTCAGTCCCTACACTTGCATGGCAAGCATCACCCACTGAGCCATCTCACTAGCCCCTACTGAATAATTCTTAGTACTACAGAGAAAACCAAGAGATGGTTATTTCTTGAAGGATAGTTGCAATGACTTATTATTACAATGCACCTATATTACAATACACAACACCCATAAACCGTATTTCCTGACAGTTTTGCAAAACTGAGTAGTTTCAACAATTTACATTTTCTAAAACATACAGATATGCATGCTGTAAACATGAAAAAGACAAGGGATCACCACCTTCTGGATAACAACTACTTTGCATGCTTCAAGATGAAATCAGGGATTACAAAAGCAGGAAAGGCACAGATGAAGTGTCTAACTACATACAAAGGCTAACAGTGACCACCAGGCAAACAGGAAAGAAGCTAATACAGTGACTCTCTAACAGAAGCAATAATCAGAGACCTGCTATAGGTTACTCTTAGAAGAGTGGCAGGCCGTGCAGGCCCTCGAGAGTGTGAGGAAAGCATGGAGAGGCTGTGACACAGTGCACTGGCTGTAGACCCTGCATTACCTTGTCTCTCCTCCTCCTCTTCCTCACAGAACTCTGCTAGGGAAAATGCTTCTTTGAGCTGCTCTAGCTCAAGTCTGGTTGTCTGGAGTTCTTCTCCACTCAGAGAACTAAGGATAGATTTCACCTAAATGGATATGAGACAATTAAAATTTGTAGGAAAAAAAATCTCAAATAAAGAAGAGTTCACAGGTTAAGTAAAATATGAATTATAAACTAACAAGTCAGCATTAGTGTTTCTGGGTAGGGAAGGAGCAGCATCACACTATGTAGCCCAGACTAGTCTTGAACTCTCAACTCTCCTTCCTCAGCCTTCTGAGAACCGGGTTATAGGCTTGTGCCACCATGGCTAACTCCCATTCCTTAAAACTTTTAACTCTGGAACTGGAGAGATGGCTCAGAGGTTAAGAGCACCAGCTGCTCTTCCAGAGGACCTGGGTTCAATTCCTAGCACCCACAGGGCAGCTCACAACTGTCTATAACTCCAGACTCAGAGGATCTGATCCCCTCACCCAAATACACACACAAGCAAAATAATAAAGCACGTAAAATAATAATAAACCACTAAAAAAAAATTAACTTAAGAATCTAATTTCTACAGAAAGTTTGGGAGAATCTGTACTTTCTAATGTAACAAATATTTGAAAACTATTAGTGCTTATAAAGAGAAATTATATGGTCTTGAACTGGGCTGGAGAGATGGCTCAGAAGCTAAGAGTACTTGCTTCTCTTCCAGAGGACCTGAGTTCAGATCTCAGCACCCACACTAGGCTGCTCACTACCACCTATAACCTCCGGTATCCCCTCCTAGCATCCATGGGTACTTGCAGCATATGACATACATACAAAAATACTAAAAAATAAATCCTTAACCAAGTATGATATGTCCACCTTTAACCCCACCACTCAGGAGGCAGACAGCAGATCTCAGTGAACTTGAGGCCAACCTAGTCTACACAGCAAGTTCCAGGCCAGTTAGGGATACATAGTGAGGTCCTGTCTCAATATAAAACAAATCTTAACACAAACAACAACAGCAAAAGCCCTGCGCCAAATAAAAGCCAACAGTTAACTATATGCAAACTGGCAGCTTGTCAGTAAGGTTTTTGCCAGCTAAAGCCAAAGAGACTTCAGAAAATAAATAAATAAATAAATAAATACAGACAGACAGACAGTCAGACAGACAGACAGACAATGGAAAATTACAAGTGTATTAAAAGCTCTTCTTTAACCCTGTCCTTTCTTGTGTAATTAGGACAATCACCCGTGATCCTTTCCATCACCTTAGCTCACACATTGGTTTCTGCTTGCTGTGCAGAGTACTTCCAAACTCCTAAGCCTCCACGAAAAACACCTCACCTTCCAAGTGCACAACAGAAAAGCATCTGCAGCATCCCTTTGTATGTAGACTTTTCAGGAGGGGTTTGGGGTTGGTAATTACCTTTATTTCACTTTCTCGGGAAAGCATCTCCAGAGCTTCTAGATGTGAAAGGCCTTGAAACTCATCAAAGAGTAGCCCATAATGAGTTTTCTTGTCTGTTTCCATGGTTACCTCACTGGAAGGCCACTGTTCTTCTTTATCCTTTGCCTCTCGTAAAACCTAAAAAGAGATTGAAGCGTTGTACTGCAGCAAGTAATGAGAGCTCAAGAGTGAGTTTACAGAGCAGAAGGGAGCACAGCTGCTCGGCTCCATTCAGAGCACGGCCCCTTCAATCCTGGCATCAGGGTCCAAATCCAAGAAGCTCGGAACAGCAGGAAGAAGTTATCACACAGAACCTGACGCTAGACAGTGTAAATAACATCCAAGACACCAGGTGCTGTTCTGTGGGGGTTTAAACATTAATCTAACAGCTCTGACAGGGCTTAGCATTTCTCTGCTGACAGAAGGCTGCTCAAAGGGAAGCGGAGGGACAAACAACTAGAATTCCTCTATGCACTAGAGCTCACTGCCCATCCCACAACCCCAAAGGATCCCAAAGAAAGTAACACTAACATGGTTTCCAAGTTAACATCAGCAAAAATCAAATCAAAAACACAAACAGGAAGTGCACAGGCGAAGGAAGGAGAACCTGTGACAGTGTAGAATTCCGGTTCATCAGGCCCTTGGTTCTTTTAAATCCAGGATCTCCTTCTGCTATGACATCCATTGTCTTCTTCCCAATGAATTCCAAGGCATCCAAACCCCCACTGATAACACTCTTGCCCTAGGAAAGCCGAAAAATTCCATTAAAACAAATTTTTGCAAACTTCCATTACAACTACTTGACATTCAGGAATGGCTATATAGTGTGGGGCTGTTGATGCAGGCCTGCAGTCCCAGCTACTCAGGAGGCTGAAGGAGGAGAACATACAGGTACGCCAAAGGTACATCCAGTAAACTCCAGACCTGTTTGAGCAAATGGTAAGAACCCTCCTCAAAATGAAGGTAAAAGCAGCTGGGGACACATTGCTAGGTTAGTGGCAGTGTACTTGTCTGGCATGTGTGAGGCCTTAAACTCAGCCCCAGTACCAGGAGGAAAAGAAGCAGCAGCAGCCAACAATACCAAACACTAGGCAGCCCAAAGAACAGCTGAAGCAAGCACACACTGCTCACCCAAATGCACACAGATAGAACCATTCGGGGAACCTAAGACTCAGTACCTGCTGCAGCTGCCTTACCCAGGAGTCTTAGCGTTTCCATTGCTGTAAGGAGACACTATGACCAAGGCAACTCTTATAAAGGACAACATTTTATTGAGGCTGGCTTATAGGTTCTGAGGTTCCTTCCATTATCATCAAGGTGGGAAGCACCCCTACAGTGACACACTTCCTCCAACAAGGCCACACCTACTCCAACAAGGCCACGCCTCCTAATATGCCTCTGACAACACATACCCAAGGGAAATGGACACAGATGGGACTAGAGGATATGTACAAGAGTGTGCAATGCAACACTCTATAACAGCTTACACTGGAAACTGGCTTGGTATTTACTAATTGTGGATCAATAAAACGTAACCAAGTCACACTATGAATACAGCAAAGCTGCAACATGGACGGATTACAGACACAATATGTGGAAGACTGGGTGTACATCTATGGCTTCATTTATACAAAGCAGAAGAGCAGGTCAAAACTAAGTCATGATAGTACAAGTCCCATCGGTGGCTATCTGAGCTGGGGAAAGAACACATGCCTCAAGATGGAAAAGCAATGGACTTACAGGTTTCTTACTATGGTTGACAATTAGAATGCCATAAAAATTCATCTAAACATATATGTCATATTCTACATTGCATGCCATATTTCAAAATGTTAAAGATCTTGTCTCAAAAAAAAAATTTTTTAAGTTAAAAAACCAAACTAAAAAATACTAGCCACCTTCCCTCAAGTAGGAAAGACATTAAGAGCCCTATCAGTTTTCAAACATTCTCATTATCTAGAGTTTAGCAAGAGTTCATCAAAAACAATCACATGTCGTTCCTGCTTAAAGATGAAGTTATACGAGAAATAACTTTTTTAAAATTTTATTTTATGTATGTGAGTGTTTTGTTTTCATACAGACAGAAGAGGGAATCAGATCCCATTACAAAAGGTTATAAGCCATCATGTGGTTGCTGGGACTTGAACTCATGACCTTTGGAAGAGTAGCCAGTGCTCTTAACTGCTGAGCCATCTCTCCAGCCCCAACAAATAACTTTGTAAAGCAGACCCACTTCCTAAGGACACAAAGCCAAGACTTGCCAGTCCCTAAGATAACCTGTCACTCTGCAGCTCACACTGCACTTGTCTGGCTCACGCCCATCACGACAGCACAGGTCCCTCCCTGTACTTTTTCTCACCGTGCTCTGCACAGCTGTTGAGATGGTCGAGAGCATCCCAAATGGCCCAGTCACTAGTAAGCTTCCATTCTCACCAGCATTCGTTTCTCCTGAAACCGAAAAGGCGTGGAAACATTAAAGAAAGGATCATTCACTGCTCAAACAACAAATATGTGGTTTTTAAAAAATTAGACACTGCCAGGCGGTGGTGGCACATGCCTTTAATCCCAGCACTTGGGAGGCAGAGGCAGGCGGATTTCTGAGTTCGAGAGTTCGAGGCCAGCCTGGTCTACAGAGTGAGTTTCAGGACAGCCAGGGCTACACAGAGAAACCCTGTCTCGAAAAACCAAAAAAAAAAAAAAAAAAAAAATAGACACTGGGGCTGGAGAGATGGCTCAGCCGTTAAGACCACTGACTGCTCTTCCAGAGGTCCTGAGTTTAATTCCTAGCAACCACATGGTAGCTCACAGCCATCCCATTTGTAATGGAATCCAACGCCCTCTTCTGGTGTATCTGAGGACAGTGACTGTGTGCTCAACACACATAAAATAAAATATTAAAAAAAAAAATTAGATACTGCTTCTTTCTGTATGTATTTTAAAACATTTGTTACGTTACAATGAAAGACAAGGTAGGCAGGGTTTTTTTCTTTTTCCTTTTCTTTTTTTTGTTTTGTTTTGTTTTGTTTTTGTTTTTATGGGTTTTTTTTTTTTTTTGGTTTTTCGAGACAGGGTTTCTCTGTGTAGCCCTGGCTGTCCTGAAACTCACTCTGTAGACCAGGCTGGCCTCAAACTCAGAAATCCTCCTGCCTCTGCCTCCCAAGTGCTGGAATTAAAGGCGTGCACCACCTCTGCTCAGCCACTCCATTTCAATAATAATATCAAGTCTTGAACAAACTAATGACTGATATGAAATCAGACTACATACTGCATGATCTCATAGACAAACTTCTAGGTAAGGGAAAACTATGGAAAACAGGCAAATGACAGACTAGGGATAAAAGTTACATGAACTGTTTTGGTCAATAAAATACTCTTATATTCCAATTAGATCCAGGGAAGAACATATCACAGTGTTCTATTCATTACACAGCATAAATGTAACTACGTCTCCAAACATCCAAACATAAAACTGCACAGCTAAAAGTAAACTGCAACTCACTTTGTCCTAGAAAATGATGCTCATTAGATGTCATCAAACAGACCTGCACTGCAAATGTGTCCATGTCTCTGTTCCATTTTATTAACTTTAAAAACCTATAGGTCAACTTTGCCTATAGCCCTCCCAAAGGGCTGTGATTATGTGTTCATGTGTGTATAGTACACATGTACGGCATGTGTTTGTGTATGTGGAAGCCAGAGGTCAACACTGAATATTCTTTAGGAAAGTTTTTTTTTCTAAAAGTCTCTCTCCCTGGGACCTGGGGCTCACTGATTAAGCTAGGCTAGGTGGCCATCAAGTCCCACACGGCTTCTTCTCTCTGCCTTTCCAACAGTAGTAATACAGCTCTTTTCACATGGGTTCTGGGAGTCAGGGCCTCATGCTACAGCACACAGTTCAGACTGAACTACCACATAATCTGAGTGCCCAGTCTGAAATACTCTCTTACAGGAGGGCTTCTGTTTCTGGTTACAATGCACTAACTGCTCTTGGACCTGCTCTCCTACTATGACAGCTATAAAACTGCACGAGAGGTAATAAATGATTTTCCAAGTCAGACAAGGAGATTTTGGTCCAACAGAAAAGAGAAACAAAATGACACCTGCGACTGAATTGGCTTGCTATCCAGAACTTTCCAACTACAAGGAGCAAAAGGCCTAGATGAGAGACAGCAGGAGCTGAGGGGACTCTGTAACACAAAGAAGATGGAATCATCCCAGAATTCTAGGCTTCTACAGAAACACATGTGCCTGAGTGCTGTGCTATGAATACTGCACTGCAGGGTATTCAGTATATAGGCACAAGGAGACTCCACAAGGATCGGGGTAAAAACTGCCTTGGAGAGGTAAGCTAAGTAATCTCCAGAGCTCACACTAGGCTAAGACACTTGACTTCTAACCTACCAAGCAGAAATGGATGGAGCTCACTGAAGAGCCAAGCCTTAAACAAATCCTTTAAGTAAAGGCTACTCCAAACTCAGTCTAAGCAAGTACATTAACATTTTTGGTTTTGTTTAAAGATAGGTCTCAGATTCTCTATCCTCCTGCCTCCACTTCCTGACTGCTGGAATAACTGTTGTGTACCACTATACCCAGCTTAGAAACATTAAAAGGCCAGGTGGTGGTGGTGCACGCCTTTAATTCCAGCACTTGGGAGGCAGAGGCAGGCAGATTTCTGAGTTTAATGCCAGCCTGGTCTACAGAGTGAGTTCCAGGACAGCCAGGGCTACACAGAGAAACCCTGTCTGAGTTTAATGCCAGCCTGGTCTACAGAGTGAGTTCCAGGACAGCCAGGGCTACACAGAGAAACCCTGTCTCAAAAAAAAAAATTAAAAGATTCATTTAAGCCACATACACCATAACTACCTGCAAACAAAAGAAAAGCAAAGATGAACATGGTCCTTTTTAAAGAAAAACAGATCCCTAAAAGATGACCAAAGCAGCCTGGTGGTGGCAGCACACACTTTTAATCCCAGTGCTCAGGAGACAGAGGCAGGCAGACTCTGCCAGCCTGGTTAGAAAGGACTTCTTATCAAAAAGTAGTCTATTCTAATTTGGCAAAGTTCTATCTTTCTTACTGAACTACAATCTAAGCCCATGGACATCCACTGGGTAGAATTACTGTTACCCTTGAGCCTGAGCCCCACTAGCCATTCTCATCTTCAGAGACACAAAAAGAACCAGCACCCACAAACACACCCTTCTGTCTGCACATTTTGATGCCCACCATAACACCTTCACTTGAAAGACGTTAACTCTACAGCTATCCTACCAGGGAGCTCACCGTGGAAGACTTCAGGTTTTCAATGCGTGTCTTGGCCCATGGCCCTGAGTAGCAGATAGCCTCCAGTGTTATGAAGATGACAGTTTACATCTAATTTCACTTCTAACTCCCAAACCCACTCTTCTCTTACTTCTGGCCACTACTGCATCAGCATTAAGACCCTACATTTTTTAGATGTATGTGTGAGTCTGTGTGAGTAGACACTATGTGTGTGCAGGGGACCCTGAAGTCCAGAAGAAGGGATCAGATCCCCTGGAGTTGGAATTATAGCTGAGCTGCCCAACACAGGTACTGCAAACCAAACTTCAGTCCTCAGGAGATATAGGAAGAACTCCTGCGGCTGAGTCATCTCTCCAGCCCAAGACTCCATTCTTAACCAATGCCATTTTGAGAATTACACTAGGAACTGCTGGAAGAAGAAACTGACTCTCTTCAAAGAAAGAGAGATGGTAGGGAAAAAGTTACTTCCTTTCTTCTTCATTCATGACTTTGAGCACATTCAGTTGTGACTCATCTGATGAGTTTGATGACCCTTAGGAAAGCATAAGAAATGGCAGGTGTAAGCTCTGGGCTGTGATCCCAGCCCCTGAAGGACTGAAGCAAGAAGACTGTGTGACTTCAAAGCCAACCAGGGTAAGAAGGCAAGAGGAAAAGGGGTGGGGAGAGAGAGAACAGGGAAGAAGAAAGAGGGAATGGGAAAGAGAGAAGAGGAGACAGATGGGAAGAGGAGGGGAGGAGAAGAAAAGGTGTCACTATGAACAGTGCCTCAAATTTACACATGTAGAAGCCTGTGGGACCATGTTTGTATAAGGTGAGCTTGTCTTCTGGCTGTATCTAAACTGCAGTCAAGTGACCTAACTTTATATCTAATTCTTAGTCCAAGGAATTCATTAATGGGAACAGCTAGAGCCAGCTAATTTCTGATGGTCACGTATGCCAGAGCTCGATCAGGTGGAGCTGAAGGAGACCAAAAGGGAGCCAGCTGGCTTCAAGAGAAAATGAGCAATAAGCAAAGAAAACAGCGAGAAACAAGAAGGCCTCTGAGGGATAAAAGAAGTAAGCCTGGCCTTAAACTCTCCTGGTCCCCAGTGATACCTGTGTCCTTTGGGTATGAGTGACTGTAGGTTTCCCTCTGATCCAGACAAACAAGAATAGAACCTTGTCTTCATATAAAAACCCAATTGAAAACAAACCAGCTAGTGCACTACAGTTGTTCTGTCTTGCCAAAGCATACTGAAACTGAGATAACTCTACTGATGGGACACATATATATATATACACACACACACACATACACACACATATATATATATATATCAAGCAAAACGGCAAGCTCTTCTCACATGCTGTGCTTGCGGCCTGACTGCTGAGTGTTCAACAGGCCTCTGAACCACTTCATCCATGCAAAAGTGCAATGAAGAGACACATGACTGGCTATGGGAGACACAGCTGGAGCTCACGATTCCAAACCCTCTTCCTCATACGGCCTCAAGGTGCCCTAAGTGTCAGGTACTGGATTAGTATTATCACTAAGTGCTAGTGCTAAAAATGAACTTAACTGTCAGTTTCAACGGAAACCCCAAGCACATATACTGACCTGCTGCTTGCTTGACTTCAGCTGAAATTTCAGTGGGGCTAGGAATCCCAAGAGATGTCTCAGCCTTCTCAATGACAGTTGAAATACCTTGTCCTAACAACAACCAAAAATAAATAAATAAATAAATAAATAAATAACATTTGTGTGCTGTGTTACTAAAACTGAAGAAACAAATAAAAAAATAATAATAAAATCTACTTATTTCTAAAATCATGGTCACAAGACACATTATTTTAATGACAGATGCATCCTTGTCGTTATCTCCTTACCAAGAAACAAAAGCAAAACAAAAATCCCACTGACTTATTACTTACTAAAAAGTAGGCTTAAATGAATCCCTAGACTTCAACTTCCTAATAGAGCATCGCATGAGCCCCAGTGCACACAAAGATAAGAAAATGATCAAGGGTCTCACCTACTGTAGCTACCGTAGCTGAAGCTGAGGAGAGTAGAGACTTGCCCCAGCTGCCCCAATAACCCCATCCAGTCTGAGGTGCATCTTTAGAAGCTGTCTCCTGTTGTTTTCCAGTGAGAGGAGAAACAAGACAAAAGAAAACAGAAAGTTAGAGACTCAGAAGTGCCCAGACAAGGTATCTAATCATTAGAGAAGCATAGGTCAGCAAATCTATGACTTGAGGAAATCCTGCTGGACTGACAGGTAAACATCAGCAGCTCCTAAATACCCTGCAGCAAATGCAATTCCAGATAAAGGCATTGCTGCATCAGAAAGCTGACATTTTATGGCTGTAAAAAGAAGGAAATGCCATTGTAAATTAGTGTTGATCCCACATCCCTTTTAAGACTTGTGTTTTTAAATCCCCAAATTTTAATAGATATGGTACTTTGGCTATAGCCTGTGAAACCTGAGCAGGAAGAAGTTCAGAAGCCTCAAGGTCACTGGAAGGTTTGGTCTCTGGTCTTTTCCGGGTAGATACTACAGGCTGAGACTTATTCTCTGGCTTCTCCACTGGCTCACAGTTCTCATCTTTAAGGATCGAGGCTGCTTCGGTTACCACTGGAGACTCTGTAGCATCCTTATCTGACATGACTACAACATCACCTGCTAAAACAAAAGCCCAACAAGAATCTACTGATACCGGTTTCTTGGTATAAACTATTTGCTTAATGTTTTTGAGAGTTTCAAATTCATATACTACTACAACAATACAAAGAGATCCTATATACCTCTATCCACCTCTCCATCAAAAGCTGACATTGTTACAATTTAGCAGTGTCCTTCCAATTTTACAGTTTTTCCATGTACCCATATGTGTACATTAGCTACATAAAATGTTACCACAATCACAGCTGTCCCTTGGTATCTACTGGAAATTGTGTTGCAAGAATCCTACAGACAATAAAGTCTCAGTGGTCACATCCCTTCTATAAAATGGACAGCATGTGCATATCTCCAGAGCACATCCTCAGTTTCATGACCCGTACTTCATTTGTAATGTCTAACACCATATGCAATGCTTTGCAATCAACTTTAAACTCTCTTGGGAACAATGACAAGTCTGCACAGGTTTAGTACAGATGAAACTTTTTACAACTGTTTTCCACTTAAGATTAGTTAAATCTACAAATGCTGAATCGAAGACACAGAGGGTCAACTACTTACCTCTACTGAGCATCAGTACAGGTAAGGCACAACTCAATCCTAACGATACCTGGGCCATCCTTTCTGTAGCCAGACACTTCCCACATTTCTTTCAACCGATAGCAACCAACTACTGATCTGTTTTCTGACACTGACATTTTCAAGTCATATACACAGAAGTATACGCATTATCCTTGGAGTGACTTTTTTCATTCAGCCTAAGTCCCTCCATTCCACTATGGTTACATCAAAAGTCCCTTTCCATTTCTCAGTAACATCATTGTGGGATGGATGGATGGATGGATGGATGGATGGATGGATGGATGGACGGATGGATGGATGGTACATCACAATGTATTTGCCCATTCAAGGTAATCTGCAGTTTTCAACATGAGGCTGTTGTACAACCAAAACAACATTCAAAGTTCACATACAGGTATTTATGTGAACATAAGCTGTTTCTCTGGAATAGACGATGAAGACTATATTAATATGGGTCATAGTAAGTCCATGCTTATTTTTATATGTAACTGTCATCTTTTCCTGAGTAGTACAAATAACCAAAAATTTCTGCACTCTGATCAGGTTTTCTCCCCTACTTTGAGCCATTTTTATAAGTATGTGGTGCTAGCTATGTGGCTTCTGTTTCATTTCCTCAAGACTAAAGACACTTGACATCTTTTCACGTGTTTATTTGCCATCTGAATATTCTCTTCAAAGAAACATCTAGATAAATCTTCTCTTTTTTTTTTAAGTTAGGTTGCTTTGTCATTTTCTGCTGAGTTTTGAGAGTAATGTTCTAGGTTCAGTATCATCCCACTGTAAAACTTATTTACATTGTCTTATTTCATTTTGCCTTTTGAGACAGGATCTCCCTCTTTGCTGACCACTAGCTTATGGCAATCCTCCTGCCTCAGGCTTCCAAGTGCTGGAATTAAAAGACGTGAGTCACCATGCCTATCTTTTTATTATTTTCATGGGGTCTTTTACCAAGAAAGGTTTCACTTTGATGAAGCCTGTTTATCAATCTTTCCTTTCACTAGACTGTCTTTCAAAAATTATATCATTAAGCATCCATTCTTACTTCAATTTTTCCAGAGACTGTTTAAACCACATCAGATCTGCTTTCTATTTTTTAATATTCTTTGTAAACATTCCTAATACTGTTTTGATAGGTAGACCATCTGATGTAACCAAAGCATAATTGAATGCCACTTTTTATTTCATTTACTCTGCTGTGCTTGAATCAAACTCAGAACCTCATTCACGCTAAGCAAGAGCTCTACCACCTAAATACATTCACTGGTCCCTCAGGTCAGCTTTGGAATAACAAAGTTATCCAATTCAATCCCTTCCAAGAATACAGCTCTTTGGCAATTAAAGCCAACATGTCACTGGTACTAAGAGAAATACTAGTTTCCAGAATAGCCAGTTATCAACAATGAACACACACACATATACAACACACACACCAGGTATGCTGACAAAAACATTCAGGTATGCACTAAGTGCAGGATAAATCCAACTCATGCAATCATGCTTCTAATGCACTAAAAAAAAATCTTACAAGAAAGGCGGATGGGATATAGCACAATGCTTGAAGCACATACAAAAAATACTTGGTGGTGTTTTGCCTTCAATCTCAGCACTTTAGGCAAAGGCAGACCTCTGAGATTTCAAGGCCAGCCTGGTCTACACAGCAGACCTTAGGAGAGAAGGAGCTACATAGTGAGACCCTGTCTCAACACATACACACCAAAACTGAAAGAACAGAGAAGACAGTATAAGCATCAGAGAATAACTCATGAAGTGTTCCTACAGCAGTGATTACAAACTGGAAACCTGTTAGCTAACTATAGGTGTTTTTAATCAGTCCACACTGTTTAAACCTTTTTTTAATTAGTTGCTAACAGTTAAAGTCTCATCTTCCATAGAAACAAATAAGACGTTTCTAGGTCCCCTTGTAAAAGGCAATGCATCAGGGGGCATCTGAGTAGGTAAGACCTATCTGCTGTCAAATGGCTGTTGAATCCTTTTGCATGAGAACAGTATTCACTCATACTCTACTATCTCCAAACTTCTATTATTCTTCTATAGAAATCCGATTAGACTATGCATGCATCTGTAATGTCTACCTTAAAGATGCTTACGATTTTAATGAATGAAAATGCTAATGAGGGTGCTGGAGAGATGGCTCAGAGGTTAAGAACACTGTTCCTCCAGAGGTACTGAGTTCAACTCCCAGCAACCACACGGTGGCTCACAACCATCTGTAATGGGATCTGATGCCCCCTTCTGGTGTGTCTGAAGACAGTGATAGTGTACTCATATAAAATAAACAAATAAATCTTAAAAAAAAGAAAATGCCAATGAGATAAAAATTTCAAGGGTGTGATGGTCAACTGCAGTTGCCAAACTAAAAAGCCTAGAACCACCAGAGAGTCCTCTGGGCACATCTGTAGGGATTGTCTTGATGAGCTTTAACAGGTGCGGGAAGACCCATCAACACAGGGTCTTCTACACCCACCTACACTGGGCGGCACAATTACACAAGCTGGGATGCTGGAAGGTATAAAAAGCCAAAAGAGAGCTAATGGCAAGCACTCCTGCTCTCTGCTTCTAGACTGTGAATGCAATGTGGCCTGTTTCCTATGTGACCTTCCTGCCACTGTGGACATGTGAACTGTGACTCAGAATAAGATTGCCTTCCTTGTTTTTGTCTGAGTATCTTATCACAGTAACAGGAAAGTAACTAAACAAAGGGTATGGAAACGACACAGAAGAAAGGTCAGCAACCCATGATCCAGTCACCTAGAGTAATGACTATATTAGGGAAGAAGCAAAGGGTGACAGATTAGAAAGGTGGATTAAGACTGTGTTGCCTAGACTATGTGGATACATGATATACTAAACTGTCCCAAAAACTCATGGAGGAAAACAATTCCAAATACAATTACCAATTGCCATGCAAACCAACTCAGAAAAATAACTCATTTACTTATTCATGGCAAGAACCTTTTGCCTATGTACCCAGCTCTGGAGACAGAGAAGATATGTAAGGCAATTTCTGCCCCAGTCAGTCCAAAGGCTGATCTAACAAAAAGACACCAACATGCTTGCACGAAGTTCAGAAGGTGTTCTTGCAGCTGTATACAAATTGTTTTAGAGCTACCTTTTTCTTCTTTCTCCGAGTTACAACATACAATAAACAGTCCATCGATGTGGTCTATGTAAGCAAATAGAACATACATATTGCATAAGTTCATTTAAATTTTATGCAACTAGAACATTCCAATTCGTAAACTCGGGTTGTCCCTATTATTTCATTTGCACAACAAAGATTTTTAATAAGCATCGAGGGCGTGCCAAGCGTTTAGGCTGAGCCAGGAGACAAGATTTGTGTGTGTGGTGACGACCCTCTCCGCCGTTCCTGCAAATAAGATTAAACACATACCAGACATACGGAATTGTACTATTTAATGTTTTCTGGGTATGGGTTTTCCTGATTGGAGGAGAACAATCCAGGTGACTGGAGAAGTCAAACAAGGCGCCTCACAGTCGAGATACAAATACGCCCAAAGCACACGGGGCACAAAGCACAGGCGTCCCCACCGCTTTTACCCGGAGGCAGCGCGGCTGGCAGGGCTGACTAGCTGAGAGCCTGGCCGGAGGTCAATGCTGCAGCCCCGGTCTGAGCGACGAGGAGCCCCGACAGCAGGCAGCGGAGACTCCAGGGCTAACGTGGCCAGTCTCCCGTCTCCGCACGTCTACACGCAGGTCCCACCCCCAGGCCTGAGGTAAACAAGCTCTCCAGCCCTTCATGCCCGCAAGACCACCAATCATAGCCGGAAGCGCTGTAGCCCCTCAACCTGGGACCCCGGCGACCCCAGCCTTCGCCGCCCTCACCCGGAAGCCCCGAAGCCCCGACACCGCCCCTCACCGCGGCCACCGCCGCCCGCTCGCCGATCCGACCGTCGCGGAAGTACTCCTGACCTCCGCACGGAGGCGGGTTCGCCTTCCAGGAGTGCTTCCGGGTCAAACATCTGCTGGGGCGGAAGGCGCTGACTCCAGTGAGGTGAGTAGATACTCTGCTCAGGTAGCTTCCTGAGAGCTAAAGGATGCTTGGAGCTAGACACGGAGGAAGCCAGGATGCCTGCCCTCCGTGAAGGCTGCGGGTGGGGGTGGGAGTTCCGCCATGAAGTATTTACAGAATGCTAGAGGGCCAGAGACACCCGGGACACAACTGAGAATCCAGTGCAGGCCCTTCTGGCTGCTCACTGCTCACTGCAAAGGTGGTGGGGAAGGGAGACCACAAACAGATCAAAACTACGGTATCTGAGAGGGTAGTTAAGTGCTTTAATCGAAGTTTAAATGTGGTGATGGAACGGAACTGAGTGCGGAAGTGAGGAGGAGGAAGCCCGCCTATTGGAAGTAGAAGTAGAGCTTTTGAATAAATAGTAAAGGGAGACGACGCGGAGAGAGGGAGAACAGAGACCAAGACACTGAGTCTTTGTCAGGTCAGTGACAAGGCGTTTGACTTTAAATTTGGAACTCGGTGGGAAGTAATTAAAGGTTTCTAAGCAGGAGAGTGACTTGGTTTTGATTTGTAATTTTAGGGTTGCTCAAATGTGCAGTGCGTCGCTTTATTTGCCCCTGAGCAGTTTAACCAAGAAGACATTAAACAAAATTTTGTAAAAATGGGGGGAGGAGGAAACACCTGAAACCCTAAAGACTTGTGTTCAAGTGTCTCGCTCTTGTGCTGGTGTATAGCTAAGTGGTAGTGCATTTGCCTGTCATGTGCAAGGCCCTGAGTTCGATCCTAGCACCAAAAGGAAAAAAAGAAAAAGAAACAGATTCCCCTCTTCCATTCAATTCCTTGCATCAGTGTTCAGATGTAACTGCCACTTCCTAAAACCCTTCAAATATTTTTCTTTACTTTCAGTGGTAATTATTTAAATTTTGGTATGCTGAGATCATCTACGACCTTACTAAATGCCTATTCCTTTGAAGTAGAATTGCAAGTTCAAGGCTAGCCTTGGCTACATCGTGAACTCTAGTCCAGCCAGAGCTAAGTAACCACATCCTGTTCTCAAACAAAAATGTCTGGTCCAACAAATAAACCAGAATATGGATTTCTTCTGGTTTTATTTTGTAAAGGAAAAGTGTATAGGAGTGTATCCACTAATAACTGTCTTGTCTTTTACATATTGCCATTATTATTATAGCAACAATTGTAAAAAATTTTTGGTCTTAGAGTCCATTACACTTAAACTTACCAAGAACAGTTTTGTTTAAGTAGATTACTGCTATCACTACTTTCCATTTAAGAACTCTCAAAAAAAAAAAAGTTTCTTTTAAAATGGTAAGTCATTAAATGATAACTGACATTTCTATAAAGATTATTTTCCAGGTGGAAGTGCAGGCCCAGGTCTGTAATCCCAGTATTTAGCAGATGGAGATACAGGCAAGAGGGGGAGCTCAAGTTTACCTTGGAGTGAAAATTTGAGGCCAGCCTGGACTATATGAGACCTTTCTCAAAAACACAATTTCTCTAATTTCTCGTGGGAAGATGGGGAAAGGAAATGATAAGCAAAAAGAACAACTAGAACCAGAATGTTAAGTTGAAGACAATTTAGAGACAGTGGAGAATAAGACACACATAACTGAAGCTTTGTGTGGGAACTGGAAACATTGTATGATTTTAGGCAAAGAAAGGGATAATTATGGAGTTGGCCTCCAGATATGGAAACTAAGAGTCCTAGAGCACATCAGAGAAAATGATAGAGGTGCAGCTAAAGACCATATCAAATTATCAACTACTTCAGGCAGTTTGTGCATGCGCACACTGCTCCTACATATTGAGCTCCTGGAGAGTTACAGCTGCTACCTGAAGTTTTAAGCTTATCTCCTAAATAGTGAGAAGTTGCCTAATAGGTTTCGTTTTTCTTTGAAAGACAGTATTTTGATATATCATAAGCAGTTAGATTGGATTTAGAGTATTGCACCCAGATGGGGTAAAAGGACTGGGATCTGGGCAGATACAGTAGGACCTAACTGGAAGTATCTAAAAGGTGTAATAATAACAGTAACATGTATTTATAATATACCTCCATCCATGCTTCCAGACATTCCAAGACTGTTACTATTTCTAAACTCATTTAGTAGTTGTAAAAACAAAGGCTTTTCTAGCCTGGGCTTCACTCAGAACAAGGGCCAGGTACTTGTAACTCCAGAGCCCATTCTTCTGACCAATAAATTACATAATCCTGTAATTTGGGTGTCACAAAATTGGAAGGCTTCTATGGATCCCCTCTAAGCTGTATATATGTTGGACAAGTAAGTCTGGGGTTACCATGAGGGGCTATATCTACTGAGTTAAAGATACAGTAGATTCTTCCCTAGTTTCAGACTACAGAGGAAAGAAAATGAGGTGGGAAGGTCCTGAATCTAAGCCTGTTTCTCAAATATTGTGCCATCCACTTCTAGTCACTGCTGTGCCAAAAAGGGATACAAGTCAGAGTGATACTGGCACTTAGACAAAGCTCTAAAAAGGATGATATCTTAGGGTTTTATTACTGTGAAGAGATACCATAACCAAGGCAACTCTTATAAAGGACAATGTTTAATTGGGTCTGACTTAGTTTCAGAAGTTCAGTCCATTATCATGGCAGGAAGAATGCAGACAGGCATGGTGCTGGAGGAGCTAAGAGTTCTGCATCTAACCAGGAGACTGGAATTCCACACTGGGTGGAGCTTGAGCATAGGAGACTTCAAAGCCCACCCCCACAGTGACACATTTCCTCCAACAAGGCCACACCTCCTATCCATTCCCTATAGGCCAAGTACTCAAGCACATGAATCTGTGGGAGGCAAACCTGTTCAAACTACCATTGATGGATACAGAGATTTTTTTATTGTGCCAGAAAATACGCTGACATTTGACCTGAAATTGTCCATATGACTGGGGGTAGAGTGGGGTTCAGGAAATGACCGGAACTATAGACTAGAAACTTCTAAGTAAATGGCCCTCAAAATGATGACCTCTGTTTGAATAATAGTAACTTCAAACATAGACATTTAGTGTGTGTACATGGAAACAGGCAGCATGCGTGCCATGGTAGAGCAACTTTGTAGAGTCAGTTCTTCCCTTTTACCTCTATGTGGGTCCCACGTTGGAACTCAGGTCTCCAGGCTTGCTCAGCAGGTGTCTTTACCCCCTGGACCATCTCTTTGGCCCTAGAACTAACTTGGCAATGTCACAGTTCCCCATGGCAACACTAAACAGTAAGCAGCACAACTTGTGTTTGCTCTTTGCAATGGATGGTAGGGACACACAAGCTGTTCTCCATTTGCTTTCTTCGTTGCCACCTCAGAATGCCACTTTGTCAACTGTGTGGCAGTTTGTAGGGAACCTCCACTTTGCAAGTGTGACTAAAGGCAGCGCAGAGCGGCTGCACTGTAAATACAACAAGGAGCAGTTAATTATGGGAATAAGACATTAGTATCCTGCTGTAATTGGAGTGAAAAAACATTGCCATCTGGGCACCAGTGTTCTCCCCCTTGACTTTTCCCAGAATGATTTCTGCAAACGGCAGTTTCCACAGCCAACTAAACACTGTGCCACAGGAACGGAAGTCAGCCACATTGCTTCCTTATTTGCTTCTGTTGAGAATTGGAGCTGAATGGAAATATTTCTTCACTCAAAGTTGGCAGGAACAGCAGCCAAGCAGTCTGCTAGGGATGACAGCGAAGGCTCTTCTCTTCCTGACTTTGAAAGTAATACTCACTATTCAGAATGGTTTTCTGGGGTAAAATTATCTAATCTTCTGCTTATTCATGATCCTAACATGTCAGCTGCTACACTGACAATAACAGGCATGGTATTGGAAATGCCAGATTTAAAAGTGGGTGGGACCCCTAACATTCGTGAATCCTCATTTTCTTGTGAGTTCGAAGCACAGCTGCACCTCCCTCCAGCACTGCTCATGCCTTCTTGTGTGTATGTGCTTAGCTGTGTCTGCCCCCAGCTTCTAAACTAGCTCATAAATTCCTGAGTGTGTGGGGTGGCCTGACTCACCTGAGCAGCAGCGGCAGGACTGGCTGCCTCCCTTTCCGTGTGAGAGGTTCCAGGTTTAACTGATGATGTAAAGTCAGGCTTTGAGTTAAGTAGTAACAGTTGCTGACGTCCATCATCACTGCTTTGGGAAGAGGAATGGTGACGATAAGTCTAGGTTGCAGGTAACAGAGACCACTAACGCTAACTGAAGGTTTCATATGAGGAATAAGCCATGGGGATCTGAACCCTCACTCTCCTCCTGCTTTCACTTTGGACTTTTGCCACTGTTGTCTCCAACTGCTCAACATCTCTTACCTGCAGGTGGATTCTAATTCTTCATGGCTGGTACCAGAAGACCTTTGTGTTCATATGCCTGTGACATGTCTAAAGTGGCTGTGCTGAGTGGATACTCAAAGCTGTTGTCAAATCTGATTTTCTCCTGCCATGAAGTAAGGTTCAGGCTGCTGTGCTCCCTTTGACATAGGATCAGCTTCAGGGTGGCTGTGGTGTTTCTCTAGACCCTGTTAGGAAGGTTTTTGTGAACCCCTAGCCCACACAAGTGACTGTGTTAATATAGAACAAAAACTAGTTGTGGATCATAGGGCACTGCTCAAAACATCCCATAGTGTAGTGTTTCTGAACTTTCCTAATGTTTGGACCCTTTAATACAGTTCTTCATGTTGTGGTGACCCCCCACACACACCATAAAACTATTTTTGTAGCTACTTTACAACTGTAATTTTGCTACTGTTATAAACTGTAATATAAACATTTGGATATACAGGATATCTGATATGCCACTCCTGTGAAAGGAACATTTGACCTGCAGGTTGAGAACCACTGCCAAAGTATAAAGGGAATAGTTGAAGACGCATGATAACAAGGGTCACCTGGTGACTACAGCTATGGTTATCTTAGTCTTACAAGGCTTATTAATCTTCTTCTACCTAACCATTTTCCCCATTTGCTTCCTTGCTTGCAAGATAAGCTTTAATGATTTGTGGTTTTAATTGTGAATAAAACCAAATAAAGAGCCAGACAGTGGTGGCCTATGCCTTAATCCCAGCACTCAGGAAACAGGCAGAAAGCCGGTGGATATCTGAGTTCAAGGCCAGCCTGGTCTACAAAGTGAGTTCCAGGACAGCCAGAGATACACAGAGAAACTCTGTCTTGGAAAAAGCAAACTAACAAACAAACAAGTAAAGATGTTTATTTCTTTAAGGAAAAAAAAAAAACTTGAATTGGTACCAAAAACTTGAATTCTGTAAGAACCAAAGCAGCATGTATGAGCCTCTTTCTCCACCTCCTCTTCAGTCTTCTCATGGCTCTCTCTTCTCTCCATCCCTCTTGTCCTGTCTCTCAGCTTTCCATTGTAGGTAGGCTGAACCACAGTCTCAACACCCTGGATGCTCACTCTTCTCAAATGGCCCTAAACTACAAATATCTCCATTCTAAATCCCAAGAACAAAAGTTTCAGTTAGCTTACTTAACTGGGAGATTGACCCAAGCAGAGAGAGGCAGGGCTTGAAAAGGGATAAGTGGATTATAAGGAAGCTTGTGTGCCACAAATACAGGGCACAGGTGATGTGAGATTTTGATTGATGTTATTGAAAAAGAGTGATTTGTGGTGAAACTAAGAAAAGTGATGTTTTGAATTAAAAATTGAAATTGCAATGGTACCTCTCCATCCCAGAATATTACATAGTTTATGGTATTCTGAGTAAAAGTGCTTAATGGTGTAACTGTCAAATGGTGTACATGTAAACAGAGCATCTAAAGAACCATCAGCAATAATAGCTAGAGTGCATTTAGTGAGTGCTGTTGCAAGACTTATGTTTTACATGGATTTTCTCTAGGTGCCACTCTCATGTAAGAATAGGTACTGTTGTTTTTCCTACTTTAAAGATGAGGGGGACAAGACACAAGTCTTTTAAGTCCTTTGTAAAACTACAGGGCTGGTTAGAATCCAGGCTTGAATGTCCATCCAGGAAACAAGCTCAATCATGTCTGCACTCTGAACCTCTGCCACCCTGGCTTTATCAGATTGCAGGCGATCAGTTGTACAGTGTAGAGGAAGCCAG
The DNA here is from genome assembly GCF_004785775.1 of Grammomys surdaster. NCBI lineage: Eukaryota > Metazoa > Chordata > Mammalia > Rodentia > Muridae > Grammomys > Grammomys surdaster. Next base: position 672,979 of record NW_021605216.1, on the reverse strand, counting down.
GACCAGAATGGAATGTGACAGATCAGCTCTGTGGTAAGAAGTGTTCCAGCAGTCTAGAGCATTATCAGGACTGTCAAGAAGAGGAACTATGTTGGTGCTGCCAGATGTCAGCCCAGGGACCCTTGCCTCAGAATTACCCAGAATGCTAATCTAAGCCCACATCAGATCTGTTGTGGTTTGTTTTTTAAGATTTATTTATTTTATATATGTGAGTAGACTGTTGCTGTCTTCAGATACACCAGAAGATACATCAGATACCATTACAGATGGTTGTGAGCCACCATGTGGTTGCTGGGAATTGAACTCAGGACCTTTGGAAGAGCAGTCAGTGCTCTTAACTGCTGAGCCATCTTTCCAGCCCCAGGTTTATTTATTTTATATATGTGAGTCCACTGTAGCTGTCTTCAGACACACCAGAAGAGGGCATTGGATCCCATTACAGATGGTTGTGAGCCACCATGTGGTTGCTGGGAACTGAACTCAGAACCTCTGGAAGAGAGTCAGTGAGTGCTCTTAACCACTGAAGCATCTCTCTAGCCCCTAGATCTGTATTTTTAAAGCTCTCTAGACACTGATTATTACTTAAATGAATTTGACCTGAATTTGGTGATTTTTTTTTTTTTTTTTTTTTTTTTTTGCTTTGACTTTCGATTTAGTACCTGGTAATGAAGAGGTTGCAAGTCTGTTTGAAGAATGCTTGTACACTTGAGAATAAAAACACTAACACAGTGTTACTCACTCCAGAAGTACAGCTTCAGGCTCTGAGATGGACACCCACCATGTTTATAGAGAAAACAAAAGCCAAATCAAGTAGCTCTCCACAGCTCTAGTCTGTACCAATTCTGCTTATCTCCTCCTAGCCTCTCTACCTTTACCAGCAGAGTTTCAACATAGAAAGCCACAGTCTCATCTATTCAGGTTTCTAGTGAGCACATTCAAGGTTCGAGCCTGTCAAAGGATATACATTGATGCTACCTAAGGCAGAAATGCAGGAAGACTCAAAATGTGGAACAGTGCACACTGTAGAAAGCCTCCCCAAGAAAGTAAACAGTGCAGTAGACCCAAGGGATGAGCAGATCAAGAATGGAACTGCTCAAGTAGGAGGCCAAGGCATGAGCAATAAGCAGAGAGGTCACTAGTCAAGAGGTACAGGAAAGAGCCACAAGTTGTAGTGGTGAGTATATCTCAACCAAACTCAGAAGGCAAAGAGTGCTGGATTCTGATTCTGGAGGGAAAGAGACTGGGTTGGACTCTTGGTTCTGGCATGAAATCAGAGATGGACTCGAGGTTGTAATGACTGGGATAGATAAGAGAGATACTTGTCCAATATCAAGAATTAAAGAGGTCAAAGAATAGAGTAGTTCGCTGGGCAGTGGTGGCACACGCCTTTAATCCCAGCACTTGGGAGGCAGGGGCAGGTGGATTTCTGAGTTCGAGACCAGCCTGGTCTACAGAGTGAGTTCCAGGACAGCCAGGGCTACACAGAGAAACTCTGTCTCAAAAAACCAAGAAAAAAAAAGAATAGAGTAGTTCAAGAGACATAGCTCACTTGTGAAATGGGCTGCAGGATCAAGGCATCGAGAGGAAAAAACCAGCATGGGAACAGACCTTCCTCTGACACAGCACTGGGCAATGACTGGCCTCACAAGGACTCGTGTCAGCAGTCCTCACACCACAAGGCTACAAAGATAATGTGGATACAGTTCTGAGCTTGAAGCAGGTGACAGTAACTGAAGTGAGACATTTTTATACTTGGCTATACAGGTGATTTTATCCACAGAAGTGGTGTACAGGTCTCTTTTAAAATAAATACACAAAAAGAGAATGAGTGGATTTAAAGGTTTTGCCTTAGCAGACAGTAAAGAACATGGTAATGGGAGTGAATGATGTTTCACAATTATTTGATTCAGATGAACCTGGGGAACTTCCTGTCAAAGTCCCAGGGAAAGCTTAAATACCGACCATGAGGACTGCTAGTGTAGAACAAAATCTTATCTGTCAGATATTGTTCATCTTCAGTGGCCAAGAACTTGAAGCTTATACTAGCACAAGGCCTGGCTTCTGGTCCTCATCAGTCTTTCATTGTTGGTGCCTGTCAGTTCCCATTGACTTTTGGCATAATCCTAACAAGTCATCACTGTGAAGTTTATAAAGTAAGCTAAATTGTTTATTAAATGCCCAAGGCTGTTTCCTTCAGTGCTGTTTCCTTCAGTGTCATCTTAGTAGGTTTTTATGAGGAAATGGAAGTAAACACATGTTTAACATATTCTGTAGAGCCAAAGTCTGACAAAGCTTTTGTTTTGTTCTAAATAGTCTATCCCTAAATTTTAAAGATTGAGATTTTTTTATTGTCATTGTTCATCCAATCCTTTAAGAGCTTAATGAAAATTAAATGACATTTTAAAACTTGTAATTCAGACTTTGAAGGTTTAATGGCAAATACAATGACCCATTGGTTTTTATGTTCTATGATCAAGCAGCCTTCCTGTGAGTATAAAAGGAGATAAATGTCATCCTCAAAGCTAATTACCTTGGACTTTGAGAAGAAATAAAGCAGAACGTTTCACCACATATTTATAGAAGTATGAATTGACATTCTCCTTGTGAGTTGGTGGTTTAAAGTGGGAATCAAATTAGCAAGAAGAAAATCCTAAACATCTGAACACAGACTAGACTTTTATTTTGCTTTTTATTCTTCCAAATCTGTCTTAATAGTTATTCCTTGTAATTTTCTATTTGTGCTTCTACCAACTGCACACTTAAGATGTCAATTTTGTTAGACTTCAATCTAGAAATAGATTTCTGTACATACTATTAAATATACTCTTTTGGCTCTTAATTGTAAAGAAGATGCTATGGGGTTTTGGTTGTTTTGGTTTGGTTTGGTTTTTATATAGCATTCTGAGAGGGAGGTTGTATAGCCTCCAAAGTCAGTATCTCTCTTATGTAGGTCACACAGTATATCTTTTTTTCCTAACAAGACCAGATTTTACCTCAGATGTCCCTGAATTATTTGTTTGATCTACATAAGTAGTTGAATTATATAGATTTTGATCTCTGTAGTAATGAGTAAGACATAGCAGTTGCTTTACACTAGCATATGGTAGTGGTGCAGGTTGAAATAAAAGATCATTAAACTATATTCCAGCTCTCATTGACTCCATGTTGTGTAGAATTTTCTAAATGAAATGGAATCACTTGAATTTAGAACCAGAAGCATCCTTAGAGAGTCGCTCATCCTTCTTCTCAGTGAGCAGATGAGAAAGTGGAAGCCCAGAGAAAGCTGCTTGCCACAGTGGGGGCACTGGCAGCAAGGTTTGGCTCCATTCTAAGACTGCTGATGCCTGGCTCAGCATTGTTTAATTGATTTTATGTCTATTTGTTTCAATTTTATCCCATGGTGAGTCTCTGTTGGGTAAACACTATGTGGCTTTCTTTTAGGCTGGCCTCCATATTCATCTTTTAATTTTGAAAGCCTCAGAACACTTTGGACCACTTCTTTGGAAAACTTTTCTGCCAGCAACAAGTCATTCACTGCGATCCTGTTCAGCATAGCCACGTTTGAGTTTTTCAAGTCTAAACAGGACTGCTTTTGATTTTCCCATGAAGCTGCATCACTGCCTGTCCATCTTACTGGTGGTTACTCTTGTGCCAGATGCTCTGGTTTTGGAAGATGTGGCTCCACTGGGAGCGAATCAGAGTTCTTACAATACATCATTTCTCCCAAGCTTTGAATTCTCAGCAGGTTCCTACTCAGGTGATGATGTCGTTATAGCCAAAGAGGGAACAAATGTTTCTCTGGAGTGTCTTCTCACGGTGGATCAGTATGGTGAAGTCCAGTGGTACAACTCAAAAGGACGGCAGCTGCACAGTAAAGGTAATCCTATAAGGTGTGATCAGCAGGTGACTCAACCCTGCTCTTAGGGGTTATGACATGCTGAGCAAGAATTCTCCAAGATAAGATGTCAAGGAGACTAGCTCCATAGGGGGTTAGGGATACAGCAGTGGTTGAGCACTTTTCTAGAATGCACAAGGCCCTGGGTATGATCCCCAGCATGAGGGTAGCGGATATGGGTTAAGTTCTAAATCATTATACATATCAAAAAGAACAAAATAATTATAATTATTTTGTTTTTAAGAAAGATATCAAAGAAAAGCTAAACTTTTGGGAAGCAGTTATCAAGATTGACAGTATTACCTCTTAAAACATAGAGGGGATGCATTCTTCATTTTAAGTTAAAGCAGAAGAGACAAGTCCTCTTCTCTTCTCATACCCATACACTAACTGGTGGAGTATGTCTCAGTGGTTGGTAAGTCCTCTCCTGGCAAATATGGGTTAGATCTCCACTGCCACACACAAAAAGATCTTAGACTCTTTTCCAGTTGCTGTAATAAAATACCCTGACAAAAGGAGCTTAGGAAGAAAGGGTTTTAGCTCACAGTTCCAGGCTACAGTCTGTCATTGCAGGGAAGCCAGTGTCAGTAGCTCAAAACAGATTGGACATACTACATCTGTAATCAAGAAGCAGAGAGCAATGAAAGCATGTTGCTGCTCAGCTCGATAGCTACAGATTCCCAGGCTTGGTGAGGAGGACCTTTACCCACTGAACTATCTCTGGGCCATTCTAGATGCATTTTAAAAAGTAACTTTTGTACCTTATCATATGAGTTCATGATAAAAAAGTAAGCACATTTCAATAAAAGTGTATAGCCCATCACCCCACAAATAAATATGTCTCTATACTTCTGAGACATGTTCTTTTCATGTGTAAAAATGTATAGGTAGCAGCATGGTGTAGACTCACATGGATGACCATGTCTTTGAAAGGTTGGTCTTTTGGTTCTGTGTGGATATACCTGTCTCTCTGATAGGCTTGGTGTCTGGCAGTGAGAAAGAAATGCTGGCCTTAGGATGCTCAGAAAGATCAATTTTCATTGCTTGTTTTATGCTGATAGAATCCTAGCCAGATGTGACAATCTGCTTGCCTACCTGCCTTCTTTCCTTCCTTTTCTTCTTTCTTTCTATTTTTTAACATGATTTAAACAGTAGGACCTAACAGACAAGCTACAGTAAATTCATGAAAAGGCAAATTAGGTCTTTTCTGTAATTTTTTTTCATTTCTGTTGGATTTATTAGGTGGAAAATGGTTGGTTTCTAGTAACTTCCTAAATATCACCAACGTAGCCTTTGATGACCGTGGGCTCTATACGTGTATCATCACTTCTCCAACTCGTGCCTCCTACTCAGTCACCCTCCGTGTGATCTTCACCTCTGGAGACATGAGCGTCTACTATATGGTTGTCTGCCTGATCGCCTTCACAATCACACTTATCCTGAATGTCACTCGGCTGTGCCTGATGAGCACCCATCTCCGCAAGACTGAGAAGGCCATCAATGAGTTCTTCAGGACTGAGGGGGCTGAGAAACTCCAGAAGGCCTTTGAGATTGCAAAGCGTATCCCCATCATTACCTCTGCCAAAACCCTTGAGCTTGCCAAGGTCACACAGTTTAAGACCATGGAGTTTGCCCGCTATATTGAGGAACTGGCCAGAAGTGTCCCTCTCCCGCCCCTTATTCTGAACTGCCGGGCCTTTGTTGAGGAAATGTTTGAGGCTGTGCGAGTGGATGACCCTGATGACATGGGAGAGAGAATTAAAGAGAGACCTGCATTGGATGCTCAAAGTGGCATCTATGTGATTAACCCAGAGCTAGACCGAAGTAACTCGCCTGGTGGAGACTCAGATGATGGCTCTCTAAGTGAACAAGGACAGGAGATAGCAGTACAGGTGTCTGTCCACCTTCAGTCAGAGACCAAAAGCATTGGGACAGATTCTCAAGACAGTAGTCATTTCAGCCCACCCAGTGACCCTGCATCTTCTGAGGGCAGCATTCACCACAGAGAGTGAGCATGTGACAATTGACAGTTTGCAAGTGCTCAGGAAAAGAGCCTGCTATGAGGACTTAACATTGTTATAAAATGACCAGGGTCTTCCCTTTAACCTTAAGCATACCACAGCATGAATTGCCAAAGTCATTGTGAAAGGGCAACATTTTTCTGATATTTGGTCATTTTCCTTAAGGTTGCTAGAGTGATGTGTGTTAAGATTGAAAGGTGCCTGGGCCTGAGTAAGACTTCTGGTCACAGTTTTTCTTTGGCTCATATGTGACACATTGCAGCCTGAGTTTCCCCATCAGTGGAATCAGTGATTAGTTCTCACTGAGTTGAGACTTCAACCAAAACTTCTTACCTATTGCACTTGTAAGTCAGCCTTTCACTAGACCTTTGGTCCCTCCTTTGAGACTTTATTCTGCACTCTAGTTGTCTGCACCAATGCCAGACATAGAGATGCTCTGCCCTAGGGAAAGAACACGTGCTGGTGCAGATCTTTTAAGTGAGGCACCACTGTTACACAGATCCAGAAAGTAAATTTCAATTAGAAAATCACTCGTTGGGCGTGGTAGTACATGCCTTTAATTCCAGCACTCAGGAGGCAGGGATAGGCAGATCCCTGAGTTCCAGGCCTATGAGTTCCCAGTCTGTGGAGCAAATCCAGGATAGCTAGGGCTACACAGAGAAACCTTGACTTAAAAAAAAAGAAGAAGAAGAAGTAGGGGGAGGAAGAGAAGAAGAAAAAAACCACTCCATGAGAAATGTATTCTTCTTGGGAGTACATCCTGTCTTTTTAGCTTACCGAGACCTTTAGTCCATCGAGGCTGGCCTTGATGTCCCCAAGGGAAAATGTTTTCAGTGTTTTGTGAGCAAGAACTATGTCAAGTCACCTCTCTGGAAAATTATCAATTTTGATACTTTTTAATAATGTCTCAGGCCTTGTCTTTTTAGATGTACTAAATTCCCAGGTGGGCTCTGTGTAGGTCTAGAACTGCAGAATCAGTGCCCAGCAGCACTCCTGCCCCCTGTGTTCCTCAACCTGGTGCTAAAGGTGATAACGCCTCTCTTGTCTTGTTGAGACTCACTGTTGTTGGTATTTTGGTTCTTCGGATACATCCTTTTGAGTGAGGGCTCTTTTGTAGCCTTTCTCAAAGCACCTACCTGAAATCAGATGAGATCATTGTGCTCAGTGTGTTGTTATATTAAAACAGGCAATCCAGACCTAAGGGGGGAAATGACAAGTGGTGGTGCTGCCCGCCTCATCCGGGTACAATAAGCACTGAAGCTGGTCCTTCCCGCTGGCTGAGAGTGACATGACAGATTGTAAATAGTCTCCACAATCATTTCCTCAGCTGCAGGAAGCTCATGCCATAGAATTTTAACATCGTGGCCATGGAGCTCAGTGCAATGCTTCACTTCATTTGGCTTCTGGTTGTGGGAGATTTGCTTGACTAGAGGGTCCTGAGGGAAATGTGCAGAGGAGGTGTTCATCGGACTTTAATTTAAAGTGTCAAACAGAAGACAGCAGGAAATTCAAAGTGTAACCAGTAAGCTCAGTGCCTGCCTTTGTCAGGCTCACCAGATACCTCCGCTCTGGACAATGAACGAATCAGTGTGCTGTCTTATCAAGTGGCATATGGATAATATGGTAATGCTGCCTTTTCTGTCTCTCAGGCTGTTTCCATGGAAACCTCCAGAGCCAAACAAAAGCTACCAATCTTTCAACCAAAAAGCTTGCCTTGGCTCAGAGATGTGAGTTTCTTTAAGGAAAGCAGTTTCCATACATTTGGCTGTGGAATAAGGGCTCTAACACATACCCTAAGTTACAGAATATGTTTTCCCTTCCTACTGTTCTCTGGACATAGTAAATTTTTTAAAATCTCTTCTGTGGGGTCAGTCTCCTGAATTTCCTTCAGATCTGCAGTCCCTCGCCTGATAAAGCAAGATTTGGGTCACTTCTTAAAGTGAAATCTGTTGCCTTAAATACTAGTTTTACCCCCACATGTTCCTAGAAGGGACAGTAATGTCTTGAACTTTAAGGTAGACATATTTAATGACCAGAGTTTCAGAAAATGATACTTTGCAAAATGAAAAATATCAAAACAGGTAAGTTTACGGAATCCATACAGGCCACTCTACCATACAGGTCAGTCATCACAGAAACATAAAACAGACACTCAATGTAATGGAACACAGCTGGAGTCCCAGCACCTGGGAGGCAGGGGCAGAAGGATTGCAAGAACTAAGCTAGCCTGAGCTATCTAACAAGATGCTGTCTCAAAAAGCTAACCAGTAGGCATGTATTTGGGGGGGGGGGTCAGTTTTCCTGCGTGCACTAAGCCTGGACTTGATCCAGTGTTATCCTAACCAGTGGCCAATGCAACTCCCCTGCTTCGAGCCTTCCAAGTTCTGTCAAAATAGGGAAAACACAGGAGAAGTGGCGGACTTGTAAAAGCTACTTTTCACAGTGAAGAGGACAACTGTTAATATTTTCTATATCTAATCAAACCAAATGGATTTAACAGTCTCATCTGTTTGTAAGCTTTTTTTTAACCTTAGGAACTTAAGACCACAGTCCGAAAGTCTGCTACCAGCTGGTAACAGTATCTTTCTGTCTGGCTGAATTTTATAGGTTTTGTTTTGTTTTGTTTTTAAATGCCTTTGAGCAGCAAAATGTGTCTAAAATAGGTTTGCTGCCATATTGTGAATTCTGTATTGTCATTTAATGAACTTCAGTGTCCTTACAGAATTAAATAGTGGCTTCATCAAATAAATCTACCAAAAGTTGCCATTTCAGCATCTTCATATACTCCTTCCACACATGCACTTTTGAGTTGATGCCCTGTTGTGTTTATAACAGTTTGGTAACCCCAGTTCTCAAAGCCATATCTAATATGGCTTAAATATTTTTTAAAAAGCAGGTCTTGCCATACTGTCCAACCTGGCTTTGAACATGTTATCTTCCAGTCTCAAGTCTCCTGGATACTAGAAGCACACATGCACTGCCATGTCAGCCTTCATCTGCCTTTGTCTCAGTATGTAGCCTAGGCTAGCCTTGAACTTGGAGCAATCTTGCTTCTGCCTCACAAATGCTAGGGTTACAAGTATGTGTTACTATGCCTGCCTTTTAGGCCTTGAGTCAAGCCCAATGAGCTTGTCTGTTTCCTATCCACTACACATTGATATAAACATGGTAAGGACTGCTGATTCTGGGACAATTGTGAGAAAGCCCCTTCGCCTCCCTTCCACGTGCTAAAGGTCAGATCCCCAACTGCATGCCACTTCCTCATCAGTTCCCAAATCTCAGGAGCCCGTGGGCCAATGCTTTCTATACACTACATGTAGTTTCCACACTACAGCAGACTAAGCTGGATTCCTGACTGACCCAGGAGGCTGCACGCACGCTGTCTAGAACCTTGCTCAGCACAGTGCTGGCCTCATCCCCACACCAGCCATTGTAACTCTAACATATCCTTGTTCCAGAGCCACATTCCTCTCCCCTAGGCAGAAACATGACAACACTCAGCCTCATGAAAAACCTCTGGGTGCTTTTGGGCCTGTCACACAAAAGGGAATGAGTGTTGTTTGATTGTACTTGTATCTCAACAATTATTTTAATAAAACTTTCATTTAAAAAGTCAGAGTTGAATGATGTATATTATTAAATGGAGTATATACTTGAATCCACAGAGTGGACTTCTCATATATGATCCAGTTTGATCTTTTTTTCAGATTTATTTTGTGCGTATGAGTGTTTGCTTTATATGTCTGTCTGTGCTCCAAGCGCATGCCTGGTGCCCAAAGAGGTCAGAAGTGTTGATACTTTGGAACTGGAGCTATGAATGGTTGTGAGCCACCATGTAGATGGCTGGGAACCAAATCCAGGTCCTCTACAAAAGCAGCAAGTACTCTTAATAGCTTAGCCATCTCTCCAGCCCCTGAAGTTTGATCCTGATGATTATAAATAAACAAGAATGTATTTGAATGCAGTGTGATTGTTTCAATACAATATTCTCCTAATCTGTGTGGTACCATAAGCTACCCAAGAGTCAGAGGCCTGGTGTATATTCCCAGTGTGTCTTGTTAATGAGCTTCAGCAGCTGGGAGCATTGGCTCTGGAAGAAGTGTGGTGTTAGTTCTGGTGATGGAACCCAGCAAAAAAAGGAGAAAGGCAAGGGTGGAACATACAGCCCATTAAGTGCAACAGGCTCCGGAGTGAAAAGCCAGCCAACTTTTTACTGGCAAAGTACATGATCCTAATGCCACCACTGACTTCATAGTCAAGGATGGTGTGTGGAATTTGACGTTAATTAACTTTAAAAAGGAGCAAATTTAAATTAAGCATGGAATTCCACCACACACTTCAGCATTTGCTGGCCAGGCTTGATGATGAGTTAATGATGCCTACTTGGCTGAAGAATCCACACTAGGATTAGCTGGAGCAGCATAAGGAAACATGAGTTGCCTAGCACGGTATATAGAGCAAGGGCTGCATCAGCACTGTTGGTCATGTCCAAGTGATACACGTGTCAGCCATAAGTTCCTTACACTTCTCAGAGTTGTATCTGGCTATGTGCTGAGGCAACCTGGGGGTGGTAGCCTACCAAAAGCAAACTGTTTCTCAATTCCAGCACAAGCAATTCAAGGCTGATGCAAGGACTCAGGCCAGCTACTGAGGACTTTGCTTCTAGACTCTTCTCCGTTCTTGCATGTGGCTTTCATTCTCATAGTCACAAGATATCACAGTTGAATTCTAGAAGGAGCTCCTGAGACAACTTTTGTGAAATCAGTTTATTTTGGAGATGATTGTAGAAATGCAGGGAAGTGAGACATAAGGAAGCCAATACAGGAAGGCTTTGGAGAGGGATACTTCTATGGGCACCTGGTATTCAGTCTTCCTGGGGACACTCACATCTAGAGTTGTCTAGGCCAAAGGCCAGCAAGCTGGGATATTTGCCCTCCAAAGTATCTATTGTTAGTTATAAGCTATTCACAAAGTCTCTTAACACCCTGGTATTTGATCCCACCTGACCCTGGTGAATGCTCAAGTCTGTCAGTAGGAAGTCTATGGTGATTGAAGGGATGGTGAGTGGTAGGGATTTATAGGCAGAATGCCAACATCGCTGCCTAATAGAACAGCCCTCCTGCCTCTAGAGTGGGATCTGAATTCAGGGTAGAGAAGGGCAGACAGAGGGCAAAGCTGAGTCTTTTGTTTGTTTGTTTGTTTGTTTGTTGTTTTTTTATCAAGAAAGCAATAGATTTCCCGAAGCTGTACCCACACGTTACCATAACTAGGTTAGGGTGTGTGTGTTACCAGTCTTGTTGCTGTGACCAATATCTGTCAAAAGCAACCTAAGGGAGGGAGGGTTGCTTGGGTTCTTGGTGTAAGGGGACAGTCTATTGGGGAAAGGCATGGAGGCAAGGGCTTGTTCATTTGAGCAGATTATGGAATGAGAGACATGATTGATGGTGCCAAGCTAGCTATCTCCTTTTTCCTCCTTTATTCCATCCCAGGCCCCAGCCCATGTTATGATGCCACCCACATCCAGGGTGAGTCTGACTCCCCACCCCAACCAGTTAATATTCTCTGGAAACAGCATTCCAGAGGTCTTCCTCACCGTTGGCCTGTGGGCTTATAAGGAGACAGACAAGCAAAAGCCACAAATGCAAGTAGATTCTCAAGCCCTTCCAGGCTGTTTCCAGAGGAGATGCTAAAAACAGCTGATCTGGAAAAGGAGGGTTATGTATTTCTAGAGTAGGATTGATATTCAACATTATTGTTAGCTTTGGTTTTTCTAAAGTCTGCAGCTTACACACACTTAACGCTGATTTTCTTTAAGGAATGAAACTCCATCAAAGTCCCTTAAATCACAGCCATGTTCCTGAGTTTTTATGTTTGCACTGGAACTATCGATTAGGCAATGTATATATGTAAATACACATATGTCACCCCATATGCTGGGGGACCCGTGGTGCTGCTGGCTGCTAATTATTTCTGACAGTTGGGCACACTGCTTTGCCTCCCGCTCAGCTGTTCAAGAAGGAACACTCAAGTGTCCTGAGTACCAATGAATCAGCCCTTAAGGGTCTTCTTCCAAGAACAATGCTACCCTTAAGGGAAACAGCTTGTCCTTAAGAGAAGGGAAGTATCTGGAAGAACTAACTCCATGCATGCTTGGTTTCTGAAGCAGTCCATTCCCAAGGCTCCTCTACGCTGACACCTGGAACACCTAGGGCTATACGTGCTGCCTTTTGAACATCCCAAGTGTAGTACTCAAGGACTCTGAGACAGAATGTTAGTGATAAGCTTAAGGTAAGAGTAATTAATGCTATGAATGGACAGACAGACAACACATGTCAGGGGTTCTGAGGAGATTTCAGGCCTCAGTGCTATAGGTGGACAACATGGCAGGAGCCCTGAAGAGGAATCAGGCCCACATAGTAGAGTTGGGGTCCCTTCCCGTAGGAAAGAGGAAAATCTCTGCATAAGCCTGTAGCCAGGGTCTCTGATTTCCCCCACAGATGGCAGGAAAAGGGGTGAAGAGAATGTATGGGACATGAGTAACCACCTCATTCTTTAATTCTAATGTCTAAGCCTGAAAACATCTTTTCCTGAATGCAGGCACTTGGAGATCTGTTAGCTGGAGATTTGCATACGGTGCTCTTAATAGGGAGCCTATATGGCTAGGCAGAGGGAAGGGGCAGCTGCAGGTATTGTGGCCGGAGCAGCACTCTGTTGTGGATTCTAACACTTGTCAAGGGGTGTTTCCACACACACTGGGTACGGGACCATGAACAAAACCAGAGGCACCTCTGTTCTTCCAGCTGTGAGAATACAGACAGACCAGTCACATAGAGTCAATGAGTTAAAAACTGGGACATCTTGAAGGAAATGGAGAAGACCTTGATCAAAAAGGCCTGAGATATTTGGCCTTAGAAGAACAGTTCCTCAAAAAGCAAAAAGAATCACTTGGGCCTTGTGGTTTGAATGAGAATGGCCCTCAAAGGCTCATGTATTTGAATGTTTGGTCCTTAGCTGGTAGAACTGTTAGGGAAGGATTAGGAGGAGGGGCCTTGCTGGAGGAGGTGTGCTACTAAGGGTGGGCTTTGAATTTTCAAAAACCATGCCATGCCCAGTCTTTCTGTCTGGTGCCTGGAGATAACTCTCCGCTTCTGCTCCAGTATCATGTCTCCTTCCATCCCTGCCTGCATGCCACCATGCTCCCTGTCATGATGGTCCTGGACTCATCCTCTGAAACTGAAAGCCCCAAATACCACATTCCTGTGATAAGCCACCTGAAAGCACTTGCGTGCTGAGTGCTAACTGGCTCAGGACAGGATAATACAGACAGAAGAACTGAAGGGCCAAAAGCAAATCTGACAGGTAAGAACAGTGTTGCCAGGGTGAGATTTGAGCTGAACATGGATGGTCCACCAAGCCACAGTGGGGAAGGAAGGCTATCAACTTCACCAGGAAACACAGAAGTCTTCTTTCCTGGCCCACTGTCTCAGCAGGAAAACAAACCCAGTTCTGGAGCCTGGAGAGATGGGTCAGTGGGTAAAACACCTATCAGGCAAGCAGCTCCCCAGAAGTCACACAAGGCTGAGCATAGTAGTACAAATCTATAAACTCTGGGGCTCCTCTAACAAGATTGGAGGCTGAAAACCAAACGTGAACCCCCTGGTGCACACAGTGGCAGCAACAGAAGGAAGAATGAATATCTGGGAGCCCACAGGCCAGCTAACCTGGTGCACACAGTGGGCAGCTGGCGACCCTGTCACAGAGTAGAAGGACTACCTGTTCCCTCACCTGAACATCAGCTCCATGAAAGTAGAGCCCTCACCCATCTCACTGCCTTTTCCTATCCCCAGTGGTTGGAAAAGAGCCTGTCACCAATTGTCAATCATTCACTCTTCCTTTCATTGACAGTGACAGATGGGTGAATATTGATTGTAGGGGTTTAAGGAAATCATTTGGCATCTTTCCTTCACTTTATCCCTTTCCCTGATGGAAAAAGATAATAGACTACTTGATTCCTAGAATACAGAGGAATTAAAATAAATAGAAATGCAAAAGACTTCAGGAAGTGTTAGGAGAAAATATCGGAATGTATGGACAGAGAACCACTTGAAAGTGGCAAAATGGAGAAAGGATTTTTTTTCTTTCTTTCTTTCTTTCTTTTTATTTTTTAGAGGATTTTATTTTATTTGAGACAGGGTCTATGTCGCCTTGGCTGCCTTGAAACTCACTCTATAGACCAGGTTGGCCCTAAACTCACAGAGATCTGTCTGCCTCTGCCTCCACAGTGCTGGTATTAAAGGTGTGCACTCCAAGCCTAGCCAAAATCTTTTATTGCATGCCAGGGTTTCTGGCAGATGACTGTATTCTTAGTGATCAAAAAGATCAGTGTGGTTCTTCTGAACCCCAGAATGTTCTAGAGAAAGATAGATACCCTGTGATCAAGTAAGTATGTGTGACAAGAATCTCAAAAGCTCACTAGAAAGGACCAGATACAGCTTGATTGGCATACACAAGTCCCTTGGTTCAATCCCCTGCACCACATGGACTAGAGGTGATGGCACAGGCTTGTAATCCCAGTACTTGGAGACAGGGGCTGGAAGATTGAATTCAAGGTCATCTTTATCTATATATCGAATTCAATGATAGTTTGAGATACATGCAACCCTGTTTCAAAAAAAGGAAGGAAGGAAAGAAGGAAGAGAGGGAGGGAGGAAGGAAGGAAGAAAGGAAGGGGAAAAAAAGACAAACGCCATCCATGACTCTTCAGAGAATGCTCTTTCAGCTGATTCATACTTATGGAATACCCTAGCAAAGGCTGAGAAAGAAAAAGACATCATGCATTTGAACAGACCAAACAGACTGCTAATGGTACTGCCCAGTAGGCCAGTGCCAGACAGCAGATCCATCCCCTGCCTGCCAATGCTGGGGATGCATCTTCCCTCACAGAAAAGTGGATTGCTACAGAAAAGGAAGTGACATAATCAATGAGGCTCTTCAAAACAGGCTGGAGGAGAGCACAGTCACCAGTACCCCTGTGTAGATGACCACAAGTGATGCCATGTGGCCCACTGGGCCCACTCTCCACAAACTGGGACTTATGGTGCTAGGGGATTAGAAAGGGTTAAAAACAAATCATGCATTGTAGCAGCATATTTTCCCAGCAAGTTGCGATGAGCTAAGGTGGGAGGAGTAAGGAGAGGAAGAGGAGGAATAAGGAGAGGAAGAGGAGAAGGAGGAGTTAGGAAACAGAGATGGAGGAGCAATGGAGAACCACGAATGTATCAGGAGAAGTCCTGGGTAACAACTTATATCTAGGTTAGATATTAGAAAACACCTCTAATTGTGTGAGCATCTTGTTAATTGAGCTTTACCAAACCTATAAAGCCTTTGGTTAATCTTTAAACATTAGAGTCTCATTTCTACCGGGTACCATGTGGATGGCAGGATGGTCTGGGCTCAGCTCAACCATGTGGAGACAGTGTGGAAGATTGGCAGAGCCATATCCCACGCTGGTGTCTCATGGATGGTAGGGCTGGTGTCTCTGGCCACCTAAGCCAGCAGCCTGAGCCACAGCAGCAGCAGCAGCAGCGAGAACACACCACTGCTCATGACTTCAGGCCTAGCCTATTCGGGAAGATGGCAGCTGATTAAGAACAAGCCAGTTCAGGTGTCACCATTTTAAATATTACCACAATGATGCACATTTGTGAGGAGTGCAACTCTCAGGAAAGACCCTGTATTTAGTGGGAACCTTGCCATCATTGCTTGAGACACCTGCTGTATATGCAAGACTAAGGAGAAGTTTGTTGAAGCAGGGAAATGCGCACTCAGCATAGTTACCTGAGTACCAATCACTTGTCATGGCCTATCTGTGACACCCGCTCGAGAATGCCAAGATACACAGCTCTAGGCAGCAGGAGGCAGAACAGAGGCTCCTCCACCTACTCACCAGTGGACTTGAGCAGATGTGCTCACTTCTCTGATAGCAGATTGGCTATTTGTGGGAAAGCTACCTCACCAGGTTACAGGGATTCACATGTCTGGTACATAAAGAACCAACAGCCAATGTCAGAGGGATTTGGTAATCTTTAACTTAATAACTAATGGTACGCAAATTAGACAACTTCAGCAGGACAAAGAATTCAGAAATGAAGTCTCTTGATGAGAAGGGGGAAGAGGAGGAGAAGGAGGACGAGAAGGAGGTGTCATAACATGTTGGGAAGTGTCTTACACCTCCATCTGTCCAACATTTGAGCCCTGGGATGGCTTCCCTCTAACAGCTTTGCACACATTCAGTGCTATCTCTGGTCTATTCTGAACATCTTAAACTGAATTAGCATATATCCGTATCAATTCTGCTAACAGCCAAGCTTTCCTTGCTGTCAGAGCATACGTATGGAAATAAGCTTGTATAGTTTCTTTGTGGTCTCTTTGTGGACTCCAGTGGTGTTAATAACAAGTCATATACTCTCGATGTTCTTATTTTTAAATAACTAGGTTTTAAATTGTAGTGCAAGCACGTTGTCTTAAACTATCAACTGCGTAGGACTTTAGGTTAAAGAAAAAACAATCGATTCTTTGCTGCCCGCCTCCTGTTCCCCATTTATGCTCTACATACTAACACCATTTTACACATCCTTCCAGAAATTTCCTGTCCTTTCCTTCAATATATATTCCCCTGAAGTGTCTTTATTTTACACAAATATTAACCCACCTATCTTTCCCATCTTCCCTCCTGAATATTCTCTTTAGACCCCAGATTTTAGATCTTTATAGTTGTATCTATAAACTTGCCTTGGTTTTGTTTTGTCTTTTGAGTAGCTATCTGATATCCTTAAAATAATGTATTTATTTTTATTTTTTGCTGTTTGGTCTGCATGTATGTCTTTGTGAAGGTGTCGGGTCCCCTGGAAATGGAGTTACAGACAAGTGCGAGTTGCTATGTGGTTGCTGGGAATTGAACCCAGGTCCTCTGGAACAGCAGTCAGTGCTCTTAACCACTGAGCCCTCTCTCCAGCCCCAGTTATCTGGTATTCTTAACCAGCTTCCCTAGATGTATATGCTAGATGTTTCTATCTTTCACTTATACAAGCACTTTTATAAAACAGTTTCTCTGAATGTATGTCTCAGCCTATTCGAGGGGCTTTATCTGTAAAGTAAGTTCTTACTTTTAAACTCCAAATAAACATTCTACTGTATGTTTGTGCAACACTAGCACTGATACTGCTGGGCCTCCAAAGAGAGTCCTGTGGCTGGTGGCTGCCTTACTGAACAGTAGAGAGGCAATCAATACCTCAAGATGCATCATTAATTTTTTTATTGATTATTTGGGAATCTCACATAATACACCCATATCATGCTCACCTCCCAATGTTCCCATGCCTGCCCCCACCTCCCATCACCCCTCCCCCACACACATGCAAAAGAAAGAAACAAGTTCATTTTGTGTGGTCCATACACTCACTGGGGCATGGTTGACTTCCTAGTAGCCAGCCCTGCAAGGGAAAATGAGTTTTTCTCTGTCTGCACCAGAAACTATCAACTGAGGAAAATATGGTGTCTATAGACAGGTGGGCCCAGCTCTCCACAGCCCACAGATGTCAACATGGCTTCAGGCAGGAGCCCAGACCATGGGCATCCACATGGGCTTCAGTGGTAACACAGGCTGCAGACATCAGCACGGCCCCTGGTTGACCCATTCAGGGCCTGCAGCAGCTACAAGACCCATGGGCCTCAACACAGCTTCAGGTGGTTATTCATGCCGCTCACATCAGCGTGGCCTTCTGAGGCAGCAAAGTCTGAGGACTTCACCAAGGCATCAGGCAGCAGTGCAAACTATGTAAGTCAACATGGATCTCAGGCTTCATTGAGGCCTAGAGCCGCAGCATGGACCACGGACACCAACATGTCCTTTAGGGCTATTATATATGTGGTGGCCCTTCGAGGAGGTCCAATCCAGAAAGAACCTTTTCTTATCTGGGGCCTCCATCATTGCTGAAAGCCTGTGTGATCCAGCAGCCAGGCGGCAAGTTCGGAGGCTATGTCTGACTCTGCGTAAGCTCTGGGCTGTAGTACACCATTCCGCTGACCCTACTGGGCAATGACATATCCACCTCAGCCCTCTCTCTCACCTGTCACAGTCATCATGTCTCCAGTTCTGCCTCTCTCCATAGCATACAACACTGCTCTGTTTATCTGTCTTTCCCACCTCTCCATCACATATTTGTTCACCATAGTGGACCCGCAGCAAGGCAGGGGTGGGGCACTGGGTGTCTTTTGACAAGATGCTGGGTGTCTTCCGCATCATTACTTTTTAGGGTGAAAATTGGTGATAACATAACAACATACTTCTAAGGGATATGTGGCCTCCCATAGTTGTTTTGACAAATGCTGTCTATTGGTTTTATTGCTTGTATCCTAGAATAGCAACCAGTTAGGAGTTCATGGTAAGGCCTGAAGTTCCCTAAGTAACTACAGTGGGTTAGTACAGTCACAAGCTCTAGGGAGCTCTGCAGTAACTACAGTCAGTGGATTGGTATAATCAGAGTTCCAGGGGACTATAGTGATTACAAGTCAATGATGACAGTTAGTATAACCAGAGTTCTAGGAAGCAGTACCATGACTGGAGTCACAGGTTGATAGACTGTATTTAATAGGACTGTCCGGCTGATTAGCAAAGTCTTGTTCTTTTTATGTTTGTATTTGTTTGTTTTGGTTTGGGTTTGGTTTTTCCAGACAAAATTTCTCTGTGCAGCCCTGGCTGTCCTGGAACTCTGTATATTAGACCAGGCTAGCCTCAAACTCACAGAAATCCACCTGCTTCTGTCTTCTGAGTGCTGGGATTCAAGGTATGTATCACCATGCCCTGTGTTCTTTTTAACTTTTGTTTTTTAAACTCATTTTCTTTTTCTTTTTTTTTAAGGATTATTTATTTTATGTATATGAATACACTGTAGCTGTCTTCAGACACACTAGAAGAGGGCATCAGATACCATTACAGATGGTTGTGAGCCACCATGTGGTTGCTGGGAATTGAACTCAGGACCTCCGGAAGAGCAGTCAGTGCTCTTAACCACTGAACCATCTCTCCAGCCCCTCTTTTTAACCTGTAAATTATTTATTTAGTGTTGCCTGCAGGGTGCATGCATGTCACATGTGCTTGTGGAGGTCACAGGATAGCTCGAAGGAGCCAGTTCTTTCCTTCCTCTATGGTATTCTAGGATCTAGGTTTGTGAGGTGTAACAGCAAGCACCTCTACCCACTGAGCCGTCGTGCTAGCCCATAAAGTCCTCTTTCAATGGTCAAGGAGAACCTACTGAGCTTCAACATTAGAAATTTCCTCTGGCTACATCTCCAAAAAGCCTTGACATTTTTGACAGAATAACGTTGCTGCCAGGAAGTGTTAACCCCAGCATCTGAAGGAAAGTGGTTCTAACTTCAACAGAGCAGTGCTGGCCTTCATCCTGCAAGCCAGGAGCTTCAGGAAAAAGAAACTGGCCGCTTAAATTGTGATTGCTACTCACTCAACAAATATTTACAGGTCACCCGATGGACACTGAGAAGAATGAGAACCAAAGTGCAAAGCCTGCTGTTATCTCTACCTCCTCACCTACCATGTGACCTCAGATTGGCCCTTGCTCTTGCTTGACTTTACTCTCCCTGTCTTTAAAACCAGCCGCACATCACAGTAGCCCTCCCTGGAGAGCCTACCAGCAAGGCCTCTCTTTGGTGCATTAAGGGTTTGGTTCATTAAGGGTATGAATACACCAGCTTCCTTCTCGGGTTACTGGAATGTTGTGGGGGTACTCTGCTAGTCTCCTTGGTGAGTGATGGTGGTGCTCTCCTTTAATCCCAGCACTCAGGGGACAAAGGCAGGCCCATCTCTGAGTTCAAGGTCAGCCTGGTCTACAGAACAAGTTCCAGGACAACCAGGGCTACATAGAGAAATCCTGTCTTGAAAAAACAAACAACAAAAAGTCACCACAGACTTAGTGTCTTATTAAGACAGACATGTCCTATAGCGATGAGTTTGGGCTACACCACTTTGTCTCCTGATGGATCGCTTGTGCACACCCACATAGGAGCTATCGTTTGTGCACACCTGCACAGGAGCTATCTGGATTTGAGAACAGAAAACACACACACAAACACATACACACACACACATACACACACACACACCAGTTAAAATGTCTTGGCTACCTCAAAGGCTGGGCACTCCTAAACTTTCCCCTGCTACCCCAGGCCCAATCGGGGCAGTGGCCAGTGGCCACCCACCCGAATCCTTATGTAGCTCGTTGGCTTTCTCTGTTGAAGCTCCTTCATCTATCCGTTCCTCTCCCCCAAGTCATGGTGGTGATTTCTTCCTCCTCCCCACTTCATCCTAGCCCAGGCAACTCTAAGGGTCCCACCCCATCTCCCTTTGCCCAACCATTGGCTGCTGGCATCTTTATTGCTCGATTAAAAACCAATTGGAGACAAGGACCTTTAGCGTTTGGATACGCAGATTCCCGGTTGAATCCAAGCATTAGAACCAATCTCTAATAATGTCCTCTTTCACAAAAGTGAAGTTTGACTTGTGAGAGCTAGATGTTGGTGAGGCCATGCTGTCTCTAGGAGGCCTCGAGAAGGAGCCAGTCAGCCCTCTATGTTTCCCAGCTTGTTGCTGCATCACTGCAAATTCTGCCTTCATTATTACATTGCCTTCTCCTCGTGAGTCTCCACTGTCTCATAAAAAGGAAGCCAGGCATGCTGATGCATACCAGTGGTCCCAGCACTCAACCGAGAGAGGATGATCAGCCAAGGCTCCATAGGGAGCAAGCCCCATCTCAAACCAAAAGGAAAAAGGAAGGCTAGAGCAGTGTCAGCACTGACTCTTCTTCCAGAGGTCCTGAGTTCAATTCCCAGCAACCACATGGTGGCTCACAACCATCTGTAATGGGATCTGATGCCCTCTTCTGGTGTGCACGAAGACGGCTACAGTGTACTCATACACATAAAAAAAAATAAATCCTTTTAAGAAAAGGAGAAATGAAATAAAGAGGGAAGGAGGGAAGGTGGGAGGGAGAGAGGAAGGGAAGGAGGGAAGGAGAGACAGAGGAAAGGAGAGGGAGAGAGGAAAAGGACCAGTCCTTGGAGTATGGCCCACCCTCATCTAGCGGGACCTCATCTTAACCAGTCCTATCAGCAAACCCCGTTTCTAAATGTCAGTTGCTGAGTCTCCAGGTGGACATGAGCTGGGGGACACTATTCAACTCAATACAGATGCTATTTCAATACAGATGCTTCTACTTCGGATACAGACTGTCACAGCAGTGTGTCCACAGACCCTGGAAAAACCTGCAACCTGGTACAGAGGGGTGTCACTCAGGAGTGGAGGAGGACATCTGAGCATTCAGGTGTTTTCCACGGAATCAGCATCTGGCCCCTGCAGTCCTGTATGGGAGCCCTGGGGGTGATGCAGGCAGTAAGCAGGCCTGTATGTAGTCACACAGTGCCAGGGTACCACAGCAGAGGAGTAACCCGGGATTCTTGTGCAAGGCCCGGTGATCTGTACATCACGCCATGGTTATGATTGCTTTAACCAGTTGTTGACTGCTGTTGTGCTCCTTTTGGGAGACCATCAAAGTTCAAGTGTGAATACAGAGCGTCACACACACACACACAAACACACAAAATTGGCACAGGGGCTACAGGCTCTGGCTCTTCAGAGGGAGAGAGAAATCTCTGCTGTTGGTGCTCTTGCCTCTAGAGTGACCTCTGTTCTCCCGTCTCTCTGGCTGTGCCTGTGGGGATGGGAAGAAAACTCATTCTCCTGCGCTCAGACTCCTTTGTCAGTAAATTACAGACAACAACAGAGCTTTCCAGAGCACTGGGGAGAGGAAGAACTGTTTGGAGGAACGTAACTCATGTGCAGCATTAAATGCAGTGAGGAGAGTATAAAACTACATTTAATAAACATTTGTTCTTATTAAAGTATCTATTCATTCCCCGGGATTGGAGATTCTTCCTAACAATGAGTAAAGCTTTCAGGTTCTTTCCTACTAGACAAAAAAAAAAAAAAAAAAAGTTCTAATGACCTGTTTGTCTCCAGTTTCCCTCCTCCCACTCTGCCCCTGACAACTTCCCTCTGCTGAGATTTCTGTCACCGTGGTCCCCCATGCCTCCATGCCACTGAACCCTGAAAACTTCCTCCATCTTGTTTATCAGCTTCTGACCGTTCTTCCTCCTTGCAATAGTTTTCTCTTGGGTTCCTGAGGTAACTACTTCCTTCCTGTAGTGGCGATCCCCAGCAGCTGCCTCAGAAACATGAGGATTTTGTTTGTTTCCTTGTTTGTTTGTTTGCTTATTTGTTCTTTCCTTCCCTCCTAACTGACCCCATCTGGCTTTGAGTCATTTAACACCAGCTGTCACCTAGGGCTTCCACATCCAGCGTGGTCACCTCCACTGAGTGAGGCCCAGTCACCATCTCTAGTTGGGCCTCAAAAAAGACCATCTTAGTTGGGGCAAGGTGGCACTTGGGAGGCAGAGGCAGGCAAGCAGATCTGTGTGAGTTCGAGCTAGACTGGTCTACAAAGTGAGTTCCAAAACAGCTGAACTACACAGTGAGACCCTGTCTCAAAAAACAAAAGCAAACCAACAAACACCTTAAGCATAATGTGTTTAAAATCAAACTCCTGATCCTTCTAACCTCCCCTCTTCTGGAATGGGAAAAGCAGCCTTGGGGTAAACACAAGAGACATTCAGAACTCTGTCTCTCATGTACAGACAACCTAGCCTCAGATCTGCTGCAAAAATCTGTTTCTGCCTCAAGTTAGACCCAGAACCCACAGACTTTGTCTCCTCACTGCTGCCACCGAGCCACCTTAGTCCTCTGTCTGATCAGCCATGCCTTCTGGCTCAACTCCCTGCTTCTTCCCATGACCCCATGACCTCTCCACCCAGAAGCCAACATGACATAACTGCCTATGCATTCGAACTCCTTGGGGAGCTGTAGAAACTGCAAAGCCCAGAGCACATCTCAGACCAAACAACAGCTGGGTGTGTCTGCTTCTGTTTCTTGTCTTCAAATAAAAGCCAAAGTTCTGGCACACACACACACACACACACACACACACACACACACACTTTAACTAGCAGTTCCCACACTTCAGCTCTGCCCCTCTGACGCATGCCTGACTCTCTCAGTCACACAGGGCCTGATCATTTGTGTTCTATCCAGCCTCCTGGGGACAGTAATGCTCCTGGGCTGGGCTCCATGGCAGGGGCCTACTTTCCTGGCATAGCCTGCCTACCACCTCTCAGAATGCATCTTCTACTCTCCACGGGCTTGGTTAATGCCAGATACTCTAATGTTGTTCATTGTAATCAAGCCAGACACTCTCACATTTTCATTTTGCCTCAAGATCCCCACCTGCCACCTCTAACACCACATGTGAGGCTTCTTACTTAAAATCACAACCCTCCAGCCTGTCCAGAGGCTCGGTGGTAAGAGAATTTGGTGTTGCAAGCATAGGACCTGCATTAGGATCCGTAGCATCTGCTTAGAAAACTAGGCTTGCTCTGACTCAAACATGAAATCCCCGTGCTGAAGGAAGTGACAGGATTGCTTGCTCAGGCTTGATGGCTTGAGTTAGCTTCAGCTCCAGGTTCAGGGAAAGACCATGTCTCATGGAAATAGAGCAGAGAGTGACAGAATACACAGACAGGCAGGCAGGCTGGCAGGCTGGCAGACAGACAGACAGACAGACAGACAGACAGACAGACAGACAGACAGACAGACACACACACACACACACACACACACACACACACACACACACACACGGACATGGACACACATTGCCCCCCTCCTTCCCTCTGAATTCCTCACTTTCACTTTACCTTTTCCATTGATCCCTTCTTCCATCATGTGTTGACACATATGTGTATGTGGTTTTTCTGCCCCACACATGCTAAAGCATAAACGTAATGAACATAAGGACTTTTGTTCTCACTGCTGTATCCACGGCATGTCAAACCATGTCTGGTCCACAGCAAATCTCAACAGCTATGAATGGACTAATGGAAAGAAACCCAGATCAGACTTCCTGTAGTTCCAAGGGCAGCCAGCAGAGGCCGCTGTGGTGCCGCTGATAGGCCACGGGGCACATGCTCTTAATAACCAGCCAGCTGCTTCTGTTCCTGGGTGGGAAACAGCCACCAATCAGGCCCAGCTGGGGTGTGGATGAGCGTTTATTATCTCCAAGAGCTTGTTGGGGGCAGCGCCGGGAGATCAGCTGCAACCCATATTCGGTAAGCTTTTTTGCAGGAAAGATATCAGGGTGAGGACAGTTCAACAAATCCACAATGCATGGGCAGATGCCAGCTTCCGGGGGAGGCGGGGAGACGAGAGTGAATTCGGCTAGATTCAGGAGACACAGTCCAGGGTTGGAATTAGAGTGGACATGTGGAGTTGACATCCAGAAACTAAATTCCCAAGAATTACGGAGGGCACAGGCAGGCACGAAGCCTGGCTCAAAGGCTTCCTTCGTGTCCCTAGATGTGTTCATTCCCCCTCCTCCTTCTCTCCCTCCCTCCCCTCCCCCCACCCCCCACCCCCCGTGCTTTAGCCCTCACAGGCACAAGTACATGCAGACATACGTAGCTCCAGTTCTCTTTAAAAACTCACCTACCATTGTTCATTATGACAACATGGCACACAGAAGTTCTGGCCTTAAGAATTTTAAAACAAGCAGTCAAACTTTTTGACCCACTTTTGGATGTGTGACTCAAGACTTTCCTTGAAAAATGTGGTTGGCACACCTGTGTCTCTTACTTCATGGGTTACGCTAATCAAGTGATAGGGACACTGATAACATTCTGTCAGGCATCCAAGTGTCCTGATAATAGGAGGTGACTTTTTAGCTCTCACTTATGCACTTGAAAGCCAGAAGAGATCTTATCAGAGCCATTTTTTGGCTGCAGAATTCAGGGGAGCCACTGGTTCATTTGCATACAATTTGCATACAGCTTAAGCATATTAGCTAAACATTCCGGAAACCCTCACCATGGACTCAGAAACCCACTGCAAACTTAATTTCATTTAATCCACCTGAAAATCAATGAGGCAAGGCCTGTTCTACTCTTTCATTATCTCAAAAGAAATGAAACTCACTAGTGTTAAGTAACCTGCTGCCAAAGGCAGGCGAAGCAAGGAGCCTTAGGCCCAGACAGCCCCCTCTTTCACCCATGGAGTGAGCCATGGAGAGAACCAGAAGGACAGTGAAAAGCCACCTGGTTTTACAACATGTTTATCCTCTGCCAGTTGTTGGTTTTCCTGCCATAAATGATTTCAGTGTTTCCTTTGAGAGTTTGGGAGGGCTGAAGCACTCAGCCTGTGGGACTTATTAAACAGTAGTTTGCCCTGGGCTGGAGAGATGGCTCAGAGGTCAAGAGTGCTCACTGCTCTTGCTGAAGACAGTGGGTGTTAGTATTTTGTCTAAACTCCGCCTCCACAGTTACCTGACAACAGTCAGATATGCTCCTCCCTACAGTTACCTGACAACAGCCAGATATGCTCTGCCCTACAGTTACCTGGCAACAGCCAGGTAGGTCTGACCCAGTATAAAAGGGGCTGCCTCTAGCTTCTCTCTGTCTCCTCCCTCCTTCCCTTCCCCCTCTCTCCACATGGTCATGACCGGCCTCTACTTTTCTACTTTCTCTCTTTCTGCCTCTACTACCCTTCTGACTCTCCTCCCCATGCCCTGAGTAAACTCTATTCTATACTATACCGGTGTGTGACTGGCCCCTCAGGGGCCTCTGCATGGGCCCGCTGTGACATCTCCTTCCCCCATACCTCTCCACACACCCGCAGAACTTACTGTCTAGCTCTTTATCTTTTTATAAACACATCACTGGGCCTATTGCAACCGCCTGTAACACCTGTTCCAGGGGATCGGGTGCCCTCTTCTGTCCTCTGTGGGCGCTGCACACATGGGCACTGCACAGATAGTGCACATACATCCACATATAAATAAACAGTAAAACAAAGAGCCCCGTAGTTTATCCTGAACCCTTGCTAAAAGGTGAGAATCCCAGTGCTCTGAGAGGCAAGCACCTTGGCCTCACCTTTTAATGGGTCCCCTCAGGCTTTCCACAGACCATCTCTAAACAAAAATGTCCTCTTGCTGGGATTGGTCTGAGGCCTTGGATTTCCCCAGCTTCCTCTTGGTGAAGTTGGAGCCACACTCCTCACATCGGTGGCACGATCCTGAGACAGTCACTGTTCAGCCACCGTCCCCTCTTACTAGTTCATCCTGTCTACTCCCACCCCCAGATTTAAATGGAGAGATAAGGCTAGGAAAGGCTAAAACTGCCTTAGTCATCAAGAGAATTAAAGCGAAGAGAAGGGTGAATGAGAGAGGAGAGAAAGAGAGAGAGATGGGGGGGCTGGGGAGACCCTCTCTCCAATCAAGAAGCTCTTAGCTCTAAGCTACCCACTTGGGCACAGCAAGACTCACTTAGTGACAGCGTAGCTGGCTTTTGGTATTTTGGCTGCAAAATGCCTTAGTGAGCATTTAATTTCAGGAAAGCTTCATGCTTGGAAGATTGTATCACAGGATGTCATGGGTTGTACATCAGGAGGCTCCTGTTGGCCACACCAGCCTCAGCACTGTATGTCGTGACCCACCCCTCCCCAAGCTGTGCCTGTTACCACTCTGACTCGAATGCCCTTGCAATTCCTTCCAGCATGACTGGAAGCATGGAACTGTGGAGGCATGACCTAAAGCATGACTCAGTCAAGGCTGCGGTGGGGGCACTTTACCCTACCAGGACTGTTTAACTACTGGGTAACTTTAGGCAGGGCCAACACTGAGGTACCTTCTTTAGGCAAAAACTCACATCCCAAAGCTTCCATCTGTCATTTCTCTATAAGACTTCCTTTCCCAACATCCTTTGTGTCTATGATTGGCTCCATAGTTAGTTGTGTTTGCAAACTCAATCTTAGGTATACAAGTCAGAGGGCAGCTTTCTGGAACCAGTCCTCTTAGACATGGGACTCAGGTTTTCAGGGTTATTTTAAACTGCTTTCTTAGAGGAGTGAACTTTTACTCAGAGAGGAAAGACCTTTATGTTGAATTCTGGGAATTCCAAAGCAGAGAAGCCTCCTAGCACATCCTAAATGTACGAGGAAGACAGCCAATGTTACCTACCTGCAATACTAGTGCCGAGCTCGTAGTTCTGCGATTTCAAGCCATTTCCTGATAAAGCTAAGTCATTTATCTTCATTTCCTTGGAGCACTCTATAATCCATCTCCTCCTCCATCTAGTGCCTGCAAGCTAAGGAGAGAGAGGGACCTGGGCTACCTGTCCTTCACTATTGCCCCTTGCTCCCCCCCACCCCGAGACAATTAGATTGACCCCTTCTGAAAATCTTCAAGCACTGAATCCCTGGTGCCTTGTTGCCACAGGACATTAACCATGATGGGAAATGGTGCCTGTATCAGTCCTCTAGAACTCTTCAGAGCTGGAGAGAAAGCATGGTCCACAAAACACTTGCAGCTCAGGCATGAGAATCTGAGTTCTATCATGTAGAACTCAGCCATCTGAGGGATTCGACCAACATGTTCATGAGATCACTGGTCCCTCCTTGCAAGAACCCATTGCCATCGGGCCTGTGGACTAAGCGTTTTCTATATACAAGAAGAGGATCCCTGAGACCTCTGCTGAGTACCTAGATATTCCTCATGGCTATTTGTGTGCATTCTGCTGTAATTCCACATGGCCTGGGCACAGTATCTTGGGAGGAGCTAAAAAAATGTAGGTTGGGAAGGTTAACTGGGAATTCCTTCTCAGGGCTATAAGGAGATTTTCCTACCTTGCTGGGTGAGAACTTTTCAGCGTTGTTGCTTTGGGGACACCCAAACTCCAGTAGGCGATCCCTCCACACCCATGTTCTATAAGGAAACCCAAGGAATGTATGAGTTTTCCCTGGTGGACTTTGGTGGAATCTATGGTCTGCTATCAAGACATTATAAGACAGGGGTAGATGCCATTTCCATCTCCTCAAGGAAAAAAAATCTCACAGCAGATCCCCATAGCCAGTGTAAAAAATATCAGGTTGTAAAGCCCAACCAACCCCAGTTTTGAAGAAACTGCATTTTGTGCAAGAACATGGGCTAAATTCTAATTCCAAGAAAATCACACCTATGACAATACTCCCCCCACCCCACCTCCTTAGCAACAGCCAGGCTACAATAGCAGGACCAAGGTACATAGAGATAACTTAAGACATCCCGTAGAGAATAGATAACCTGACCATCCCGTTTGTCAGGTGGTTCTGCCCCTAAGTTTGGTTCCTGCAGATTAGGCCAGAAATGCAGTTTTTAAAATATTAACTTGCTGACCTGTATGGAAATTTGCCAGGTTTACTGTAACCACAATAAAAACCCTGCACCCCTAAACTTGGGGCTCTCATTCTGACCGGCTGCAACAGTGAGTGTCCAAGAGACCTTACGTCTGACTTCATAATAAAAGACCCTTGAGTGTTTGCATCAGAATTAGGCTCCTCGGTGGTCTCTGGGGTCCCTGCGACTTGGACATAACTAGTGTAGTAGCATGCACTTATAATCCCAGTGCTGGAGAGGTGGAGACAGGTGAGTATTTGAAACAATCTGGCCAGCTAGCCTAGCCAAATGCACAAGTTCCAGGCCAGTGAGAGATGTCTCAAATGGAAGGGAACTAGCAGAGGGTAGGGCTCAAGGGTAGAGTACTGGCATTCATGAAGACCTGGCTTCAGTCCTCTGAGTGAGGATGTTCGGTGTGGAACCCAACCCCTCCCCCCAACCCCAGCCCCCCCCCCAAAAAAAAGCCAAGATGGACAGTTCCTGAGGAACACCCAAAGCTGACCTTTGCATCCACATGGGTGTATACACGGAGGTACAGAGAAGTGAAAGGCAGGCCAGACCCTCCATGAGGGTGGCAGCACAGTAAAGACAGGACCCAGGTGGCCCTATGCCCTTTCCACTCTATTGTATTGTGTTGGTTTCTGAGGACGCTGTCCTTCCTCTTTGGTTGGCACAGAGTCCTGAGCTGTCAGCATCATTTCCCACTCTAAACCCTTCTAAGCCCCTCTCTAGCACTCTCCTTCTTTATCATGGAAATTAGAAACTGGAAAGGGAAGTGCCTCGCTGATGGCATGCAGCTGGCCCTGGGCCTTTTGTTCCTAGGGCTGATGTCAGGCTGCTGGTTGCACAACAC
This sequence comes from Grammomys surdaster, assembly GCF_004785775.1. Taxonomy (NCBI): domain Eukaryota; kingdom Metazoa; phylum Chordata; class Mammalia; order Rodentia; family Muridae; genus Grammomys; species Grammomys surdaster. The sequence continues at coordinate 643,825 of NW_021605216.1, read as the reverse complement.
TGAGCAGCTCACTCCATTCTAATAAGCTGCAATTTCCTCCTGTGCAGAGAGAGGAAAAAAAAAAAAACTCAAATTGTTCGGATTCCCATCGCACCTTTGTGTGTATGGAATGAGTGTATGTACATATATGTGCCAGTGTGCAGGTGCACGTGTCTGTGTATGCATGTACAGGCCAAAGAGTAATTTGGGGTGTCGAACCTCAGGAGCTGTATACTTGTTTTGAGACAGGTCTCTCACTCAGTCCTGGGGCTGACTAGACTGGCTGACCAGCCAGCCTCAGGGAGCCCTGTCTTCCCCTCCGCAGCCCTGTGATTACAGGCTTAGCAGTCCAGCTGGATTCTGGAGATCAAACACAGGTCTCCAGGCTTGCGCTCTGTTACCTAAGCTAGCTCCCTAGCCCTCAACCCATTTTTTAACTTCCATTCTACTTCAAGCTCAGAAGCCATTCCCACAGCCCCTCGTGAGGCCAGTTAAGATGGCAGCAGCTAGTGAAACCAAAGTTTTAAGATTAGAATCTGTGTTTCAGGTACATGGAACTGAGTTCAGAAGTTTGGGGTTTGGCTGTAGGAAAAGGTCTAGTGCTGTCAATTACGTGGATAGGTCCTTTATTCATTGTATGTGCATAGCACGGTACGTGCACAGCATTTGGCTTGCTTTGTTTTCTACACCTACGACTCTTTAGCACATCTACAGACTGCCGGCTGTTAGTGTGAGCAGAGTTTCAATGGAACATAGCCACACCCACTGTGATAGTTTGCATATTCTCCGCCCAGAGATTGGCACTATTAGAAGGTGTGGCCCTGTTGGAGTCGGTGTGTCACTGTGGGAATGGGCATGAGATCCTCGTGCTAGCTGCCTGGAAGGGAGTATTCTGCTAGCAGACTTCAGATGAAGATGTAGAACTCTCAGATCCTCCTGCACTGTGGCTGCCTGGATGATGCTATGGTCCCACTTTGATGATAATGGACTGAACCTCTGAACCTGTAAGCCAGCCCCAATTAAATGTTGTCCTTTTAAGAGTTGTTGCCTTGGTCATGGTGTCTGTTCACAGCAGTAAAACCCTAAGACACCCACTCTCTACGTGGTACATATGACAGCCTTCTTGATAGTAAGGAAGAACTGAGTAGCTGCAACAGAGACTGACGGGAAGGCAAAAAAAATCTGTTATCTGACCCCTTACATGCAAGGGTTGAAACCAGCTGAATTCTTCCTGCCTGCAATCCCAGCACCCAAGAGCCTGAGGCAGGAGGATTGCTTTGAGTTCAAGGTCAGCCTAGGTTAAATAGTGAGGTCCAAACTAGCCTGAGTTTAGAGTAAGACCTTCTCTAACTAATAACTAAATAACATTTGAAACAATACTTTCAGATGTTTATTTATTATTTATCTTCAAGATAGGGTTTCCCTGTGTAGCTCTGACTGCTCTGGAACTGGCTGGTAGACTAGGCTGACTTCAAACTTAGAGACCCACCTGCTTCTGCCTCCTGAGTGCTGGGAATGAAGGGTGTGCCCCCAGGCCCTGATTATTTTTTATTTGTGGTAATGTGGTAGAGATGGGATTTTTGTTTAATATATTTATTAATGTTCTGAAATTATGTGTATGTGTGTATGTTTGTGTGTGCATACGGTAAGTGTAGGTACCCACAGGGGCCAGAAGAGGGTGTCAGATTCCCTGAAGTTGGAGTTACAGGCAGCCTGGAGCCACCCAACGTGGATGCTAAAGACAAAACCAACCATCCTTTCACCTGTGTCTGCTTCAGGAAAACAATCTTTCACTTGTTTGCTTTAGCAAGACATCCTTTCACCTGTGTGCCCTAGGAAAACATCATTTGACATAACTTTCTAAAAACCTAGAAGTTTCCACTTCAACACCCAGTTTATATAGTGCTAAGAAGTAAGCCCAGGGCTCCATGCATACTAGGCAGACAGTCTACGACTGAGCCACGTCCTCAGCCCCACAGAAGAGTGTCTTGTTCACATTTGACTGCCTCTCACAGCATTTATTTCTGCAGTTGCCTGTGCCTGCTTTCCCTTTATGGCAATTGCCTTTCAAAATTAATTTATTTAGGAATAAAAAATGGAATTGATTCAAGTATTAAGAAAACCAGGATAATAACAGAGCAGACGGTGTGCAAGTGTGACTCAAAGCAGACAACAGTGGAGCCGAAATGCAAAGGAAGAAAAGCCCTGAGTGCAACACACACACACACACACACATACACACACCACACATCACACACACACACACACACACCCCACAACACACACATACTACACACCACACACTTATCACACACACCACACATCACACACACACCACATGTACACACATCACACACATACCACACACATACTACACACCACACACACATCACACATACACACCATACACACCACACATCACACACTACACACACACACTACACACACACACACCACAACATACCACACATACACATCACACACATACCACACACACATACCACACACACACACACACACACATGCACATACACATACCCCACCTCCAAGAAGTCTCAGGCCTTACCCTCCCAGCTGTAGATTCACTGAGCTCAGGTCCCTCTCTTGAGAGAGTTTAGATTAAATCATCTCTAACATTCCTCTAACTAGTCCATCTAGTTGTTTTTCCAGGCTTGGAATTCACCAGATTTTAACTCAAGCTACGATTCAATTAGACTTGCTAGAGCTGCCCTTTCTAAGGACCAACAGCCCTACCCCATGCCTCTCCCTCCTTGATGAGCTGACACATCCCCTCCTTGGCTGCAACAGGATTTGGCAAGAGGATGAGCTCTCTCAGGTACTTAATTTGCACTTTTTGCCTTTAAATCAAACAGGACCAGGTTGGCCCAGGACATTTACCAGGAGAAAAACATGTTCCTTGACATTTCCTCATTCACAGATATTCTACAGGAGGTCCTGAGAGTTCCTCTCTCATCAGAGGACCCCGTTTGCTCATCCAGAGACAACCATGCCCATAGCTCACCACAGCTGGAAGTGGGGGTGGGAGGGGCTGTGAAGGAGAGATTTTATCTCCAAACCTAAGAAGCAGACTTGCAAATGGAGTAGGAAAACAAGCTGAGGGCTGGAAAGATGGTTCAGTCCATAAAGTGCTTTCCCTGCAAACACAAGGCCTGAGTATAGTCCCTAGAACCCAAGTGAAAAAAAAAAAGCCAGGTTTGGTGGCATGCACTTAGATGAGGCAGAGACATGTGGACCCCTGGGGTTCACTGGCCAGCTAGCTTTGCTCCCTTGTCAAGTTCCAGGCCAGTAAGAGAACCTGTCTCAACAAACATAAGGTAGACAACTCCTGAGGAGCAATACTGGAGGTTGTCCTCTGTCCTGCACACACAAATAAGCTTACACTCGCACACTTGCATACACACTCATACACACACACACACTTGCATACACGCTCAAACATACCACCTGACCAGAAGTGATGAGGAAAACAACTGTTCTCCGTTGCCTTTAGAGTCGCTTGAGCAGTGTGGGGGGCACCTAGGACCCAGCAGGAGCTACAACCAGGGTACCAGGGCTTAGCTCTGTAACCCCAGCATCAGTCCTAGGAAGCGATGATCAACAGCACTCACTTCACTAATCTCACTACTCCTCATATTGACCACAGCTGCTAGAACAGTGGGTCATGTCTCCTTGTGGAGTCACACAACTGACTGTGATAGTTGTGAGCAAAGAAAAAAATGGTAAAGACTTCTGGATGTATAACAACCAAAAACTAATTTGAAACCAAACATGTCAGGCAAAACACCTTACAGACATAAAATTGTCCTATCCAGCAGGGCATTAAACAGGGGTCCCGGGAGATCACCTGAAAGAGAGGATGGGGGACACAAGCGAGTGTAAGAACAGCGGCTTATCTATAGGCTGATTAAACCGTGTAGGTGTTCAGGGAGAGTACAGATATCTTTCAGAACATGGTATCGGCTGGGTGAAGGTTCCAGGGACGGGTCACTATGACTCTGCCTATGATTCACTTGTCCTTATCTAAGTTGGTACTTTCCACCAAGGTTATACAAGGTGTATGACTATCTACAAGACCTATGACTACTTGTTCTCATCCAGGCTGGTAAATTTCCACCAAAGCTGCCTGTTTACAATATCTTATAGCTATAGATTCAGTGTTTTTCCACAGAGACCCAAGACTTTGTGTTAGCAGGCTGACTTAGGCCTATTGCTGATTTTAGGTCTTCAGTGTATAAGCAAGGCTGCCCCCGACATAAATTAAAAATGAAGCTTAAGACACACAACAGTTCATTCATGACATCTCATCTGCCATCAGCCGCTGGATACTAAGGAACACTGCTGACTGACCTCAGCCCAGACTCAAGGCTGTGTTATGTTCCAAGTCTCCTAAAGGCTTACTATCCATGCCAAGTTTTCAGTTCCTGTAGAACCATTGTGATCTAATCAGGAAAACAAAGACGGTGTTTTCTACCATCATCCCTCAGCATGTATCAAATCAGTGTATGTTTGGAATGTATTGTAGTAGAGTGTTTGGTTTCAAAATTGCTGTTTGGGTTGTGACTTGAACTTCATTAAAAAATCATTAAGTGAATGCTGGCTTGGGATTAAACAGGATTCCCAACTATTTCTGAAATGGCTCTAAACACAACTTCTGTCATTTGTACCATGTATCCTTGTGAGTCAGCCTTCTCGGCACAGATGATAGAAAACCAAAATACCTGCCAGCTCTGAAGAACACTGAAGATGCTGTGTCCTGCAGCAGCAAATATGCAGCCCAACATGAACTATATAGGTAAGAATAAACGAGCTTACTCATCTTGTTAGTGTGCAAATTTGATTTAGTCTGTAATCAATGATATAAGTATACAAATACCAAAGAATTGGTTTGGTTTGGTTTTGTTCGAGACAGGGTTTCTCTGTGTAGCCCTGGCTGTCCTGGAACTCACTCTGTAGACCAGGCTGGCCTCGAACTCAGAAATCTGCCTGTCTCTGCCTCCCAAGTGCTGGGATTAAAGGCGTGTGCCACCACTGCCTGGCTCAAAGAATTGTTTTAAAATAAGTTTCTTGGACTGGTGAGATGGCTCAACAGTGAAAAGGCTGTTCACCTGAGTTCAGTCCCCAAGACACACACATGCACACACACACAAAACACAATAAATAATTTTTAATGTAAAAAATTAGGTTTCTGTACATTTTATCATTGTGACTGTCTGCTTGTATGCCTGTTTTATACACCTATGTAGTCTCGATTACATAAAAAAGAGATTCACGGGCATAAAGAGTCACGAGTGGAAAGTCACCCCGGTTCACATGAAGGAGTCAGGACTGTTAGCTGCCTTAACTCGACAGCAAGCCTGACAAGTGCAAGGGGCTCGTTCCCTATGTTGTAAGAAAGAAGGCAAGATTCAGGGAGGTAAGCTCACACAGCTAGGTAGAAATAGAGATGGGATTTGAACCCAGGTCTTGTCCCAGTTCACCCTCTCATGAAGCCTCTGGAAAATAGGAGAGCTCAAAAAGAGGAAGAACCAGGAGCCTCAGCCTCCTTAGTAGCTGGGCTGTAGGTAGGTACTTCTGAGGCAGATTGCCTCTGTATTGTTATAAAAACAAACCTGTGCCATTTATGTTTTTATTTTCTATGTTTTGACTCCCTCCTTCCCTTCCTCCCTTCCTTTCCTTCCTTTCCCCCAAGAGCTGTGGATTGAACTCAGAACTTTATGAATGCAAAGCAGGCACTCTACCACTGAGCCACGGCCACAGACACCATGCCACTCAGCCGGATCACTTCTGTGGCTGATCCTCTGCTGCACAGACACAGCCCCGACCCAACTAGGCCCTCCCTCACTTCTAGCTTCCTGCCGAGCTCATTTCCCTCTTCAAAAACTAAGCCAGGAATAACAATATTTGGATGACTGGAGGAACTGGGGTATGCGGAAAGGGTAGGTCCTCCTAGGGAGGCCTTTACACAGATCTACCGCCCGGTTAGTGGAGCTCCGTGAGATGGCAACCTTCCCTCACTGCTGACGCGTCTCCCTAGACAGAGAAGAGAGGAGCCGGCTCTGTGAAGCTTCTGCCAGGCAGCAAGGCACAGGAGCCCCTCAGGCACTGGCTGCTTTCTCGCTCTCGCCCTTTCTTTTGAGCCTGATGTCTTTTTTATCCCGCACCAAGGGGCTTAGTGTGTGCGCTTCTCTTCATTAATTTGATCACAGAGGGCAGATCTGAGACACGATTCAAATAAATGAAAGGTTCTCCAGGAGCTACCCAAGTAGAAGCAGTCTCCTCTAAGCGCTCATCTGCTCCTCTGAATTCATTAGCCAGGGGTACGCCGCATCGCCAAAGCACGTATGTGGTGCACGCACCCTGGAGAGCCCTCTGCACGCAACACCAGGTCACCTTCCGCCGCCGCAGTCAACCAGACAAGTGTTGCATCTACTAACACTTTATCATGAATCTTGCCGCCTGCCTGACAGCCTCTGCCCCTCAGATTAGATTTCAGGAACTAGACTGCCGTTTTCCTCTACCTGGGAAGACAGTTATAAGCACAGGGGAGACTAGCCATCATTATAGGTAGCCTAACCAGAATGACAGCTGCACCAGAACAGCTCTCGACTGCCTGCAATGAAGGAGCGGTGGGCCACAGCTTGGATGGTGTAGTTATTTTTTTTATTGTGTGTAGATGTAGGTCAAAGGTTGTATTGATCAATATTCTGCTGCTGTGATACAATACCATGACCAAGGCAACTTATAGAAGGAAGAGTTTTATGCCTGAGTTTGAGGCCAGCCTGGTCTACAGAGGGAATTCCAGGACAGCCAGGGCTACACAGAGGAACCCTATCTCAAAAAATAAGAAAGAGAGACAGAGACAGACAGAGAGAGAGAGAGAGACAGAGAGAGAGAGAGAGAGACAGAGAGACAGAGAGACAGAGAGAGAGAGGAGAGAGAGAGAGAAAGGGTTTATTCTGGCTTATAGTTCTAGGGGAATAGGAGTCCACTCTGGTGGAGAAGAATGGAACTGGAAGCAGCCATGGCGTCCAGAGCAGGAAATAGAAGCTGAAAGGTCACATTCTCAATAGCAAACATGAAGAAAGAATGAACCAGGTGTAGCATGAGGCTTTTAATCTCAAAGCCCACATCCACTGACAAACTTCCTCCACCAAGGCCACACCTCCTAAACTTCCCCCATCAGCGCCACTATCTGGGGACTAAGTATTCAAGTGTCAAATCCTATGGAGCATGTTTCTCACTCAGACCACTGTAGACGTCAGCTTTAGGTGGCCTTCCTCAGGAGCATCCACCTTCTTTTTGAGACAGAATCTCTTGCTGGCCTAGGGCCCAGCCAGTCCCTGAGACCTAGTGTTGGGATTGTAGATGTGCAATGGCTGACCCTCTAGTCAGTGCTTCAGAGTGACAGAGTAATGACTGGAATCCACTCTGCCCTGAGCTCCAGGGGATAGTGGCCCGAGTGTTTCTCTGAGTTGTTGGCAAAAGGACTGAACAAGTCTCCGCCTCCCCAGGCAGACCACTCTCCTTTCTTCCTCTGACTCCTGGTTTCCTGCAGTCTCTCAGAAGTCTCCTCACTCATCCAAGTCTTCATCTCTTCTCCTCATAACTGCCATGAGGCAGGAGCATGGAAATGATAGTTATTCCTTAATGGTATTACTAGAAGGAAAAAACTGTGTGTTTGTTAAAAGACTCCACACACCTGACTGACTAATAGGCAACTGACTGACAGACTGACCAGAGTATCTATGACCATGGAGTATAGGAATGTCACAGGTTCAGAAGCAGATTATCTTGGGACATGTTATATATTTATATATATTCCCCTGGATCCCCTGGAGCTAGAATTACAGGTGGTTGTAGGTCACCCAGAGTAAGTGCCAAACTCCAGCCCTCCACAATATTAGTGCATACTCATAACAGCTGAGATATCTATCCAGCCCATTTAGACTTTTCAGAGCCATTTATAACCATGTTTTAAAACAGACTCCTACCTTCCACCAATCCAAATGCTAAGGAGGCCTGCAGATAGTATCCGAGGTCTACAGCAGGGGCCTCATTACTTTGTTAAAGCCATGTACCCAATGCCTCTACCAATGCTTTTGAAGTCCCTTAACATGTGGCTTCTTTGTTCTTACTCAAACCAAGATGCTGGTGATCATTGTTGAACACTACAGCTGGGTGCATGAATGATGTCACACGGAAAGTAAGGCCACATCCAAACCTTCTGCCTGAGTGGTGACTCGACACTTCCCTATCACTATGTATCACCTGGTTTCCTTGTCACTGAGACCAAATACCTGATAAGAGGCAACTTAAGGGAGGGAGGTGTGTTTGGGCTCACGATTGGAAGATAGTCTGTCATGACAGGGAAGCCATGGTGTCAGGAATGTGAAGCAGTTGGTCACATTCAGTCTGCAATCAGGAATCAACCAGTAGACAGAAAGTGGGGGCAGCTTATGAAGTCTCAAGGCCTGCCTCCAATGAGTCACTTCCTCCTAAAGACTGTAGAAAAATTTTAATCCAGCAAGATAGCTGCTCTGGCAAGGAATTACATCCAAAGAACGTATAGGTCAGTGTGATCTGGCTGAAATGACATACCTTTATCCCTCTGGCTGGAATAAAGACCCCTCCCCCCTTAGTATAGACCTTTAATCACTAACAATGAAGGTAAAGATGGTTTGTAGAAGGAAGCAGCCATGTTTGAAAGGTACATCTAATTGAGGGGCAGACAAAGTAATGAATCAGAGAAAGAAAGCAGGTGGGGAGGCACCTAGCATAATCTAAGAGGAATCTCTTCTCAGCAAGAAATGTCTTTCTTCAGATTTAACCTGCCTACAGCCAGCTGTTATAGACTATATATGCCCTTCTCTGAGAGGAAGAAAGAAAGAAAGAAAGAAAGAAAGAAAGAAAGAAAGAAAGAAAGAAAGAAAGAAAGAAAGAAAGAAAGAAACCTGTATCAGTTACTTCCTTCAAGGCTGTAACAAAATGCCTGATGAGTGCAACATAAGGAAAGAAAGGTTTATTCTGGCTTAGAGTTTGAAGGACCAGCCAATCATGGTGGGGAAGTCCCAGGAGAAGGAGTAGGAGGCAGCTGGTCATGGCGCATCCAAAAGCAGGAAACAGAGAGAGATACCCACTGGAACTCAGCCCACATTCTCCTTTTTATCCCATCCAGGACAAAAGCCACAGAACGGTGCCATCCACATTCAGAATGGATTTTCCCACCTCATTGAAACTTAGTTTCCTTTTGAAGAAGCCCTCACAGAGAGGCCCAGGGCTCTACATGATTCTAAATCCAGTCAAGTTAACAATGAAGATGAATGGACCTACAGTGGGTCTTCACTAACAAGGACATGTCAGTGCCAGATCCCTTGAGAAGAGTAAAGTGATCAGAGGCTGGGCCATAAGTGCTCTTTGGTGGGGGTGGGGGATCTGTTGGGGGGGGGGTTCTGATTCCATGGGGAATGCTGTGTGTAATCAGCAGATGCTGGTTCTCCACTGCCCTGAGTTTTGCCTCAAGTACCGTTATCTCTGCACTATTATCTTATGCCTTCTGTACAATATGTATTAAATGAAGAAACAAAATCAAGGCTGGGGGACACAGTCCTTTCTTCTGCTATTGGACACAATGTCTGATTGATGAGTACTTTCTTTTTATCATCTTAGGATCTTTGAGCTGGGATCAATTTTAAAGGTCATCTGTTTCCAAACCTTCATCTAATCCTTTCAAATTAAAAACTACACAGACATGATATGTCCGTGTTGAATGTCCACAAGCACCACACTACATATCTTATCTGAAGTCTCTCCTGGACACACTCATACATGAACCCTGGCCTCAGCCCTCTGTGGTAGCACAGTTATATTCACCCCGTGCACACCTGATGCCTGGGGCTCAGGAGTTTCTATTGCTTGGCTGTGCAGCAAGCACAGAACAAAGTTTCTTCAGTTTAGGAACCCCAAGGCTCTGCCCACTGCTTTAAATTTTTACAATGGGTTGTCAATAATTTAAAAATGGAAGGCAAACATGAGAGTTAGCCAGATTTTCAGCTTTTCCCGGGGAGTCAGAAGACCTGGCCACTTTAGACTCGTTCTCCTACGAAAGCGGAAAGCGGGAAGTCTGGTGATGAGTTCATTAGAAACAAGCAGATCATGTCAGTAATTTGATTGGCTTTTCCAGTCTCCCTAATCACACTTGGAACCCAAAGATGTCACGGAAGCATAACTGTCCTTGCAGGACAGAAGGTACCTTCAAGAGACACTTGAGCCCCTCCTTTTGCCTATCATACAACTAAGGTAGTGGACCCTAAGAAGTTTGAATATCTTCCAAGAGTCTCACTCTATGAGAAGAGAAAGGCTGAAGCCTGGCGCCAGCCAGAGTGGGAACGTGTCGGGATCCCACAGTTCTGACAATTTGTCAGAGAGACTAGAACAGACGTGGATAGAGGCACTTGCCTGAGTGAGTCCTGGACCCAACAGCTCCTTAATGTCACATCTTGTCATTGTTCTCTATTCTGATCCTCCGTGCCCCCCGGCCCCCGCTGATCAGCTTGGCATTCCATGGCTCTACCCCTAGCCACCTGCTATATCTGTGGAAACAGACAGATGATGGACGGTATCTGGGGCACCCATAAGTCCAGTAAGAGCCAGGCTCGGGTGGTAAAAGAAGACCTTCCCCACTGGTGATGGGAAGGTGGAGGGCTGGTTTTGTGAAATTGTTCCTTGTATATTCTGGAGAACAGAAGATAATACTTTTCAGAGCCTCTCGGGACAGCTGGCTCTAGAGCAGCCTATTGATGCCACCTCTCCTCCCACCTCTTCTGTCCTGTAATAGACATTCATTGGGTGAAGAAGTGTGGTTATTAGTTCATGGGAGGCAGGGTCTGTAGTTGCTTGGTGTCTCTGTGGCTTTAGAAAGTCATATCCAGCACAACATGTAGAATTTATTTAGTTTAATGGGAATGACCCTCACCCATAGGCTTCTATATTTAAATATTTGGTCCCAGTTGGAACTGTTTGGGAAGGAGAAGAGGTATGGCCTTGTTAGAAGAGGTGTGTCACTGAGTGTGAGCTTTGAGGTTTCAAAAGCCTATGCCAAGCCCAATCTTTCAGACTCTGACAGCTGTTTGCAAATCAGGTTGTGAGCTCTCCACTACTGCTCCCACACCATGCCTGCCTGCCTGCACCATGTTCCCTGCCATGGTGATCATGGACTCACCCTCAGAAACTGTAATCAAGGCTCCAATTAAATGCTTCTTTTATAAATTGTCTTGGTCACAGTATCTCTTCATAGCAATTGCACAGTAACTATGACAGTATTCCATAATATCTGTTGGCCAGGGTTATAACTCAGCTGGTGGGGCTGGTAAAATGGCCCAACAGTTAAGAGCACTGACTGCTCTTCCAGAGGTCATGAGTTCAAATCACAATCATCCGTAATGAGACCTGATGCCCTCTTCTGGGGTGTCTGAAGACAGCTACAGTGTACTTACATATAATAAATAAATAAAAACCTTTGGGCCAGAGCAAGTGGGGCCAGAGCAAGAGGGAGAAGGGAAGGGGGTGGGGGAAAACAAAAAACTCAGCTGGCAGAGTAGCTTGCATAAAGCTCTGGGTTCAATTGCCAGCACCATATAATCCAGGCATGATGGAAAACTGGGGCTGGGGAGACAGCTCATTCAGTAAAATACCTACCATGCAAGCATGGGGACCTGAGTTCTGATCCTGAGCACCCACCTAAAAGCCAGGTTCCATAGTGTATGTCTGTAATCCCAGCACTAGGACTTCTTAGAGTTACAGGATAGCCAGTCTGGCCAAATTGGTGAATTAGAATTCAAGGATAGCTTTGAACTTCTAATCTTCCTGCCTGTATACTCATACGAGAGACAGAGAGAGAGAGAGAGAGAGAGAGAGAGAGAGAGAGAGAGAGAGGAAAGGAGGGAGGAGAGAGAGAGGGAGAGACAGAGAGAGGAAAGGAGGGAGGGAGGGAGAGAGGGTGGGAGAGAGAGAGAGACAGAGAGAGACAGAGACAGAGGAAAGGAGGGAGGGAGGGAGAGAGGGTAGGAGAGAGACAGAGACAGAGAGGGGAAAGGAGGGAGGAAGGGAGGGAGGGAGGGAGGGAGAGAGAGAGAGAGAGAGAGAGAGAGAGAGAGAGAGAGAGAGACCATTGAAACTTCCCATGCTGGGAGGCATTTCTGAGAACAGTCTATCTATGGTCTCCTTGTGGTCACCAACCCACAGAATAGCCTCTGTATGTGTGGGAGAGGGGAGCAAGAGGCAAAAGAGTAAGGCAGAACATTGTTTCTTGACAAAGGAGGGCATGGCAGAACAGTTGAAAGGAAAGCCAAAGAAGTATTGATGGAGAGGAAATAAGGAAGGGCATTAGGATATGGAGGTTCTGTGAATGAAGACGGAGAGTGCTGGGCTGAAAGGAATGAGTAGGGGGTATGATAACTTGTGAGAAGGGCAGGCTACATGAATAGATGGTTTTCCCATCCTCAGATTGCTCTTCCTATCTGACTGCTCTCAGCACCTCTTACCTCAGTTCCCAGATGCAGCAGAGCTGGAGGTGGATTCTCAGGTGTAAGAGCGTCTGCCAGGCGCACTGCTCCTTGACATGTTAAGTGGTACTTGGCCTTTGGTGCCTGACATTTCCACAAATAAGAAAGTGACATGCTCAATGGGCGCTCAAGTGCTCCGTGGAGTGAGCTCCGTGCTAAAGGTAGAGAACTCGGGTGCCTGATGAAGACAAAGGGGATGTCAGCAACAAAGCTCTCTTTTGCAGTTATCTTGGGGCTCTCCCACCCTGTGTTCCTGTGTTTAGAAAGCCGAACGTTCACGAGGAAGGCAGAAAGTGAATCGGCATCAGATGATCATAGGCAAAGGTCATGAGGAGCCAGCTCACACTCTTAAAACTGAGGTTCTTCTGGGCCTGCCATGTTGGTGCAGAATAGTTTCTGATGAGTTAAACCTTTCTTCCAGGAGTTGGGAGGAAATATGTGAGACTCAGTATGTGAATAAACAACATATGTTCTGGAATATTGAACCCTGCAAGGGTCAGGAAAGACCCTGCCCCCCACACCTACCCCTATCCCCATGCCAGCCTTAAACAACTGCCTGGGGCAGGCGGAAGGGACTCTGACCCTCAGAGCTGTGGGAGAGGAAATTCCCAGCATGCAAGCTGTGCAGAGGGCCTCAAGGTTGTAGCTTTCATTGCTTTCACTCATATTGGAGTGGACTTTACAGTGATGCAGCTGCTTTTGAATCAAGTAGAATCCTGAAAATAACTCCCAATAAAGTGCATTGGTTTACCAAGTTGGACTTTGGTGCAGTTGTTACTTTGGTCCCTTGAGGGTTTCCTTTCTGAGGTGAGTAGCTGTGAGTATATATCATATATTCCCAGGAAAATTCTCTCACACTGCACATGTGGATTCAAGCTTATGTCCCATAGTAAAGGGCTCACTTGCTCAACTAGGGTGGCTTAGTTACAGGCAAGAGACAACTCATTACATCCATGGCTGGGGAGTTCAGAGATCTACAGACAGAGCTGGCTATATTTTTAAAAATCGTGTGTGTGTGTGTGTGTGTGTGTGTGTGACAGAGACAGAGAGATAGAGACAGAGACAGAGAGACAGGATACTGGGAGAAGGAGAGGGAGAGGGAGAAGGAGGAGAGGGAGAGGGAGAAGGAGGAAGGAAATGGGCACACATCTGCCACAGTGTGTATGTGGAGGTCAAGGGACAACCTGAGTGTCAGTCCCCTCCTTCCACATCACTTGAGACAGGATCTCTTGCTTCTTCATTGCTGCATACAACAGGTCAGCTGGCCCACAGCTTCCAGAAGTCTGTCTCCACCTCTCATCTCTCAGAGTGTGGGGATCACAGAAACATCACCAGCACCCAGCTTTACAGGGGTTCCAAGGATCCAAACTTGAGTCCTCATGCCTGTGTGGCAAATGCTTTACTCACAAAACCATCTACCTGCCCTGAGATGTGGCTCTTTTTAGGTCAATTCAAGCAGAATGCTGACTGTCCATGTCTAGAACCCATTCCTGGGCTTTATTCACAGTGGCTAGCTGTCTAAGTTAGGGTTTTACTGCTGTGAACAGACACCATGACCAAGGCAACTTTTTTTTTTTTTTTTTGTATATGTGCTGCTGAAGTGAGCACCTGTGCGTCTGACTTCAGATGGGGTCCCACAAGGATCTCTGGCTTGGCTGAGGACAGGTGCAAACGGCCACTGCCTCTGCCTACAAGTGGTCCCGGAGGGATGGAGTGCAGACAGGGAGAGTCCGCTGCTGCCTCTGCTGCCGTCCATGGAGAGGAGTGGTGGAGAGGGGGAAAGTGTTACAGCTCTTTGAAGTGCCTTGGTGAGGCACCGGCTGGCCTGCGAAGAGGGGAGGGACTGAGACAGAAGCTCTCAGACAACGGGATGAATCTGGAGCACACCTTTACTTCTGAGTTGGGCCCATATATACAGTTTGGGGTGGGTCTGGCAGCAGGTAGCCCCTATTGGCTTGAGAGCTTGGGGATGCCTTATCTGCATGTGGTGGTCCTACGTGACCGATGGCCATGGGCCTCTCTGTGAGAGGGACTATGGAGGGCTGAAGCTGAGAGAGCCAGAGACCTAGGAAGAGCTTGAACGCCTTCCATTCCAGTGGGTATCCGGGGTTCCAAAGCTCATTCGACCAGGAACCCAGCTTTTTCTCATAGCTCACCATCCTACAAGAACCCAAGGCAACTCTTATAAAAACAACATTTAATTGGGTCTGGCTTACAGGTTCAGAGGTTCGAGTCAGGACACTTCACCTGGTTCTGAAGATAGTACTTGCTTCCGGTTCCTGTCTGCGCCCAGAGCTGATCCTGTGCCACAGCGCTCCATACCCAAACACCTCTGGGAGAGAGCTGGTCTCCTAGGAGTGCAGACATGCCTGAGAGCACAGGTAAGACCACCACTTCTGCTCAAATTCCTGGCTCAAGAGGGACCCACCCAGAGGTCCAGGACCCATCCATGAGGACACAGAAACCAAGGAACAGGATCCTTCCAGTTTCCGTCTACACCCTGGAGCTGACCCTGTGCCACAGCTCTCCATACCCAAATTGCTCATGGAGGGAACTGGTCTCCTAGGAGTACTGCCACACAGGCTTGCAAGAGGGACAAGGCACAGTCAGAGACAGCAAGACCAGCTAACACCAGAGATAACCAGATGGCAAGAGGCAAGTTCACTAACATAAGCAACAGAAACCAAGGCAATTTGGCATCATCAGAACCCAGTTCTCCCACAGTGAGCCCTGGATACCCCAACACACTGAAAAGCAAGACTCTGATTTAAAATCACATCTCATGATGATGATAGAGAACTTTAAGAAGGACAGGTTCAGAAGTTCAATCCATTATCTTCAAGGTGGGAACCTAACAACATCCTGGCAGGCATGGTGCAGGAGAAGCTGAGAGTTCTACATCTTCATTTGAAGACTGCTGGCAGGATACTTGCTTCCAGGCAGCTAGGATGAAGGTCTTAAAGCCCACCCCCACAGTGACACATTTCCTCCAACAAGGCCACACCTACTCCAACAAGGCCACACCTTCTAATAGTGCTACTCTCTGGGCTGAGCATATACAAATCATAACAGTAGCCGAATAGTTTGAATGTGGGATCTGTGTCATCAGGAAAGCCCCAGACCAAACCTTACTTCTTGTACTCAGTCAAACCATTTATCTTTGTTTTATTAATTACATGTATTTATCTTGAAGGGGGTATCCATGTGCCATGGTGGGTGGGGTTGTAAGTCAGAGGCCAGGCTGCAAGAGTTTGCCTTCCACTATGTGGGTTCTGGGGATCAAACTCAGGTTATCAGCTTTGGCGGCAAGCATCCTGGCCTGCTGAGCCATCTCACAGGCCTGCCATCTGTCTTTTAAGTTGTACCCTTCCTTAGCTACAACACAGAGAAAATAACAGTGGCTGCCATACTGAGTGATACCGAGAAGTGCTTGAGAAAGTGTGCACTGAGGACATTGTGGTGTCTGGCGCACAGCCAGTGTGCAATAGTGGCAACCACTAAATAGAGCGAGTTCAGATTCTGCTGTCTGTCTGCCATCCTAGCTGAGCATTCAAAAGTGGTACTTACCATCTGGACCCTGACTGTCCACCTGGTTGTGTATGGATCCTAAAGGCTTAGGGAAAGCCAAGATAAACAACACTTCCCAGAAGACATACTGCTGAGAGGAAGGGACTTGGGCTGGTCAGAGGTCTCCTCTCTTTACCAACACTTGCATAATGGGACCCCAGCCCTAGACTTGGAGTGTATGCAGCACAGCTTTTTGGCAAAGTCGAGATTTTCATAAGAAAATGACTTGTCAGCACTTTGGACAGCATCCCAAGAATTCCGCGGAGCCAGAAAAGTAGGGTGGGGGTGGGGGTGGGGTGGGGGAAACGGATCCCAGGCTGGTAGAAGCTAAGAATTTAGCAAGAAACGATGCAAAAATTCCTCCTTAGCTTCTAATAGTTGGGGGAGATGGTACAGGAAAGGGAATCGTGCAAGCCAGCTAAGAATGAAAGCCACACGTGTGGCTGTCACTCTCCTCTCCCACAGAAAGCCCACTGCTTGGTAATAGTTTGGGTGAAACATCTCCCCCACCCCCCACCCCACCCCCACTTGCCTCTTATCAGTCATACCATCTACTGTACCAAACTGGGATTGCATGGAGTCTGAACCTAGGGTCTAAACTGGAAGCCGAGGTAGGAACTTCCAGAATCAGTCCACCAGCCTGCCAATCATCCACCTGACCCATCTCAAGAATCCGGGACCTCACTGAGTCCAAACCAGGATCAACAAAAAAACATTATCAGTTCTAGTCATCCTGCTTATGGACACCCATGAGCTCTCCATTGTTTTGTGCTTGGGAAAACACCTGATGTACATCATGTGTTTTTTTTGGGGGGGCCCTCTCCTTTGGGGACCAAGCTTGCTACTAGGAAAAATAATAGTTTGTGTTCCCACTGGGATCTGAAGGGGAAGACTGGAACATGAGTTAGGTAATGGAGGCCCCAGCGTGATCTCTGGTCATCCCGTGGCTGATGGGGTAACTAGGAGAAAGTAACTGGGATACCTGTGATAAAGCATGGTCTTGTCACTCATCTGAGCATCTCATATATAAGGAGACATGCAGCCACTGCATCCAAAGATGAGGAATAAAGATGTCCTGTGTGTGTGCTAAGATCTCCCTAAGGACAAACGGTATTTGTGTGTGTGTGTGTATGTGAAACTGAAAATCCTAAGGAAAGACCGGACCATAGGCACAGGTTGACCATTTTTATATACTTTTAAGGAGAATACTTACTCTATTTAACATCTTATGCCTATGCATAATTGGGTGTATATGATTAAAATCTGGTGCATTATGAGACAGGACATACATTGTAGATTATGTAACTTAAAATCTGCCAATCAAAATAGAGACTCTTATACTGGGAAGCTGGCTGGGCAGTTAGGAGTGCATGCTTCTCTTGCAGAGGATCTGCGTTCAGGTCTCAGCACCCATGTTGGGCAGCTCACAACCCTCTGTAATTCCATCTTTAGGGGATCTGACAGACTCTTCTGGCCTTTCAGGGCACCAAACTCATATACACAGACTCACACAATAAACATAATTAATCATAAATATTTTAAAAATAGAAAATCACCCTAGGCTCCTAGCAATCAAACTCCTCCTTTTCTTGAACTTTGTAAATCAAAGCCCCAAACAATAATGAGTTCCATCATCCACGTGGCCTCTAGTTATTCCTTTTTTTAATATTTATTTATTTTATGTATATGAGTACATTGTCGCTGTCCTCAGACACACCAGAAGAAGGCATCAAATCCCATTACAGATGGTTGTGAGCCACTATGTAAATGCAGGGAATTGAACTCAGGACTTCTGGAAGTGCAGTCAGAGCTCTTAACCACTGAGCCAGACCAGATAACTGCCTCTGGTTATTCTTGACAGCATGCTCCTGACCTGTGCTATTTCTTGGCTTGGAATAAACTTTCCTTGATTCTTTGCAAATCCATGCACACTTATTTCAATACATTGACTAAGATGCAAAGAACATGGGAACACTTGAACACTTGGCCCATCCCATAACCAATGTCATACCTGAAGACAGAAACATAAACATGGGGACTTTAGTTTAATCCTCATAGTCCATGTAAAACTACTGGGCATGGGGCTGGAGGAACAGCTCAGTGGTTAAGAGCACCATCTGCTCTTCTAGAGGTCCTGAGTTCAATTCCCAGCAACCACGTGGTGGCTCACAACCATCTGTAATGGGATCTGATGCTCTCTTCTGGTGTGTTTGAAGACAGCAACAGTGTACTCACATACATAAAATAAATCTTTTTTTAAAATACTGGGTATGTGGTATGGGTTTGTAAACATGGGATGGGAAAGCAGAGACAGAAGGATCTTGGTGTTAACTGACCAGTCAGCTTAGCCAGGTCAGTAGATTCCAGATAAAAAGCGAAAGACCTGTCTCATAAAACAAGGTAGAGAGGTTGACCTCTGGCTTCCACACACTCTCACAGGCATGCAGCCAAACATGTATGTGCCTAAAAACATGTATATACATGCCAAAACAACAAAAAAGAACTTCCCTAAAGTACTGCCCTGGGGACTAAGCAAATCTTTAATTACATGAACCCTTATTTGGTCCAAGGTCATAACTATGAACTTGCCATTGCCAGTTAACCTGTTAGACACCAGGAGTCACTGAACCACAATAAGCTCCACGGCTCCATTCATAACCTGAGGATTAAAAAGACAGGTCACCTTAACCACACGCAGAAATGAGTATCTGGCCTACTACCCACCATGGTCTGCTCAGTGCCCAAGCTGTGGCTCTGTTGTAGCTCAATGATACAGAGGCACATGATTGAGTTTACAGTGGTGCTTCCCTAAATTGCTGCATCATCCAAGGCTACTAAACAACAGCTGGCATCTCTCGCTGTCGTGGCAGACTAGGCAGCTTTGATTGCCTCTGACATGCAGCTGGCAGTTCTACCTGACAGTTTCCCCTCTGCCAGCTACTGTTCCTGCTTATGTAACCTTGAGGAGGAGACTTGTGAGTCTTGTAATTTTCTCAGCTTCCTGGGCTTGTGAGTTTCAGGAACTTCCTGAATCTTATGAGCCTCCTACTCCCCAAAGGGAATACTCACCCACCAGCTGTTTGAACTACACTCAAGTGTTCTAGTCAGCTTTCACTATCAACTTGACAGCCTAGAGTTCTCTGAGAAGGATGTCTTCATTGAGGGATTAATGACATCAGAGTGACCTTGGGGTGTGTCTGTGTGGGATTGTCTCAGATCTTAAGTGATGTAACAAGGCTGTGGGTAACACCATTCCCTAGACAGGAATTCCTGGGTTGTACAGGAGGGCTAACTGAGCTAGTTGAGGCTGTGAGGGAGCCAGCAAACAGCATTCCTTCATGGTTTCTGCTTCAAGATCCTGCTTGAGTTCCTGCCCTGACTTCCCTCAGAGATGAGTGTAATATGGAAGTGTCAGATAAACCCTTCCTCTCCTAAGCTGTTTATGGTCAGAGTGTTTTTATCATAGCAACAGAAGGCTTCCAAGGACCTTGCTCTTCCTGTATCAGTCTTCCCTCACTCCCACATCCCTCGTGGAGTTAAGCATCATCAAATATAGTGCGCCCCTCAGAACCACTGGGGAGAGAGCTGGGGATTCAAGACTGGGGGATTAGTAAATTTATCATTACTCCTGTCCATCACCTTCCACAACCTCACACACCTTCCACAACCTCACACACCCACACACACACATACCCGCCCCTGCAATCTACAAACAGGTTTTTACTGCAAGCCCAGGAGGTACCAAGGTGGCAAAGAGTTCTGTTCTCACTTCCTTGAAAATTCTCCTAAATGGTCTGCCTTGCCAACCAGTCTGCAAAAAGAAAAAGAGGTGAGGTTCACACCATTCAACTCCCAGGCTGTTGCCATGGAGTCCTCCAGACACCAACACGCCAGCAGGGAAGGTAGGGAGGGCTGCCTCAGCAATGGAATCAAAAGAGGAGAAAAATAGCCAGCAGGGGAGCCAACTCTTGTTTAAATGCAAATACCTTTGAGAGGAAGCAATTGAGGGAAAAGAAATTCTGAAGCCCCTGTCTCTGCACACGTGTTGCTAAGGCTAAGGCTGATAAGCCTGTGCCTTCCCCAGCGGGAGAGGCCAGGGTTCATCTGCTGCCAAAGTGGGAACCAGGCTTGCTGAAGCCATTCGCCAGAAGTGTATGTGTGTGAGCTGCTCCTAATGAGACTCTTAGAATGAAGCCTAGAGGGTTCCCAGCTGGCAGTGCCTGCCCCACAGACGGCACCTACGTGGAGGGCTTGCACCAGAATTTAAAGTGAAGAAAACAGAGGTTGAGAATTCAACCCAAATGGAAGATTTTAGAGGGCAATATCAAAATACCCCCCCCATCACTCCAGAACTAGATGGGTGGGGTAGAAAGTTTTCTTAGAGTCTGAAGTGCCTCAGCTCCTTCTGATAAGTATAGATATTTTTTTTACAAGCTTACTGTATCCTGCTAAAGATAAGCTGCATTTTTAGCTTAAAACATGCTAAAACTCAAGCATTTAACCACAAATGAGATTATATCCTATACTGTGATTATATTGTACTCAGGATCATTCTTTCTGGACCCTTGTAAAACCATACAATGAAAAGACATTTGGTAAATCTACCCAGGGAAATGGGCAGACCTCGAAGGCTAGGGAGGGGATTCATGCACTGTTGCTGCCTGGAAGCCCTCTGTCACCCTTGAGCCCAGTCTTGGGACCCTCCTGGGCTTTGGGAGTGTCCTACAGGCTTGCAGAAGGAAGATGGAGAGAATCTCAGTCCATGGCTGCCTCAGAGGATTAAAGGGACAGACCTGAGAGAAAGGAGCCTGAGAGCAGCCATGTCTTCACTTATTCAGGGGTGTGTGTGTGTGTGTGTGTGTGTGTGTGTGTGTGTGTGTGTGTGTAGAGCCTTGTTTATTTTTTTAAGATGTGCTTATTTCCATTTTCTGTATATAAGTGTTTTACTTGCATGTATATTTGTGTACCGAATGCGTGCTTGATGTTCACAGCGGCCAGAGAGGGTGTTAAATCACCTGGAACTATAGTGACAGACAGTGTGAGCTGCCATGTGGGAGATAAGAGTGAAACCAGTTTCTCTGTGTTAGGTCTCAAACCCAGGACAAGTCTCACTCTGTCCCTGTGGCTCTGCCCAGCACTTCTCACCCCACCCCAACCCTAAACCTCTCTCCTCCAGGGGCTTGGCTTTACCTCCTTTCCCACAGCCTGATCCCCAAATAAAACTTGACCATTTTGTCTACACTGGTCTCTTTGCCCGGGCTGCCTCTCTTGGTCAGTGGTTCCTCTCTTGCTCTCCCTTTCCCTCTCTCCTCTCATGGTCTGGTTTAGTCTGTTGTCAATGTTCAGCCTGGACACTTCCCCCTGGTCTTGGGGAGGAACCACAAAACAGGTGGCTTCATGCAGATCTCAGTGGCATGGCAGTCCACCAGGGTCGGCGTCCTATCCATCTCACGAGATGATTTGCTCATGAAGCAAAGTGGTGCATAAACAGAGGCATAAGCAGATCGGTAGACAGGAACACTCAGATGACTGACAGACATATCTTTAGTTTCCAGATATAAAGTTCCCAGAAAAAGCCACATCTCTGTTGAAGGTTCCACACATGGATGGTCAGATTAAAACATCCTTGTGGAGAGTTGGAATGCTGCATACCCAGGACTCAAATTACCTTGAGATAGCTTCAGCCCTCTCAATAGTCAATACTCACTCGCCTCTGTATTCGTGACCCTTGACCATCAGGTTAGACTTTTGGCTATAGCAGCAGACTTCTCCACTTAGTTGTAGCCAGGCCCCCCCGTCAGTGTATTTGCTGAATTCTTGGACTTATATAAAGCAGAAACTTACAATTTCTTTGGAAAATCAGTTGTGTTGGTGTTTTGCTGGGGCAGACACATGAAGGAACATAAACACAGGTGAAAGGATGTTTTGCTATAGCAAACACGTGAGGGGATGCATGATGAAGGATTCTTTGATAACGCCATACATGTGTAAGTTCAAATTACATTGCATTGAGTTCTGCTTATGGTGACGCCATAGAGAGAAACTTGCCAAAGAACTTTTCGTGAGGTCCCTGCGGCTTCTTGCTGCTTCTGAGGACTCAGATGGATTGGCAGAGTGATGTCAGCTAACAGATTCAAGTGCTGAGGCAAGACTCCTGGGAGGCAAGACTCACTTGAGGACATGCGATGCTTGGAGAGAGTATAAATAGGACTCAACGGACAGTGATGGGGGTGTCTTGGTCTCACTTCTTCTTTGATGATCTTCACTTTGTTAAGAGAGGCAAGGCAGAGAACTCCTGGTGTCCCTGCTGGTCTGGGTTCCTCTTGCTGACTCGTGCTAATTCGGTAGAGGCCTGGCTGTTTCTGTTAAGTCATGCCACCATTGCTGATTTGTGTTTGCTATCCTGACACTACTGAACTGGACTACTGGTATATTCATGAAGTATTTGCAAGTGGATTGAATTGCTGCTACTGAATCCTATGAACTGAACTCTGATTTCCTGACAGTGTACATGAGATTTGCTCCAAAGAACAATTTCTAAACAGGTCCACTTCCCCAGTATCCTAATAACCTTTCTTTCCACAGCCTCTGGTGGGTGGTGGGCTAGAAGGATTAAAGCATTTAAGAACCCTTATTAAAAGTAGAATTTAAAAACTCCAAGCCTACATTTATGGTTTGCTTTTGTCCTGTGGCTGTAAAATGCAGAGTCCATGGTCTGCAGCGAACAAGTCACTTAGGGTGATCTGAATCTGGGTCTCCAGGCTATGGTTGCTCAGACATGGCTGAGAATAGACTCTTATTCCTTTGAGAGGACTCTGTTTTGTGTAGACATGAGGGGAGAAGGCTGGGCAGAGAGGACACAGAGAGGAGAAGCTTATATGACAGCCCAGGATTATATATATCATAGAAATAACCATGCTACAACCAGGTATAGGAACATGGAGTAGTCAATTAGCTCACTATCATCAGGAGACTAGAGAGAGAGAGAGAGAGAGAGAGAGAGAGAGAGAGAGAGAGAGAGAGAAGGAGAGAGAGAAAGAGACTGTCAGAGAGAGAGAGAAAGAGAGAGCCCACTGACTTGGTCCAAAATGAGTCTTGGCTCCTCTCAGGCTGGACTATAAGACTACTTAAAAGTTCACTCTTCATTTCTCAGGAGCCTGAGGAAACTGGCCTCTCCCCTACTGCCTAATCCTTACCTATAGTGCATGCCAAAGCCACTAGGCCCACAAGCTCCCTCCCCGACTACCCTAAACTTTCAGGCCACTCCAGTTCACAGGATTCCCTTCCCTGATCCTGCAGCTCCCGGTTTTCTTAATTACCCATGAGGTTTTCCCACGTTCCCTCTCTTCTCTCTGCTCCCTAGAGAGATAGTGACAGTCTACTCCTTACCAGTCTACCCCTCTCCTCCTTGCCCTGAAAGGTGGTCATGGCTCTGCTCTGAAGTTCTCCAAAGGTCTCTGGCTATTCTCTCTCACTCTCTCTTATCTATAATAAAAACCTTCCCACCCATGGATCTGTCATTTTGATGGCTTCTCTACACCCTGGCACACAGAAGCGCTGTTAATTAACCACCCAGGTGTCTAGGTCCTCAGAGGTCATTGAAACTAAAACCAAGCATTGGGTGCACACCTGTAATCCCAGCGATCTGGAGGTAGAGACAAGAGGATTATCCTCAGCTATATACCGAGTAGGAGGTTAGCCTGGACTACTGAAGATCATGGAGTCTGTGTTTGGTTTTTGTTGTTGTTGTTGTTTTAAAAAAAAAAAAACCAATGTTTAAACCTTAGCCTGGAAGGGAGGAGACTCATCTTCATTTGTTCTACAGGCTGGTGCACAGACAGTGGGAACCAGTCCCTGCCTGGATCATCTGCCCAGCACTCCTGTCCTTACCTCATTCTTGCAGTTCTTAGCATCTTGGCCACCAGGCTCAGTGGTGCCTTTTTCTGAACAGCATTTTAATGATATTCCAAGGCTCCATGCCTTATTCCCAGGGATGTGAGGACAGGTGGTGTAAAAAAATGCTTACAGCTAGATTAATAAGGGAAGCAACACCTCCAAGTTCCTTCTCAGGGGCAGCAGGGCAGGGAAGGTGGCTGGGTTTGCTCCCTAGACTCCCTCAGAGGCTAGGATGACCTTGTTCTCTTGTCTTCCTGATCAGAATGTTGTCATTTTCCTATGGATTTCCTGCGTGAAGCTCTTCTCCCAGCAGCCTCCATGACTCCCTACAGCAGGAAACACACTTGGTCCTCAGCTAACTCTATCCTTAGTAGAGGGGACACCCAGAACATCCAGAAGACCAGCAGATGGGTCTTCCCTATAATGCCTTTGTTCTGTGACAATGAAAGCCAGTCTATTTTTTTCCACATTGGAACATGTTATTCGGAGCAACCTGAGTCCATGTGTGTCCCAGGGCTGCCGTCACTCGTATCTGTCTCAGAATAAACTGATGCTCATTCTCACTCCCTGTGAGGGCAAGAGCTGTGTTTTGTGCTGAAAATTTTAATTATCTGTCTCTTTTGTCAATACTAGCTTCAGAGTATTACTCTTACTACCGTCTCTTAGTTTGGGGACTTGTTTTCTGTTTGGTATGTTGTCCCCACTGTCTGTCACAGCACCTAACATAAAATAGATGTGAAATGAATATTTATCAGATGAAATATATATGCCACGAATACTATGCAGTGTGGAAAACTGAATGAAATAAATGGTCACATCAGTGAAAGGATATCTAGAGGAGGAGATGGAGATGAGGTCCTCACTGGGTAATGGTAACAGCAAACTCCTTTAATCCCAGCACTCAGGAGGCTGAGGCAGGTGGATCTCTGTGTGTTCAAGGCCAGCCTTGTCTACAGAGACAGTTTCAGGACAGCTAGAGCTGCACAAGGAAACCTTGTCTCAAAAAAAAAAAAAAAACCCAAAAAACAAAACAAACTGTGGGGCGGTGGGCTGTGAGAGACAGTGGGGTACCCAATTGAGTCTTCTTTGAACCCCAGTGACCCTAATGGGACAGTAGGAGTTTGGCCTTGCTCCTGGGCCCTGGTTCCTTTCACTTATCCACAGGCCCTCCCAAAGAAAGGTTTGTGGCCTTAGGTCACATAGCACAGGTAGAAGGCATGACTACAGGCCTCAGAGCCTCAAGAGATCTCCATATTAATGAGATACCTAAAGGCCAGAGGGCGTAGCCAATTAAGCATTCCTTCCCGGACCCTCCTCCTTGCAAAAGATATTCAACCTCTGGCCCGCGCTGAGGACATGGGGTACAGCTTCATCCACTTTCTGCCATGACAATAAACCTTTTAAAACCATGGACTTCCTCATGTCTTTGGGGCCCCGCTGTGGAGTACCATAGAAGGGGCCTTCAACCAATGAGCCACCACCTAATCTCCCGCTGGAGGACCTCTCTGTGTTCCAGCCACAGAGGCCTACCAACTCAAGCAAGCTAGCCGAGCCAGCCATGACCCAGCCTAGCAAGTCGCCACGACCAACAGTCTCATTCACCCTGCAGGGTGCCGCCAGAGCTTTTTTCCCTTGTCCCTCTTTGCTGCGGGCTGATCCAGCCCATATGCCCCCCCTCTCAGTCCTTCTGCGGTCTCCCAGCAGTGCCTGGGTGCCCAAGGGCTGAGATCAGCTAGTCTCTGTGGCCAGCTGCCTCCGCCCAGAGACCCCCAATCCAAGAGCTCTGCCCCTGCGGGACCTCAGACTGGGATCTCCCCATGCTGGAGTGGAACTCAGTGGCTTCCCCTAGCCCGGTGTCCACCTGGAGCAGCATGGAGTGAACTCAGTCAAATTCCCGTGCTTCTGCCTCCCTGAGCTGTGGCAGACACGCAGGATACACAACTCAGCATAACAGAACCCACACCCATGTGCAAGCCACAGACCCACACCAAACCACCAACAACAACAACAACAGCAACAACAACAAAAACCTTCTTGAATACTAGAAAAAAATAAATCTCATCAAGCTGCTGGGTTAGGCTTCGAAGTTGGCCAAAAGGGAAAGAATTGTTTCCATCTTCTCTTCTCAGTAGCCATTGAGAGACCATGCTTGAATAGCCATCAAATACAAAAGCAAAAGCAAGCGGGTTCATCTGGGAAATGAGTCACTGGAGGCCATTACTTCTTCTTCACTTAGCACTCAGACTCCTGGAATGGTAGGCTTATCTGCCCAGCCCAGAGATCATTCGGACACCCCACCTCCACTTTCTGGTGTATGTGTGTGTGCTCGTGTGCGTGTGCCTGTGTGTGTGTTCATATTCTGTGGTCCTCCCTTCTCCCAGGGTTGTTAGTGATTGGCCCACTAGGACAAAGACAGCAGAGTCAATGGACAGAGTCTGGATTCGGACAGCCCATGAGTACAACAGAAATGACAGACTTCTAGAATCAGCTTCAGAGAGGCAGCTCAATTTTATTCCAGTGAATCAAGGGCTATATAGTTTGGGGAAGAGGGTAGGGATTTCCAGGGTGGGTAAGTATCATTGGCTAGAGCTTAGGGTACTGAGGAATGCCTTGTTTGTGTGGAGAAGCATCCAGGGCTTCCAGGTGCTTGCCAGGCATATTCTAATCCGCAGCAAGGAAGCCGAACAAGTAATCTCATGAAGGCTATGTGACATTCTACAGGTAGAGGATGTGGGGGTCAGGCTGAGAAGAGGAAGCTCTCATTTTTTTTTTTAAAGGGAGTCCTCCATCTTGCACTGAGCTCAAAAGAACTGTCCCACATGGAGGACTGTGACCTTTGAATGGCATGACCCAACAGTGTTCTATCAAACTGAGTTTTCAAACAACCACTCTAAGAAAAATGGAATGAAGAGTCTGAAGATTTCTCTAGAAGGTACAAAGATTCAGGCCCTACAATGGAAAGGCAGAAAATGGAGGGGAAGGCCTCAGAAGGCAGGCTTCTGTTCCCCTGGGGTGGGGAGACATGGACACCCACAGACAGAGAGTGGCTACATGGAAGCCCTGGCCTAGGCTTGCTGAGTGGTGGCTTCTTTGCTGTATCTACCCTGAGAGGCAAGAGGTGGCTCATGGTCCCACCATGAGGTAACACAAGGTTCAGATCAAACTTGTTGCTCCTGGTCTCTTCCCAGGCTTGTTACCTCACAGTGTAGTAATAATAACCTCCTCAAGATACCCGTGCCCCATCCCTAGAACCTTAGAACATGTCACAAGAACCAGGGTCCATTTACAACTTCCGCCTGCCCCCAACACCCCCACAACTTTAATTTTTTTCAATGCTTACTTTTAATGATGACTCTTAAACACTTAACCTCCCTTCTAGGCCACAAGCCACCAGAGGTAGTGGGAAAGAAAGGATATGGGGGAAGTGGACCTGTTTAGACCAAATCCCATCTGAGTTGTCAGGAAATCAGAGTTCAGTTCACAGGTCAGCAGCAGCAGCTCAGTCCACTCGCAAACACTTCACAGATACACCAGCAGTCCAGTTTGGTAGTGTTGGGATAGCAGTAGCGGTGGCACGACCTAACAGGAACAGCTAGGCCTCAGCCAAATTGGCACAAGGAGGATTTCAGACCAGCAGGAACGCCAGAAGTTCTCAGCTGTGCCTCAAGAAAGAGAAGATCGGTGAAAACGAGAGAGCGGCAAAGATAAAAGAGCAAACGTTCCACAGCTAGCTCTCCCAGTTCCAGTCTCTGTCAGTTTGTTGAGTCCTATTTATATGCCTTCCAAACATCACGTGTCCTTGTCCCACCACGTGAGTCTGTCTCAGCTGACATCACTCTGCCAATCAGCCCGAGTCAGTGGAAGCAGCAAGAAGCTGCCAGCACATCACCAGAATTTTTTGGTGCATTTCTCTCTATGGAGTCCTGACAGATGGAGCTCAACTATGCAATGTAAAGTGGACCAATACATGTGTGTCATTATCAAAGAATCCTTCATCACATGTCCTTTCGAGTGCTTGCTTTAGTAGAACATGCTTTCACCTGTGTCTGCTTCAGCAAAACACTTCTTCCTGTGTTTGTCCCAGCAAAACACCATCCAACACAATTGACTTTCCAAACAACCCTTAGGTTTCCACTTCACTACTCCCTGCTCCCTTCCTTTTGCCCCTTATCCTATCTCTCTGTCAAACAGCAGCCCTTCCTTGCTTCTAGTTAACCGGCTACAGGAGAGTGAAGTTCATTCTGATATTTCTACCAGAAAAGGAAACCAAAAAATATCCTTTGGATGATAAAGACCTGCCCCCAGTGCAAGGATGCCCCACCACTGCCTCCCTATAGCCTCCTCAATCTGCCTCAAAAACAGTTTGCTTCCCAAGCCCTCTTTGGTGATTGGTACTAATAGTCATATAACTTGACAGGATCTAGAGTCACCTAGGAGACAAGCCTCCAGGTGAGGCTGGGGGAAGAGTTTCTGGGCTGGGCTAATTGAAGTGGGCAGACCCACCCCAACTGTGTGTGATGCCATGCTATGAGCTGGAGTTCTGGACTAAGTCAAAAGGAGAGGGTCAGCATCCATCTCTCTCTGCTTCAGGCCAAAGTGAGCAACTGCCTCAGCTCCCCTCCACCATGCTGGGCTGTACCAGTAAGCTGTGAGCCCAAATAAATCCATAAACCCTGGCTAAGTTGTTTGTTTGTTTGTTTGTTTGTTTGTTGTTTGTTTTTATGTGGGGTTTTGCTTTTGTTTTTGAAACAGGGTCTCTCTCTCTCTCTCTCTCTCTCTCTCTCTCTCTCTCTCTCATCCTGATTGTCCTACAACTCAACATAGAGACCAGACTGACCTTGAACTCACAGAGATGTGCCTGCCTCTTCAGAGTCCTGAAATTAAAGGCATATGCCACTATGCCCAGCTAAAACGGTTAGTTTTAATGGCCAACTTGACACATCTTGTAATTACTTGGGAAAAGGAATCTCTATGAGAGGTCGTATAGATTAGGTTGGGTTGTGGGCACCTCTATCAGGGATTGTCTTGATTAATAGGAAGACTCACCCACTGTGGGAGGTTCCATCCTCTGTTCAGAGGATTCTGGATTGCAGAAGAGCAGAGAAAGCAAGCTGAGCACTGCCATGATGCCTTAATTTATTGCTCTCAGCTCTTTAAAAGAAAAACAAGATTTTACTTATGTGTATGAGCATTTATCTCTATATATGTATGCCGTGTTTGTACAGTTTCTCACATAGGGTAGCAGAGAGCATCAGATCTCCCTGGAACTGCAGTTAGATGAGCTACTAGACATTGGGCACTAGAAACCAGATTCACGTCTTCTGGAAGAGCAGCCAGACCTCTTAACCACCTATGTATTCACATGTGGAAAACAGAGGTTGAGGCCACCTATTTTCTCTATCTTTTTTGGTTTTGTTTTGTTGTTCTCAAAGTCTCTTGCATTAAATCTGAAGCTAGGCAACAGGCTAGCTGCCCTTTCCTCCTGCCTCTGCCTCCTCAAGTGCCAGGATTACAGACAGGAGCCCCGACACAGGCTTTTTAGACAAATGCTAATCTAAATGCTAAAGATACAAACTCTCATGCTTGTATGACAAACGCTTTACCATAGAGTCCTCCCTTCAGCCCCCGAAACTTTCATACAGATGACTTTGTTTATTCAAGGTTTGTTTCTCCAGTCAGAATGTAGATTGCAAGACAGACATGACTTTCAAGTTGAGCAAATCACCCATCTCACAAAGCATGGAGCTGGGAGCCACTGAGACCTTCAGCCAAGCTTGGCACTCAGTCTGGCTGGAAGTTAGAAGCTGTAGACCATCCATGCAATAAAAATAAAGGAAACAGAGGCTCACTGCATGTGGAGAGCACCTTTCTCACGAGAAAATAATGAAGGGCTCCCACCCCTCCTACAGCAGTGAGTGTAATGTGCCTAGACTAGAGAAACATGTCAAATTCTGTTTTTCTCTAAGGCTCAAGGCATTCTCTGAATCCTATGTCATGGCCTTCCCCAAGCTGAGAGAATCCACCCTCTGGCCAGAGGCTCCCTGCAGGAAATTAGGACACCAGGAATAAATATATGGAAAAATCCCTGGGTGGTGAAAAAGTACTAGCCCGGTCCACTCAAGCCATGAAGGCTGTGAGGGCAGATGCCACAGATGTCCAGCACACACTGCGAAGCATTTGCTGTGATGTTGGCTATGTGTGACCTTAGATAAGTCACTAATCTTTTTTTATAACATTTTTATTACTAATGTTATATTAATTTTATATTATTTTATATTAATGTAAACACTATAATATATAAATAATTCTATCAAATAATAAATATAATTCATTAATCACATTTTAATTATTTTTTACATTTTTATTAATTTTAGGGGTATGTGTGTGTGTGTGTGTGTGTGTGTGTGTAAACTACAGTCCATGTACAAAGGGCAGAGGACAACTTGGGAGAGTCAGTTTCTGTCCTTCCATCAGGAGTGTCCCAGGGACTGAATTCAGGTCATCAAGGTTGGCAGCAAGTGTGTTTTCCACTAGGTCACTTCCTCAGCTCAATCTGTATCTCCTTTAACCTCCTTTATCTCCTGTGCAGAGCTGTCTGGAGACAGGAGAGGAGGCTGGAGGTCACAACAGCAGGTTAACAGACGAAAGACATCAGTAGATAAAGACTAGAAGACTACCCCGCCCCCTTGGGCTGGCTTCACACCAGGAACCAGCAGAGTAAACAGTAAATGTCTGAGAAGAGGCTCATGCGCATGCGTGGAAGAGGCATCCTATACTGATGGCCTAAAGGATCGAGAGTCCCAATGCCCAGGGCTTTCATGGCTTTTGAGGGAATGCTTTTTCCTGCTCACGAGCTTGCTCAGTTCTCAAGAGGGCTTTTCTTTGGTATCAGTTACCCCCTTGCTGCTCTGATAAAATACCCTGACAGAAAGCATCTTAGGGGAGAGAGGCTTTATTGTGGCTTACAGTTCCAGAGGAATGGAGTCCGTCATGATGAGAAGGTAGGGCAGCAGTGATAGGAAGCTGACTGATCACATTTCATCCACACACAGGAAGCAGAGGCGGAACAGGAAATGATGTGAGACTGTAAAACTTCAAAGCCTGGCCCCTAGTGGCCCATTTCCTCCAACAAGGCTCCATCACCTATGAACCTGTGGGGGGCATTTCACATTCAAACTTCAACACTTGTCTTAATCAGCTACGTCTATTTCTATTTCTGACTATGTGTGTCTGGTCCAATTTGCCCTGTGACAAAACTCTGCTGCCCTGGGCTTGGAGCCATACTTCTACACACTGAGCCTTCATCTCAGAACACATGGGAACACAAACATCTTGCCCTGGCCTTGGCACAGTGGAAAGTGCACATAAATACTTACTGAGTGTGGATTGAGTGTGCTGACCACAAAGCTTTATAGCTATGTAACTGTTTGTTTTTGAGATAGGGTTTCTCTGTACATCCCTAGTCTCCTGGAACTCACTCTGTAAACTAGGATGGCCTTGAATTGATGAACTCACATAAATCTGTCTGCCTCTGCCTCCTACATGCTGGGATTAAAGGCATGAACCACCACCGCCCAGCTAACTTTTTTTTTTTCAACAGCCACCTGACAATGAAGCAAGAAACCAAACAAGTGGAAAGTTACCCTGCATCAGACACTTGCTGAATGGGACTGGGCCTTGTCCCCGGAAAGCCCTGCTGCCTTGGGACTGAGCCACAGGCCTGCCTGTGGGCATGCTCTCTGGGCTCAGCTGCTCATCAGCTGCAAGGTTATGATTGAGTTCTTATCTCCTGTATCTTCCTTCCGTCATCCCTAAAATTGAGAGAATAATGTACCTGTCTTCTAGACTGTTCTGCAGATCCAAGGATACAACAGATGAGGTTCTGATTTATGGAGACATAAATATGGCCCCTGGTCCTCTTTGATTTTCTGCCTCCAGTTGTCCCCAGAGCCCATTATCATCCTTATTTGGTGATGATGACTATAACAGAGGCCAGAACATTCTGTTCATTGAAAATCTAGTCCAATTGAAAATCCTGCTTGGCTTGACAAGATGGCTCTGTGGGTAAAGGTGCTTGCCACCAAGACAAATGACCTGAGTCCAACCCCCAAATACACGTGGAAGGAGAAAACCGACTATCACAAGTTGTCCTCTGTCCTGCACACAAGATACACCTCTTAGGCTAGGGGTGTGGCTCAGTGGTTCAACCTTGGTACAAGGAAGGAAGGGAGGAAAGGAAGGAGGGAGAAAGGTAGGGAAGGAGGGAGGGAAGGAGTCAGTTGTTAGTCCTGGTTACTCCAGCCTTAGGCTGAGAGGACCACACTGAGCAGGGACCCTTCTGGCCTAGGTAGTTAACCACACTCAGCTCCCACGGGGATTCTGAGAGCAGTCATTGTGCAGCTGAGTCAGTTCACCATTCTTTCAGAACCTTCCCACTCAGGAGAGATTCCCAAGGAGCCTGTAGCCTCTCCTGAGGCCCTAACTCTTCATCATCTGTGGGAGGGGTAGAGGAAAAGAAGATTATGGGAACATGCTCCCCACAAGCACTCACCTCTGCCTCTCCAGGGTTCTTTTCTTTTAGATTTATTTTTAGTTTGTTCTTTTAATTATCCTTCCTTTCTTCCTTCTTTCCTAGACAGGGTCCCATGTGCTCAAGGTTGGCCTCAAACTTCCTATGTAACGAAGGATAACCTTGAACTCCTGGTGTTCCTATATCCATCTCTGGGGTGCTAGAATTACAGGTCTGTGCCACCACATCTGGTTTGTCCAGTACTGGGGACTGAACCCAGGACTTTGATGCTTCTTGCAGGCTAGGAAAGCACTTTACGCATTTAGCCATACTTCCATTCCCGTCCTTCTTAGTTTTCAATCAGAATATGAAAGGAGATCTGGGCTGGCAAGGGGATGACAGAACTCTGCTGCTCTCCAGGCTGCCCTGGGGTGCATGCCTGGACAGTGGTGAGTTTGATCAGGAGAGGGTGAAAACAGCTCTCTGGACCCTGTGCCTGGATAAAGGATGAGTTCCCCTGCATCCCTCTGTGCAGAGATGTCATGATCATGCACGCACTAGCTGCTCAGCCTGCTTTCTATATCACCAGGTCTTTCCCAAGGCACTAGTATGTTATGCTGCTGACGGAATCTCCTATCCTCCTGGGTTTCTTTCCCTCCCTCCTTGGAGACTGCTACTTCATCTCTTTGGGTCTCAATTGGAACCCTTAGTCAGGTTCTTCCACAGCCACTATCTTTGCATTACGATGCTGTGTCTTTACAGGCTGTTTCTTCATCTCCTATATAATGTAGGGACCTGTTTATGAAGTTCTCCTGGATTTGGCTAACAGCACAGTGGCTGATGTAATTCTCAGAGCAATTACCTGGTGACCATCCTTAGTCCTGTGGGAATATGATCCTTGTGTGTTCTGCTCTTCCCTCTAAGGAGACAAAGCATGGGCCTGGAAAGATGCTCAGTGTGTAAGGGTGCTTTGCAGAGGACCATAGTTCGATTCCTAGCATCCACATAGAGTAGCTCACAACCACCTGCAACTCCAGGTCCTGAGGATTCAATAGCCCTCTTCTAGTCCCCAAAGGAACCAGCATACACACACACACACACATACACACACACACACACACACACACACACACACACACACACACACACACAAGATTTTTAAAAGATGCAAAGTAGCCCCGAGCTACTTTGTGTGGAGACCTGCATCCTGCCCGGGGCAACCTTCCTTCTGCCTTTCCATACTCCCCTGGTGCCAGCTGTCAGGAGATTTGACAAAGCCTGGGGGAACTCAGTGGTAAGAGAAACAAGAAAAAGAGCCTTGACTCTGGAACTGCAGTCAGGCAGAGCCATTTCTCCACAGAGCCTAAGGCCCCTTTCCCGAGGGGCTGTGCTAATGAGGCGAATGCTAATGTTCCTTCCCATAGGAGAGCAACCAGGATGGTTAAGCGCCTGAGACCAAGTCTACCGCCCATTAGCCAGCTAATAGGGAGAAGGCATGTATAGGCAAGCCCTTGGATGGCTATCAGACACTCAGCCTTGGCTGTGCAGCCAGCCAAACACCTCTAGATTCTTCTTTCTGCCCTGTACTGACCACATGACCTTCACCAAGTCAGTCTAACCCTCAAGACCTGATCAGTAAGAGGGAATTAATTAATTCTGCAGGAATTTGACAGGTCCTGGGATTTCATTTGTCTTTCTCTGGCAGCTTTAGGAGTAATAGACTTAAATCTCTTTCAGAGCCCAAGAAGGGAAAAAAAAGCAAAGGGAAGGGAAGGTAGAGTTTCATGTAGCCGGGGCAAGCTTCCATGTTGCTATGTAGCTATGGATGACCTCGAACTTCTGATTCCTATAGTCTACCTCCTAAGTTGCTATGGTTACAGGCAAGTGTCATCATGCCTAGTTTTATGTGGTGTTATGCTTTGTACATGATGGACAAGCATTCTAACACATAAGCCACACCCCAGCCCATGATGGGCAAGCATTCTACCATATAAGCCACACTCTAGCCCACCCCAGCTTCTGTTACTCTGAAAATCTGTATTGGTGTGTGACACCTCTTCATGTTTAAGTGCTAGCAACAAATTCCTGTTTGTAAAGATTTTTATGCTGAGCCAGGCTGAATGTCACACACCTTTGATCCCAGCACTTGGGAGACAGAGACAGGTGGATCTCTGTGAGATCAAGACCTGCCTGTTTTACATAGTGAGTTCCTTGACAGACAGAGCCACATAGTGAAACCCTGACTCAAAGAAAGAAAGAGAGAAAGAAAGAAGGAAAGAAAGAAAGAAAGAAAGAAAGAAAGAAAGAAAGAAAGGAAGGAAGGAAGAAAGGAAGGAAGCTGAAAGTCACGTGGTCTGGATTTGGCTCAATCCTAGTTAGCTGGCTGCTGGGGAAGACTGTGAGGTTGTCCCTGTAAAAAGCCCAGCTCAGAGCACTGGCCCAGGCTTAGCATCATCAGTATTATGAATTATAATGTATACCCATCTCCCAGACAGCTATTAGCCCAGAAGGGAGTGGGACACATGTGTACAGATAAAAGTGAGAAGCGCTAATGTGAATTACAGATGGAAGTCAAGGCAAATTCCCTGGAAGGAGCAGCATAGGAATGAACTCCAAAGAGCTTCTGAGACCCGCGAGTTCCCAGCCTCAAGATCACACAGAGAATGTTACCAACAAAGTCATTGAGGATGTTAGGCCAGGGCTGGGGGACACGGCTCAGTAGATAAACTTCTTGCAGTGCAAGCCTAAAAACCCAGTTCAGATCCCAAGGACCCATGTAACAGCCTAAAACCTGGGTGCAGGAAAGTGTATCTGGAACTACAGAACTGAGGGTCAGAGACAGGGCTTCCCAGGGCTTTCTGGCCAACCACTGTAGCCAAAATAAAACAGTAAGATCCAGGCTCAATGAAAGATCCAATAATGATAATAATAACAACAACAGTAGTAGTAATAATAATAATAACAAAAATAAATAAATATATTTTAAACAATGAGAAAGACACCTAATATTGACCTTTGACCTCATCTATGTGGGTGAGCAAGCCCGTACCCCGATCTTCCCACCACCACAGACTGTACACAGATACACTATATCACCTGACACTATGTTCTTGAATAGGAAAAAATTAACATCATAAATATAATCATTGCTCTAAGTTAATTTATAAGCCCTAAGCAGGTCAAATAAAAACTACCACCAGATTTTCTTTTTCCTGCAGCTGAACAAGTTGATAAGAAATTCAATGGGAAGAAACACAAACCAGGACAGTGAGGAAAATCACAATGGAACAGAGAGGGCCAAGCTTCCCAGTGCTGAAACCTGCCACATAGTGTCAAACAATTGCAACAAAATAGAATGGGAAAGACAGAAAATGACCTAATTGTATATTTGTGAATTTAACATATTACAAAAGCTAAAGATGAAACCAGTTGGGGAGAGAAAACTTAGAAAATTAGAGGCACGCAGAGAAAAAAATAAATGGGAACTCATTCCTCATGCCGCTCACCATGAGAAGCTGAAACACAGAAACAGAAATACTAGAAGAAAACACTGCTGAACTCTACAGCCCAGGAAAAAAGGAAGCGTTCCTAACTACAGCTCAATGCTCACATGCAATGGGGGATATGTGGGTAATCAGATTAATTCACTGGCCACAAGGCTGAAGACTTTACAACCAAAGAAGTTGTAATGACACACTGGAAGGAATACTCAAACACAGCATCTGACAGCCTCTTCTAGTTTCCATGGGTATCCCACACATGTGGCATATAGACAGACAGACAGACAGACACACACACACACACACACACACATACACATACACACACACACACACACACACATACACATACACACACACACACACACACACACACACCACTTTTAAATGTAGACTCTATGTATGAGAGAATGTGAAACTTGTCTTTCTGAAGGTGGCTTATTTTGCTTAACATAATGATTTCTGGTTCCATAATTCCATTGTGTCTGTGTCATGTCATGTTTTATTATCTATTTGTTTGTTTATGGTCATCAGGCTGATTCCATTTCTTTCCTTTTCTTTCTTTCTTTTTTTCTTTCTTTCCTTCTTTGTTTTTGTTTTGTTGTTTTGTTTTTGGTGTTTTAGAGGGTTGGTTTTTTTTTTTTCAAGACACAGTTTCTCTGTAACACCCCTGGCAGTCCTAGACTAACTTTGTAGGTCAGGCTGTCCTCAAACTCATAAAGACCCGCCTGCCTCTGCAGCCTGAGTGTGGTTCCATTTCTTGATTGATATGAATAAGTGATAAACATGGACCCAGAGTCCTTTTGGCATATATCCAGGAATGGTATGGTTACTACACTGGTTTGCTTTTGTCAAGTTGATACAAGCTAAAGTCATCTGGGAAGAAACTATAACTGGAGAATTACTTCCAACAGATTGGTCTAGGAATGTTTGCGGAGGCATTTTCTTCACAGATGATTGATGTAGCTCACTGTTGGCAGTGCTACCCCTGAGCAGATGGTTCTGGGTTAACAAAGCAGGCTGAGCAAGTCATGAGGATCAAGCCAGGAAGCAGTGTTCCTCCATGGCAGCTGCTTCAGGTTCCTGCCTCAAGTTCCTTCCTTGACTCTTCCCTCAATGACAGACCTGTCAGACAAATACTTTCTTCCCCAAGTTTCTTTTGGTCAGAATGTTGTATCACAGCATAAACTGAACTAGGGAGCTGGAGAGATGGCTCAGCGGTTAAGAGCACTGACTGCTCTTCCAGAGGTCCTGAGTTCAATTCCCAACAACCACATGATGCTCACAACCATCTGTAATGGGATCTGATGCCCTCTTTTAGTGTGTCTGAAGACAGCTACAGTGTACTCATATAAATAACTAAACCTTAAAAAAAATAATAAAACAAACTGAATGAATTCAGTTGGGTCTATAAGTTCAAATAACTTACTGGTCTTTTTTCCTCAAGCAGAAAAACCACAAATAACATATAAA
The DNA here is from genome assembly GCF_004785775.1 of Grammomys surdaster. Classification (NCBI taxonomy): domain Eukaryota; kingdom Metazoa; phylum Chordata; class Mammalia; order Rodentia; family Muridae; genus Grammomys; species Grammomys surdaster. Next base: position 606,320 of record NW_021605216.1, on the reverse strand, counting down.
TATGTTACATTCAAACTGCTTAAAAAAACTGCACCCCCCCCCTTTTTAAAGTAGGCAGAGCTACTCACAGATGGTGAAAGCTGAACCAAAGAACACATTATATGCTGGAGAACAGGGGGAACCATCCACTTTTGATTAGAAATAGTATATAATAGCAAAGAAGAAAATGTAATATTCTATTTAAAGTGCTGAGAGAAAGTAAATAAGACAACATTGATCAACTAGAATCCTACATCCAGGACAACAGCCTTCAGAATATAGGCAAAATGTGTATGCACACACAAGTGCAGTGTCCACAGAGGCCAGAAGAGGGCATCAGGTCTCCTGGACCTGGAGTTACAGGCAGTTGTGAGTTGCCTGCCATGGGTACTGGCTGGACAACAAACCTGGGTTCTCTACAAGAGAAGTGTGTGCTCTTAGTCAGTAACTTGTCTGTCCTCATGCTTTTTACTTTAAAAAATATAATGGATAGTTTAAAGCAAAAGTAATAATGTTATGTAGAATATACAACTTACATAGAAGGAAAATTTCCCTAAGAAATGATGGGTAGGTATGAATAGGAATATGCTGGTGTCTGTGTCTTGTCTCCTGTTATGTGATTTTGCAGGCATATCTGTGACCACCATGGCTAGCAGGGTAATGACCTAAGGGAGGCAAGAAGGTAATTCAGTTCAACAGGTCCCAGCAGCCAGTACTTGTTCAACTTCAGGAGTCTGAATACAAGTAGTTTATTTTAAACATCTTTAAGCATAGTACAATTTGGCGAAAACTTTCCTGGTGATAATTAACTCAACCCTATGTGTACAATAAAAGTTTAGGACATGACTACATTGAAACTCTTTGTAAAGCACATGTGACACCTTCCATAAAGATTGGTCCTATAAATGACAAGCTCATGATAAGGGTCTAGGGGAGGATTTGATGTGGTCACTTAGATAGCACTAATGTCACCAGGCTGTAAACCACATCCTCTCATAGTCTTCTGGGCAGAAAACAGGTTATACATCTCCAGATCTGAAAGGATAACCTGTGTGCTTAGCATTCCTGGTCCCCTTAGTGCTTGTCTGTGAGCACAGGAAGCTCCATGCCTCCCACATGAGCTGATAGGATATTGACTACCAAGTAGAGCATGGTAGGTGGACGATGCACAGTTTCCATGGATCAACCATTAAATATAAAACAAGGAGAAAGGTCCAACAGCCAATAGAGGAGAAAGTACTCAAGTGACTGCTCAGAGCCAAAAGGGACACAGGACCTAGGGAAAAAATGTAACATAAGGAGATGACAGACCCTGAGTAAAAATATCAACAATTTCAGGGCTTTCCATTAAATTCAGACAGATCCAAAGCTCTCCAAAACTCCAGAGCTGCTTTAAAAAATAAAACAGCTCAAGACCTGGCTATATGCTGTCATCAAAACAATCTTCTTTAGTTGGGCATGGTGGTGCACATCTTTAATCTCAGCGCTCAGGAGACAGAGAGAGAGACAAGTGGATCCTTGAATTCGAGGCCAACCTGGTCTACAGAGGGAATTTCAGGGCTATACAGAGAAATCCTGTCTCAAAGGAAAAAAAAAAAAGAATCCTCTTTAAAGAGAGAAGTATAGAACTGGCAAGATGGCTCAGTGGGCAAAGGCATTTGCCACCATGCCCAACAACCTGAGTTTAATGCCTGGGACTTGCATTCTGGAAGCAAAGAAGTGTATCCCACAAGTTACTCTGTGACATTCACATGTATATCATAGCATGTATGTCTTAGTTAGGGTTTTATGGCTGTGAAGAGACACCATGACCAAGGCAACTCTTATAAGGAACAACATTTAATCGGGGCTGGCTTACAATTCCAGAGGTTCAGTCCATTAGTATCATTGATGGAAGCATGGCAGCGCGCAGGCAGACATGGTGCTGGAGAAGGAGCTGAGAGTTCTGCATCTTGATCAGAAGGCAGCCTGGAGAATCTGGAATCCTCAGGCAGCTAGGAGGAAGCTCTCTTCTGCAATGAGTGGAGTCTGAGCATAGGAGAAGACCTCCAAAGCCCACCCTCACAGTGAGAACCTTCCTCCAAACAAGGCCACCATAAATAAAATATAAAGGCACAGAACTGAAGAGCAAAACAATGTGAAAAGATATGCTGTGCAACTGGAACTCAGAAGTCAGCTAAGATTTGTCAGTCAGGACACAGTACTAACCAGAAGATGAGCCGGGACAAAATGATCTTCCTCAGGCTGGAAAGATGGCTCAGTGGCTAACAGCATTGACTGCTCTTCCAGAGGGCCTGAGTTCAATTCCCAGCAACCACATGGTGGTTCACAACCATGTATAATAGGATCCTATTCCCTCTTCTGGCATGCAGGTAAACATACAGGTAGAGCACTCATATACATAAAGTTAATAAATAAACCTTTTTTTAAAAAAAATGATCTTCCTTAAAATAAAAATTAAAACAAAAAACAAATAAAAATCCTCAGCAACTTTCGCTTTTCAAAAGATGTCACTAAGTGTAGGGTGATGGGTGAGTGGAGTGGTCATCAAGCTGGACTGGGGATGGGTAGAATTTTCTAGAAGAGTTCTTGTCACTGTTAACAAGCCTCTTGACACAAGTATCTTAGAGAATGGAGGATTTATCTGGGATCACAGTGAAGGGCTTGAAGTTCACCAGGGACAGGGAGGTAAGGTGCAAGCAGGACTGGAACCCCTGGGCCTCCTCACATCTGGATGTAACAGGAAAGCAGAAGCAGAGATGGAAGCAGGGCTGGGCTGCAAACTTCATGGATCCAGGGATCCACTTCTTCCAGCTGGGCAACACCTCCCAACTCCTCCAAAAGCTCTCAAAACAGAACCATCAGCTGGGGACCAAGAGTTCACACACAGGAGCCCATGGAGGACATTCTACATCTAAACCACAACAGTTGACTCTGGGCAGCAGAGGCCAGCAGGCAGGGGAAAGAATAAACCCCCAGGATGGTTCCCAGCAAAGGACAGGAGGTATGGACAGGACCAAGAGCTCCCTGAGGAGGAGGGTGGGAGGGAAGCTGGCAGCTGCAGCTGGGTTCTGAGGGAAGCAGATAGACATGTAAGCATGCTAGAAAAGCAGTTATTTTAAGGGAAAGAAGCACAGAGAGCCAAGAACTGGGGGAAGGGGGAGGAATAGTGGATTTGCAGAGGCCCATTCATTCAACAGTTACTCTCTAGCTCTGGGGACAAGCCAGAAGAGCAAGCTGAGACAGCTATCTAAGAATGATGTCACAGGGTAACAAGTGCTGTAAACTTGAACTCAGTCACAGACACAGCTGGACGGAACAGTGTTTTCCTGTCACCTCAGCATTCACGAAGATAAAGCAGGAGGATGGTGAGCTCCAGGCCAGCCTGGACTCCATAGTGAGATCACGTCTCAGAAACCAACCAAATGAAAGAAACACAAAAAATGAAATTGAGCAATGAGATGACAACCCAGAATGACGTAAGCAGTCCCAGGAAAGCTCTCCAAGCTGAGGGATGTGTGGTGAAAGCACCCAGCAGAGATCTAGCCGAGGACCTTGTGACGGGGCAAGTCAGTGCAGAGGCTCCTCCATCTTGTATTTTTGCTGAGGCCATTTTAGGTTTAACTAGACTCTGATCTCCTAGATGGAGACTCCTGTGGAAAAATTACCCAACTCTATTCTAGGAACCTGAGGTCAAGATGTTCCAGCTAACTTAGCTTCAGTTAAACTGCTTGCTTCTTCCCCCTGCAGCCTCAGAGCAAGACACCAAGATTAAATTTTGCCTTTGAAAGTCCCTTGCACTAAAATGGTGGTTCTCAGTCTGTGAGTCACGACCCATTAGAGGTCACACAGCCCTTTCACAGGGGTCACCTAAGACCAGCTGAAAACATGGATATTTGCATTACAATTCACAACAATAGCAAGATTGCAGTTATGTAGTAGCAATGACTGAAAATAATTTTATGGTTGGGGGTCACCACAAAGGAACTGTTTTAAAGGGTTGCAGCATTAGTAAGGTCAAGAACCACTACTCTAAAATGCTCGGGGCTACGGTCTTGGTCATGTATACCTGAAGATAGTTCCAGCCATTTGGAATAAAGACTTCCAATTGACTATAAACTGTGTCTGAGTGCTCCTCTCTGGTGAGCTTCCTGACGTCCTGTGTGGCAAATAAAAGCTTGTCAAAGACCTTCTCATGCTGTGTTACATCCTCCAGACAGGATCCCCAGTGAGAGCGGCTCCAGTAGGAAACTTGCTTTGTTCCAGAGGAATGAAAGAATCTTCTTTCCAGTCGTGCAGTGTGGGGACACTCCTTGCTAAACTGTACGATTCTTTGCAGCAAGGTTGCTCCTTGTGGCTTCTGTCACATCAGAACATTGGGGAGAGATAGCTCAGTTAGGGGAGGGCTTGCCCTGCAAACCCTGGAACCTGAATTCAATCCCTAGAGCTCACATTACTGAAGCGCCAGGTGTGTTTGCACACACTAGTTTATCTGGCCAGTGATATTCGGATATTCCATGTGTGTGCATTCACCCATATGTATGTGGTCTGTAAGCGTATGAAGTATGGTACAGTAGACACCAACCTGGGACTGTTCAAGGGCACACTCGAAGTGGCCCTGTGCTGTGCCACTCTTGTTAAACGTCCACAGCAATCACTGCCTGAAGACATTTTCAGACCGAGAGACTAAGCAGAATGGGCTGCTGCTGTTGAGTGATTCGGAAGCACCAGGCAGGGGGAGGGGAATCTTTCTTTTCCTTTTATTTTATTTTATTTTTTAGTTTGAAGCTTTACTTATTTATTTTATTGTCTTATTGGATTGTTGATTTTCTGTAAAGCTTCTTGTTTGTTTGCTTGCGAGACAGTGTTCCATGTATCGTGGGAAGGTCTCAAATTTGCTATGTAGCCAAGCTTGGCTTCTGATGGTCTTGCCCCTATCTCCCAAGTACTGAAATTACAGGCTTATGCCACTGTACTCCACCGGGAAGAACTTGGAGATGGTTTGGCTCAACCTCTTCATGTCCCAAACTGAGAAAGTGAGGCTGGGGGTGGTCCCACAGGGAGCTAATTTAAGTCTGAATTGAGAATAAGGCTCCCCCGGGGAGCCCTTGGCCAGGCTTCTCCTTTCTGCTTGGCAAGATCAGAAGAAACCCTAGCCAGCACTCAGCAGGACAAGCGCTTGCTGGGGCTGTGCCGGCAGTAATGCCCTCCCAGGCAGGCTGGGGTGAGACAGATTATGTAGGTCATTTGGAAATCAGAAAAGCCAGCCCGGACCCTTTGCATAAAGGCTGCTTCATTTGGTCCCAGAAGATTGGATTAGCATTGATTGCCAGCACAGAGCACAGGGATAAAAAGAGTCTAAGCCAAGCACTGAGCTCTGGGCCCAGTCTCCACTGCAGTGTCTGGGGCTTACTGAGCCAAAGGGGCTTCCAGGAGCCTGTGTGGGCCAGCCCCTCTAGTGGGCAGAAAGCTGGACCGGCATCAAGAGGCAAGGCTGGGAGGGGGGAGATCAGAGCAAAATAAAGCCCTGGTCACTGATGGCCCTTATACTATCCTTCAGTACACAGGCACATGTATACACATGCACACACAAACACACACACATGACCAACCAGGAGCACAGGAACCCAGCATGCAACTGCTGTGACTCTCCACTGCCCAGGACAGTATCTAGTATCTTAGTAATTTGTGATTGTATTTGTGATTGCAGTCAATGCCGTCAATGCACACATTTACCATTCCTTCACACAGGGACACGTGGTGTACACTCTCCCAGTTGAGATTCCTGGTAAGTCACCCCCAGTCTGTCTCTTACCCTTTCCTTCCATCTCTCCAGCCTTCTTTAGTGAGCCTCCCCCAAACTCATCTTCCCACCCCAAGACTTAGTCAGACAGACTCCAAATCCAGGTCCACTCCTAGGTTAGGGTGAGTCTTCCCACTTCAGTGAACCCAGTCTAGAAACTCCCTCACAGACTTCCCTGGAGATTGGTCTCCTAGGCAACTCCAGATCCTATCAAGATTAAAGAACTTACCACTGAATCTTGGACTCCAAACCTCCAAAAATTAGAGTTATTTAAAGCTTAAATGTATTTAGACTTCTTTTCTGTTGTAAAGTACCTTACCTCAGGTAGATTGCTATAGCAACCCCAAATAGACTAGAATCATTATTTGTTAAACACCCCGGTGTGCTCCACACTCCACCCTAAGCTGGGTCATACTGGTGGTAACATGCGTTCTTTTATTAATCCTCATCTCAGTCCTGGGAGACAGCTCAGTGTTCTCATCTGTAAAGTGGCACACAAAGCAAATAATGGGACCTGCTTGCATAGTGATCTAGCATCATAAGTCAAGTCTACAATGGAATATGGGACATTGAGTTCCAGTGTCATGTCTCCTGCCTGATTGTGTAGGAAGACAGGACCTAAGCATTCTCAATGCCACTATGAATGGCTCATTCTTCAAGAACAGTGAGACTGAGTAATAACAGAAGAAAGGAGGAGGAACGGAAGGCCAGGAAGGAAGGATGCAGTCCAATTAAACTACACCAGGATGGTCCAAGCACAACTCTGCAAGCAGGAGAGGCCTTGGCCCTGCTTGGTGGAACTGCCTCCCACTGGGGTAGGGAACCGCTCCTGCGGGCTGTAACTGCCCGTCTGCCGTGGGATCCTGTCTCAGCACATTGCTGCTAAGCTTCCCCACAACTCTCCTGTCACAGGCTCAGCTTTCTCCAGGGAGAGATTAGCACAAGCATGAGGAGTCTCAGGTATGTCGATAGCTGGCACATCCCTAGCTGGCATGGGTAGAAGGAACTTGAACCAAAGCATTGATGAGTAAGTCTACTCAGGGCAGGCAGTCCTCGGCACAGTCTGTGATAAATCTCTAGGGATCTCACCTGCTTTGTCTCAGAGCCTGGCCTTCCAGGAGGGGACACATAGCAGAGGGAATCAGACAATCAGCAGAACTAAATATCCATAAATTACCTAGCTTCAGGGGGAAAGGTGTGGGTCCTGCAGGGTAGCTCTATCCAAATGGAAATGCTGTACCTATGGTAGCTTCCTTCTGCTGTGAACCAGGGCTTTGCAGGAGTTGGCCCAGGAGAAAGGCTAGGTAGAAAAGAGGGAGACTTACTCCACAGTATGAAGTGGAGTGGATGTATAGCTTGATGTAGTGGGGGGTGGTCCCCAGATTGTCAGGTGTGTACTGTGAGAAGAGAGGTGTGTGTGTGTGTGTGTGACAGACAGACAGACAGACAGACAGATACACACACACACACACACACAGAGACATGCACAGAAAGGCAGAGACAGAGAGAGAAGTTTATTGAATCAAAATATTCCATGACTCTAGAGCCTTCATATTAAAGATCCAAAGGGAATCTTAGTGTCACACAGGTAATCCCAGCACTTGGGAGGTAGAGACAGAAGAATCAGAAGTTCAAGGTCATCCTCTGATACATTGAGTTTGAGGACAGCCTGGGCTACATGAGAAACTGTTTCAAACATACTCTCTCTCTCTCTCTCTCTTTCTCTCTCTCTCTCTCTCTCTTCTCTCTCTCTCTTTCCCTCCCTCTCTCCCTCCATCTCTCCCTCTCTCCCTCTCTCTTTATTTGTTACACACACACACACACACACACACGCACACACAGAGGCACACAAGGTCATGGAGAGACAAGAGTCTGAGATTAGGTTTGAGAAGCTAAAGTTGGTGTTGGCAGGAGACTCCCCCAGGAGCTCTTTTCAGCTTCTGATGGTCTCCAGGGGTGTGTGGCCCTTTCTCTGTCTTCTGAACAAGTCAGCAATTCATACCTCTATGGTCAGCCTTGTCTTCTTCCTGTCTTCCTTGTAGCCAGACCCCTTCCGTCTCTCATAAAAACCATGCTGATTCACACTTGAGCTTATGCAAACTCCAGCCTGACTTCCTTAACTAAGTGACCTTCTGCTGTGGACGGTGACATCCATAGCTTGCAGAGGTTAAGATAACCTTTGGGGACTACACTTGGCCTACAGCCCTAATTCTCTGTCTCTCCAATCACTCTAGAATGAGAACAGGGACTGAGATATCAGATTGCACAATTGAATCTGAAGCTGTCATGCATCCACATCTGAGGAAACTGAGCCAACACCTTCCGTCTCACCAGTCACTCCAGTCTCATTGAAATCCCCCTCCCAACTCCTCCCAACACAGTATCAGTTACAATACTCTGAGGCCGGCCCAGGGACTCATTACTGCTAGTTACTGATATGGCTCAGATCTGAAATCACAGTCAGTAGCTGGGATAAAGAGCCAGGCTGGAGCTGGACCACAGGGCGGTCTGCAGCAGCTTGTGAACGACAGTACAGCAGCTCTGTTTCAGACACATTGAGCATGCTATGCACTCCAGGAACCAAAGATACAACAGCACCTCCAGGGTAATCCTAGCCTGGATGGAGCTCACAGGCCAGTGGGAAAGATGGACATGGCAGTGAATTACCAGAGCCATTCATGCATTTGAAATGTCCAGAAGAGGAATTGGTAACTGGCTAGGATGGTGGTCACCTGGGAGGATCAGGGTGGCATTCCAGGGATGGGGCAGCTGGACTGAGCCCTGAAGGGTTACTGAAGTGTCCTGAGTCTAAGCCTTCAGCAGCAGAAGCTGCAAATACTGAGACGATGTGACGGTGGCTTTCTCCAGCAGTTGGGCTAGTCTGGAGGAGAGAGGTCCTAACGTGCTTCCTGCTGCACAGGTTTCAGAGAGAATAAACAGTACTTGACAGGGCATCTGATGAATACTAAATGTTTGGTGAGTTCATTAATTATCCAGTTAATTGGGGTGGGGGTGGGGGCTGGCAGGATTCCTGCTCATCTAACAGAGAGACACTCCATAATGTTTCTGAGGGTCTGCCCCCTCCTCTGGACCCGAGCCAGCCTGTTGTCATCAGAGAGGTCTGCATCTGTGGAGCTGGGAAGGGAGGAGGATTTGACTTTGGTTCTGGGACTGACTTGTCATCTGTGAAATATGGGAATTGTGGGAATTGTGGGAATTGTGGGAATACCCACACTGTCTCCATGACTCATGACTCCCTCCAGGACATAGCCTAACCCAACTTTCTGCTGAATTCCCAGAAGGGCTGATGAGGGCTGAGGAAGGACTTCCAGCCTCTTGACTTTGTTTGTTTGTTTGTTTGTTTGTTGAGACAGGGTTTCTCTGTGTAGCCCTGGCTGTGTAGAATTTACTATGTAGACCAGGCTGGCCTTGAACTCACAGAGATCTACCTGCTTCTGTCTCCTGAGTGCTAGAATTTAAGGCATGCACCACCACCGTTCAACTTGCCTCTTGACTTTGTGAAGAGTCCCATGACCTGTCTCTTCCTTCCTAGTTAGAAGATTAACAGAGCATTCCAGAACTTTCTATAGGTCTTGCTCCAAAGGGAGTGCAGGATCTATATCATTGTATGGCCATTCTGACCTCTAGTTGAAGTAGTATTTTAAAACAGCGGCACCCAATCTGTCGTGTGTTACAGAGCTGTCATTTTCCTGACTAGGCTAGGCCTGAGGTCACGAGCAATGGCATGTTCTCACTGCTGCTGCAGCTCAGGCCGCAAGCTCCACACTGTCTCCTCAAGGCTGGGCTGGGCTGAGCCCAGACCATCCCGCCATCCGCTCAGGCCCGGTAGAAATGAGACTCTAATGCTTAAATTATCCAACAGCTTTATATATTTGGTAATGCTCAAATAACAAGATGCCCACACAATTGGAGGTGCTTCCCAATTAACTAACCTAGATAAAAGTTGTTACCCAGGACTGCTCTCAATCCAGTCGTGGTTCTCCATCCTCCTCCATCTCTGCTTCCCTAGTTCCTCCTCTTCCTTCTCTTCTTCCTCTCCTTACTCCTCCCATCTTAGCTCCTCCCAACTTGTGGGGAAAATATGCCACTATAGGTTTCTTTACCTGGTTTTCAGCTCTGGCTTCTTAGCTAAGGGACATCAGGAATGATGGTGACTGGCTTGGTCCCTCCTTAACACCCTGTGAGTAACTTCATCTCCTCTCAAGGTAACCATGAGTCTCAGATGAGTTCTGCCTTAGGATGCTCACAAGCTAAGTCTCCTGGTACCTGGGATTTCCAATCAGTCTCATGATGAAGCTGCCTCTTCCTCTACCTCTTCAGGCAGCTTCTGAAGGAGGCTCTTTCCACCTCCTGGTGTAATAAAGGTGGCAGTGGTGGCTTTGGATGCATGACCCTTGTGTTTCTTAACAGGGACACTGAACTCAGTGGAATAAATATCTCAAAAGAGAGAATGAAGCGGAAAATCCCAGGTGCCCTCCGCCTTCAGACTCTAGTTTAATAAGCCACTCTTTACTCTTGTTCCTGAAGAATGGGGGACAGCAGCTTCCCTTGAGATGCAGAGAAGTGCAGCCATGGAGGCTGCAGGGGAGAAAAGTGAGTTCCTGGGTTGGGTGGAGAAAGATTTGGTCAATGCCAGGCAGCCACTCAACAGAATGTGCGCTTTCTCCCTCTCTCTCTCTCTCTCTCTCTCTCTCTCTCTCTCTCTCTCTCTCTC
>NW_021605216.1:570313-595793 GCF_004785775.1 Grammomys surdaster | reverse complement strand
CTCTCTCTCTCTCTCTCTCTCTCTCTCTCTCTCTCTCTCTCTCTCTCTCGCTCTCGCTCTCGCTCTCTCGCTCTCTCGCTCTCTTGCTCTCTCGCTCTCTTGCTCTCCCTCTCCCTCTTTCCTCTCTTTTCTGCTCTCTCTCCCTCTCTCCCTATCTCCCTCTTTTTACCCTCTCCCTTTCTTTCCCTCTCTCTCTCCCTCTTTCCCTCCTTCCCTCTCTCCCTCCCTGTCTCTCCCCCTCCCTCTCTCTCTCCCTCTCCCACTCTCTGAAACATACACATCGAGACATACACATAATTTAAAAATAAAATAATCCCCACCCCTCCAGTAGACAGTGAGAAGTCTATTTCATATGTGAGGAAACCGAGTCTCAGAAGAGTCAACACAATGCCACTGAAGAGTCCTGGTCTCCAGAGGGCGTGGCGGAACCACCTCTGTCCCATGCACCAGTCCTCATGAATAAGACCATGTCACAAGGTCCACCCACACCAGGAAGAGAAACAGCTATGAGGGCGGGACACCTCTATCACCATGATGTGCTTTCAACTAATGCAGGGCTTCCTCAGAGGTAGTCTTTGAAATGTCAATTTTAATTAAAACCCTAATTCTAATAAGCACACCATAGATTAAACCCAGCCAGAGCTGGTTCCTGCTGAGTGAACTTCTCCCTGCTTCGACAGACAATGTCCTGGAAAAGGCCATGTTTGAAAACATCTTTCAGGCAGCCACGCTCAGAGGAACAGCCCATGAAGACTGCAGAAGCCTTGAAGTGCAGGAACTAGGCAGGCTATGAGGCCAGTCTTTAGCCAAATGGGGTCTGAGGATTATCTGCCATAGATGGAACTCTGACATTATCTGCCCTTTTTTGTTAAGATGGGTGAAAGTACTGTTTTGGTCTGAATCTGAAATGCTCGACACAGGCTTGTTCCCTAGCTAGTGACACTGTTTTTTTTGTTTGGTTGGGTTTTTTTGTTGTTGTTGTTTTTGTTTTTGTTTGTTTGGTTGGTTTTGGTTTTGGTTTTTCAAAACAATGTTTCTCTGTGTAGCCCTGGCTGTCCTGGACTCAATTTGTACAGCAGGATTGCCTTGAACTTACAGATCCTCCTGCCTCCGCCTCCCGAGTGCAGTCATTAAAGGCATGGGTGCTGCCCTGCCCTGAGGTGATATTTTAAAGGTTGTAGATAGAGTCTTTAAACTGGGATTCAGCTGTAGACCCAAGCTTGGTTGTACCCTTCCCCCCTTTTCCTGTCTGCTGACACCCCAATCCCCCAATGACAGATCTATCACCTCTGCTCTCTGGTCTTAAATTGTTTTAGTTATCAACTTGACACATCCGGGAATCACCTGAGAAGGGAGTCCCCTGGCCTGTGGCCCTGTCCGTGGGGATTGTCAATTCATGCAGAAAAGCCTGGCACACTGGAGGCATCCTCTTCCATGGGCAAGTGCTCCTGGCAGTTACAAGAAATCTATCCAAGCAAGAGCCCAGGAACCAGCAAACATCTTCCTCCACGGTTTCTGCTTTAAGGTCCTTCCTGAGTTCCTGCCCTGACTTCTGTCAATGCTGGAGTATGACCTGGAAGTTGTAGTCTAAGTGAACCCTTTCCTCCCCTACGCTGCTGTTGTCCAGAGTGTTTTATGACAGCAACCAAACTGAACTAACAAGTAACCAAGACAGCGTCCCAGTCCTGTCAATAAAAGAATCCTCCTGTATCCCTAGCTCGGGACCTAGAGGTCTTCACGCCAGTTTGGCAGAGGAGCACCTGGACCCTTTGACAGATGCTTCCTTCCTTTCTGAGCTCAGCGTCTCTAACTCACATCTGTAACACTGAGGGAGTTACTCTGTTGCAACAGTTTTCCTGTCACTTGGTATCAAAATAATATGGGGAGCTGTCAAAATTCTGTTCTCAGGGCCCACCTGAGCCCAACCAGTCCAGTTGTGTCTCTGTGTGGAACCAGGACACGATGGGGTTGTTTGTTTGTTTTATAGAGACAGGGTCTCTTGGAACCTTGCCTGGCCTCAAACTCACTACATAGCACAATTTGGCCTTGAGATCCTGTGTCCGTCCGTGCCCCCACTCCCCCGTGCCTTCACCTCCTGAGTGCTACAATTACAGGCGTGTGCCATCAGACCTGACTCATACATAACAATGTCTGTTTTTAGGATTCACTATAAACTTGTTTTTAATAAACCCTATTAATTACTAATATGTCTTGTCCAGCCCCCCAATCATTACGTCAGTATCTATGGATTTATTCAGCGCTAGCGCAATTACTGGGTAAATCACCCCTAGTTTAATTTTCAAACCCTAGACTAGTTACTTCCCCAACCGTGCTCCCCAAATACTGTTTGAGTCTTCCCAAGTTATTTCTGCTTGAGCAGTCTGTCCTGAGGAGGGGGATTTCACTGGGACACATGCTGCTGGTCCATCACATCTAATGGAGACCTCCCGTGTCCTCTGTCTCCTTCCTTCTCTGAGCCCTTTCTTCTTTCCTTCTCCTTCCTCCTCTCCTCCTTCTCCTCATAGTACCTACGTGAGACCTCCAGCCTGGTAACTCAAACTTCCTATCTACCTCGATTCTTCTCAGGAGTGGGCTGTAGCCATTTTTATTTAGCCAGTAGTTTTAAATTGGGGAGCAAGGTTTACATAGCGTCACTTAGTGTATGTGAGGATTTACTTCTGGAGGCAACCAGATCTTGGAGGTTAGTATTTAGCAGTTGAATACATAGCAGCATCAGACCAACCCCCAGCAAAATTACCTTATGTTTTATTTGTGTGTGTGTGTGTGTGTGTGTTCACATGTGTGCACTCACAGGCAGACGCTTGCAGAGGACAGAAGAGGACATTGAGTCCTTGAAGCTGAAGTTACAGAGCGTAATGAGTTACCCAGTGTGGGTGCTGGGAACTAGATTCTGGTCCCTTACAAGAATGCCAAGCACTCTTAACTGCTGAACTGTCTCTCAAGCCCCAGAACACAATGTTTAGAAAGTTCTTCAGGGGATTCGAGTTGCCGTGACTTACTATTCCTCCTGGGCTCTTCTCGTAGCATGAATCACACTGTGCAGTAATTATATTTTATGGCTGTCTTCTCTGTAAACTGAGTGACAGCAGAGACGATAGCAAATGTAGTAGAAAGGCTGAACCCGACACCAATTATCCCAATCCTGGTGCTCGCACCCACCCACGAGCCTCACTTTCTGTGGTCCGGGAACCGAAATTTCTGTAAATATGCCAAAGTAGTGAAATGGGTTTTGTTGGTTGGTTTTGCTTTTGCATTTGCATGTGCATGTGCGTATGTGTGTATGTGTCTGTGAGTGTGTGTGTACACATATCAGGGCTGATGTTCAGAATCATCCGTGACTGTTTTTCCATCTTACTCAATGAGGCAAAGTCCATCAGTCGAACCCAGACCTCACCGATACGGCTCAGATCACCTTGTCTCACTAGCTAGCTTGCTCTGGGGACCCTCTGTCTTTGCCTTCTAAGGCTAGAGTTACAAGCAGATCATTAAGCCCTTTTGGGGGTCTAGAGATCCAAACCCAGGTTCCTGTGCTTAACCACTGAGCCACTTCCCCACCTGATTGTTTTTCTAAGTCAGGATATCACTCTGCAGCCAGGCTGGCCTAGAAGTCTCCAGCCTCCTACCTCAGCCTCCCAAACCATGGAGTTCCAAGTGTGCACCACACTGACAGTAGTGCTGTGGTGGTGGTGTACAAGGAGGCAGGGTGCATCTTGCTATCTTGCTAGGTGACCTCCTTTGCTGACTCTCAGAAACTAAGTTACTATGTTAAGATGGCCATGTGTGAGGGAACAGAGGTGACTTTCAGCCAACGACTATGGGAACTGACATCCTCTGTCTCCCAGTCTATAAGGATTTGAACCCTAGCAACTACAAAGATTTGGAAGTGAAGTCACACATCACGTAGTGGCGTATGCCCAACAATGGCGTATGCTGCATACACGACAATGCTCTTGTGAGGTCATGACAGAGCTGAGAACTTCCTGTTACCTGGTGGTGTCACAGCCATTACTCTTTTCCCCCATTTTTTATTTATTCATTTATTTGTATGCACTGTGGATGTATTTGTCATGGCAACACAAAGTAGTCTAAATACATTAATGGTTTGTTTAGTTGTTGCCCTATACTTTTCTTGAACCATAACCCTACTTATTAAGGAAGAAAGCTGACTGTAAAACTCGGTGCTGTGAGTGAGCCCTTGTGTAACTCCTGCTCACAATAGCCCTTGATTGCATCACACTCTCTTAGGCTCAGTTATATCTCAATGTTGTTTCTTTCCACTTGAGTCCAGGAGCAATAAAATAAAGCATACAGGTGCCCATGCACACACTTAAAACATAGCAAATGTGTGTAGCAAGCTCTACACTCTGGGTTTATACAAGTACATTCTGTACTATTCTCACAACAATGAGAATATCTACTAATGGATTTCTTAGAACACTTGCCTGTCACAGAACTATGTCACAGGACTCAACTTCTGATGAAGCATCAAATAGGGCTGGTGTCTTTTTTCGTTTCATTTGTGTGTGTGTGACGTATGCATGTGTATACATGCATGTTTTGCATGTGTGTGGGTGCACATGTATGTGAAGCCTGGGGTTGATATCAGGAATCATCCTCCATCACTCTTCCACATTGTTCAAGACAGGTCTCTCAATCAAACCCAGAGCTATCTAACATGGCTCGTGCCACCAGCCAACTTGCTTCAGGAATTCTCTATCTTTGACTTCATAAACTGGAATAATAGGTCAGCCACCATGTCCATCCACCATTTATGTGGGTTTGTATATGAACTATGTTCCTGATGCTAACACAGCAATTCCCAGCCCAGGGATGGTTTCTCAGTAAACAACCCTTGAAGGGGACCAAGACTCAGACTCCTGATACCAAAATATGTGCTACATTATGCTGCTAAGTTCATGATGAGCTTATTAAAGGGTGATTTTTAGAAAGGAGGGCTGGCAATGTGGCTCTGTGGTAGATTGTATGTGTAGCTTGTACAAGACTCTAGCTTTCAACACACATACCACACACACATAAATATATGCACACATATACATAGCACACACATATGCATAGACACACACACACACCATACATACCACACACGGCAATAGAAAGGAAACACATTGATGAATGCCTTGTCAAATTTCTAAGCCCTTGATATCTAAAACAGGCCATGACACACACAGGCACACAAAGATTTTTGTCCAGTTAATTAATTAACGCAGCACAGTAATGGCATCAAATCTTTCGACACAGACATTTTGATCCTCTTTCCTTTTCTTTCTCTCAGTCACAGGCTGACAGCCCTGACACTTACAGCCCCTCTGCTCTCTAGAGGCCACAAGGGATACTTACTGTTTGGATGATGACTGCGGTACTGCTCTAATGAACTCTGTGGTTAAATAACAGGTCGCTGGTTGTAAATTGTTATTGTTATTGATTAGCCATTCCCTTCACCTGATGAGTGCTGTCAGCAAGCACTCCAGGCAGAGCAAGCAACCCCAGCTCACATCTGTGATCGCTGTGGCAACAGAGAGATGACTGGGGATGGCCTTTGAGTGATACTGGTCCTGGGTTACAGCCTGCATGGGGACTCTTCCACACAGGTTGACTCTCAGGTCTGCTCAAGTCAGTCACTCGGAGCTGAGCCGACAGCTGTGAGGCACAGCTCTGCCTGCTGTTCCTGCAAAGGCTGTTGTGGTCAGTCTCTGTGGGTTTCCACGAGGCCAGGACTCCAGAGGCCCAGGAACAGCTCTAGGAAGCTATCAGACTTTCCAGGGGACACTGGGAGAGGCTGAAACTAAAGCCCTGGCAAGACCTCACTGGCACTGCTAGGCTTTAGGGTAGCTTCCTGTGAGTGTTTAGGACTGGCTCTCTGATGAAGGCCAAGTGAACAGGCTATCACTTGGTCTTAGGGATTAACTGAAGTTCTGCTTGAAGCCTGTTGAAGGTGTGTAGGAAATTCCAGTGAGCAAGGCTAGACGGATGTCCTTAGATTCTAGGCAGAAAGTCACAACCTGGGGCACAGAGCAGCTTGTATTTCTGTCTCCCACATACATACTCCACAGTCAGTCTCTCTGTCTCTCTGTCTCTCTCTCTGTCTCTCTCTCTGTCTCTCTCTCTGTCTCTCTCTCTGTCTCTCTCTCTCTCTCTCTCTCTCTCTCTCTCTCTCTCTCTCTCTCTCTGAGCTTCAGTTTCTCATCTGCCTCTGTTGCTTGTTCTCACAAATGCTCACATCTGGGGTGCAGCTCACTGGCTGTGTGCCCACCTGTTATCACCTACACTGTGAGCAAAACCTTTAAATGGCACTTCATTGAGAGCTGCAGGTCCAAGAAGGCAGCAGAAATAAACCTCAGGAAACTGCCTTTTACCCCATCTCCAGCCAGCTGGTTACACAGAGAATAGAACTAAAGCAGTCAGTCATTCCAGAGTTCAGCCCTGCCCCTTTGGTCAGGTGGTCACCTTCGTCCATGTGACTCTGTCTCTCATTGTTGGTCTCTGCGCAGCTGTAAGTGTGGTTAGTGTCTGCCCACAGCAGTCCTGTATGCCTCCCAGTACCCCCTGGGCTGGGGACAAACGGAGAACAAGCAAGGCATTAGTTAGTATGTGTGCTGAGCCATCCATACAGAAAATGCAGGTTCCACTCTACAGATGTGCAGAAAAAACGGCTCCTGATTGTCCTTGCCGGTGTAGAGAGCACTGGCCAAATACTGCGAGCTTCTATCCCTCCACAGCTAGGCCTGCTGATAGAGTCCTCCAATGGGAACAGAAAGTGTTCCCCAAAGCAACTGCAGTCCCAACAGGAAGTAACTATTTACAACTCCTTACTCCACACAATGGGGTAGGCTCTTATGCACACAACGCATCTGATACGTATGACGTTGCAATGAGATAGGAATCATTTCTGTTTTGCAAACGTGGGCAGAAGGCCTTTAAAGGATCTAAACACTTGATCCACACTCAGGTGCACATGCCTTAAATCTCACCACTTTTGAGGTAGAAGCAGGAGGATTGAAGGGGTCAGCTCAGGAACAGAGAGGCTAATTAATATTCCTGGTCAGCTCAGGAAAGGGCCCCAGAAGAGAAAGACTAACATTCCTCAGACAACAGGGGAGAAGAACTACCTGCGGTTGAGGGAAGCCCAGAGCACATGGATACATCCCACAGGACAGACCACTGGCCACCCACAGACAAGGGAAGTCCCTGCCACCTCATTCCCTAAAGACCAATCAGTTTAAAAGTCACACTGTTCTGCCAATCATACTGTGCCTAGCTGCCGTTTCTCTATGCTATCCCTGGAGACTGTATAAATGTCCACTGGACGAGGTGTGTGTGGGGGGGGGCAGGGGGAGAGTCGCCTCTTCTTTTGGATTCAGGATGACCCCAGCATGCTGGAACAGTAAAAATTCCTCTTGCTTTTGCAATGATCCCCAGCTCCATGTTGTTCACTCAGAGGGGTCCTATGTAAACTAAGGCTCATCAGAGTCTTACAGATCAGGGGCCCAAGGTCATCCTCAGCTACATAGTAAGTTCAAGTCCAGCCAGGGCTACCTATCTTCAAAACAATGAAACCAAGAAAGTTCTAAACACTTGCTCCTGTCACACAGGATACAGGAAGTCATCTCACGTCCCTGAAGAGCTGGCATCTAATGTAAACATGCCAGTTCTCCCACGTTCTCACCTATAATACCCGTTGTGTGAGGATTGGTGCAAGCACTCACTTGTTGGGCCTGACTGGAGCCTCTGCAGCATATCAGTTAGTCCCAGGGCCTCGTTGAATCTTTCGGAGCATGGGCCAGCTTGAAACAGTCCTAGAGAATCTGTTACTCAAAGTGTGATCAGAGGGAAGAAAGACGCAGGGCTGTGAGAGGAGGCCTTCTGCTGGCCAGCCCTGGTGTACCTGCTTTTGAAAAAATGTGGAAGAACAAACACCTTACTACATCACAACCCACTGCATGGTTCCAGGAGCTTCTTTTCTTCAACATGAGAAATTTACAAGACTGGTGCCTACCATTTAAGAATGGCTGCTCTAAAACACCATTAGGTACTCCT
Source organism: Grammomys surdaster (assembly GCF_004785775.1). Taxonomy (NCBI): domain Eukaryota; kingdom Metazoa; phylum Chordata; class Mammalia; order Rodentia; family Muridae; genus Grammomys; species Grammomys surdaster. The sequence continues at coordinate 587,717 of NW_021605216.1, read as the reverse complement.
CATTTTCATTACAAAATTTATTATAAGAGAGAGTACCCCTATACCATAAAACCTGTGTGGAAGTCAGAGGACAATTTTTGGGAGTCTATCCTCTCTTTTGGCCATATGGAAATTCTGGGTATTGAACCCAGGTACTCAGGCTTGGCAGCAAGCTCCTTTATTCGCTTGGTCATCTCATTGCCCTCTCCCCCACCAAGTAAAATAAGGACCGGCTCATTCACATTCAGATGAAACAAACCCCTCAGTTTTGATTCAGGTTCCATCTCTACTCATTCCCCAGAAGCTTCAGCTGCAAATTTGATCATTGTCTCCTGGCTCATTTCATGCCTGCCTTTCCTCATACCCAGGAAGCTCACACAAACAAAACTAAACACTGATGTTGTAAGCAGAACCACATCGTACCCATCATTCTGCTGACGGCTTCTTTCCTCTCACGAGCTGCCGCTGAGGACACTTTAAAAGTTAAGAATCATGTCGTATTGGATCTCTGTGGCCCCATGTGCCTTGTACTTTCTATATGCTGAATAATTCAAAAGGAAAGAGGAGGAAGAGGAAAAGGAGGAAGAGGAGGAGGAGGAGGAGGAAGAGGAGGGAGGAAAGGGATAGGGATGGGAGAAGGAAGAAAGAAGGGAAAGGAGAAGGGGAAGAAGGAAGGGAAGAGGAGAGGGAAGGGGAAGGGTAGAGACCGGTAACACCATCAGTCTTGAGTCAGAACTTCCTGTGTGGGTCTAAATGTTTGGGATGGAGTGTGTGAGACAAAGGGGCCTGCTTAGCCTTGTGCTCCCTATGTAGCTGATGCTAGCTTTGAATCGCTGGGATTCCGGGCTCGAGCCACCAACTTGACCTCACAGGTCTCTGATTAAAGTGTGTGAGATAGGCTGAACTCCTTCCTATGCACCCTGATCTCCGCAACTCTGAGAGCTGCCTGCCGAGTTCCATTCCAGCCAGCTTCTCTGGAGGTTCTGCCATAAGGAAAGGCTCACTGCTCATAAATCACCAGCAAACTGTAGCCTGTCAGCCTTTGGAGGATTCCCTGCCAGGCCCAATACTTGTCTTCTCTCCTTTGCTTCTTCAGCTTCTACCATGTGTCTATCATCCACAAGTATTCCTGACTCTGTCTCAGGCTCTTAAATGTCCACCTGGAGCACCTCTGATTGCTCATCCTGCTTCTGCCTTCCCATAGGCTCCTGGACCTGCCTGCCTTCTTGTTCTCTTCCCCAGGCATGCTACAGCACAGAGCCAAGGTTGAGGTTGGGCTCTAGATCTCTCCTGACCCCTGCTTGCATCCATTTTAAGGATGCTTTTTATGGTGGCTTCACATATAGGAAGCTGCTGGAGGTGTTTGGGGGAGAGTTTCCAAAGAGCACCTGCTTTCTCCAGCATCCCCCGCTCTACCCCCACCACACCACACACTGTGGGGTGGGTCTTTTATTCCTTAGATCATGTACAAAAACAGTGACTGAGACACTGAGTAAGGCTGGGGATATATGGATGGGCCAGCTAGCTCTGCTGGAGTTCAGGTTCTATCTAGGAGAGGCAAACAGAAGCCTACAACTACTCAAATATATAGTAATACATGGTAAGCCACCCTCTGACAAATAGCCCCACCCCCTCCTGTGCTCTAATTATAATGTCTATCATGTACCTGGCAATGGTCTAAGCATCTGACACATATTTTTCTTTTTTAAATCATAAATAATTACATTGCATGTATTATATACCTATTTTTCACACACACACACACACACGTATGTATGTATATATGGTGTGTATGTATGTGTATGTGTGGTATTATATGTATATGGTTTGTGAATGTGATTCATCCGTGCCATCCCATGTATGTGGAGGTCAAAGGGCAACTTGCAGGAGTTGGTTCTCTCTCCCATGAGGTTTCTGAGGGTCAAATTGAGGTTGTTAGAGTTAATGGCAAGCACTGTTTCCTGTTGAGTCAGCTTGTCTGCCCTCACACACATTTTATCCTATTTCACATATAAGGAAGCTGAAGAAAAGTGTGGATGAGCTGCCTGTTCACAGGTACACAGCTGTCAAGAGGGTCAAGGCCAAGATCTGATCACTGTGTGGATATTGGGAGAGACAGGGAAGGAAGGCATCCATGAATAGACATTTTATTGTTGTTGTTTTAAGTCAAGGTCTCACATATCCGAGGCAGGTTTTGAACTCACCCTGTAACCTAGGATGACCTTGTACTCCTAATCTTCCTGCATCTACTTCCTAAACCCGAGGATTATATCCATGTACCATATATATGTTCAGTTTACTCTTGCTGGGGACGGAATCTAGGACCTCGTCCATGCCAGGCAATCCCTCTACCAATGGAGCTATATCCCCAGGCTTCAGACTCTTAGTTCCAGTTTAACCTGAGAGTAAAACCAAACTGTCAGAAATCAGGCAGCTATACCCTTAAAGTAACTGAACCAGTGGGGTTTTGGGGTGTGAGAAGGAACACAGGGGTAGGGAGATGAGAAAGAGGCTCCTCCAGCTAAGATGGCCAAGTTGGGGTTGAGTATCACAAGCTTCTAAAAGAAATATCTCCCCTACTCAGCAAGGTTCTCCTGACTGAGGCAAGCCAGGCGATCACTCAGTTCCAGCATGCAGTGGGTGAAATGTGTGGTTGTCAAATGATGAATGGGCTGCATTAAATAAGTGACTCAATTATAAAGACAGCAGGTGGCGCCCTGTGTTTCCCACACCAGCTGTAGGTTTAGGTTCCAAGTCCTTAGTCCCCACTCTGACTACGAGGTATCTGGTCAATCTGCATATCCACCTCGTTTCCCTGCTGCTTCAAAAACTCCTGTTAAGATTATTTTTTTCAGATCTTGCTGTTTCAATTAGTAGCTGAGTTTGATCTGGACGCTTTTCCTCATGTTAAATCCCTTTTGATAAAACAGTCCCCAGAGAACCTGTCTTTGAAGCCTCTTTATGAGATCTGGAGTGCAGGAAAACGCCAAGGATAATTACCCACAAGCAGACACTTCTCTGAATCCACTTGCCATCTTAACAGGGTCCTGTCCTGCCTGATCTGCTCTTGTCAGTGATCCTCATGTACCACCTTCCTGCTCACTGTCCTGGACAGTTGCCTGGGGGAATTTCATCTCCAAGAACACTTTGGGTTGTGCTGGAAATTCTGCCCAGGAGCCTTTAGCTATGAGATGACTCTTGAATGCTTCTGGAACACACAATGGCTCTCGAAACTTACGAAAGAAGATAGGGAAGCCAAGAGCCATCCAGTAACCTCAGAAAAGGGTAAAAAGCTAAGCGCCCCCTCTGACTGAAGAGGCCTGAGGCTGAACTGTCAATCAAAGAGATGGTGAGGTCACCCAGCTGTGAATCAAGTGGGTTTCAGTCCCTCATTGGACCCCTTAGGTCAGCTGTGTGACGGGGACACGTGACTTCCACTCTAATGGCACCTGTTTTGTTGCCACTAATGTCAATCAAAGAAGTGTTTATTTTGGGTGTTCATCCTATGATTCAAGTTGTCAACCACCCTGAGAAGAGCCTCTGGCAGGTGACCACCATGTCTACCTGGGTTTCCAGAGCAGGCATGCTCACACTTCCCTTTGGTTTGCCGTAGTATGTTGCTATTGTTCAGATTCTTGTTTGGGGTGAGTGGGGTGGGCGTGGACTGACACAAGGTCTCCTGTAGCCTAGATTATTTTTATTGCCTTGAACTCCAGGCAATTCTCCTGCCTCAGCCTCACAAGTGCTAGGATTACCCGTAAGCCACCACCCCATGCTTCACACATCCATTTGATCTTGTTTTCCTTATTCTCCTAATTTAAGAACTCCACCAGAATCAGGTTCTGAGCCAGACTTGGTAGTGCACACGTGTGATCCAGGACCTGGGAAGTGGAGGCAAAAGGATCCAGAGTTTAAGGTTACCACTATTGCTTAAAAGCATGTCTTTAGTGGAAAAAAACATTGAAACAGATGGCTATAAGCTATTGTAAACAGGCAGCTTTTGTGGAAATTTACCTTGTAAATAGGTAGCCTTGGCAGATAATGCCAACTTACATAAGGACAAGTGAATCATAGGCAGAGTCATAGCAACCTGTCCCCTGAACCTTCACCCAGCCGATACCCTGTTCTGAAAGATATCTGTATTCCCCCTGAACACCCATGCTCCAGTGTCATCTCCTTCCCCACGTCCTGCCTTTTTGTGTTTATAACCCCTGTGTGAATAAGTAAAATTACGAATTGAAAAAAAAATAAATAATTTTTTTTAAAAAAAGGAAAAAAAGCATGTCTTTAAAACAAACAAACAAACAAACAAACAAAGTCAAGGTATGACTGGAGGTGTTGGAGCTTTTATTCCGGCACATTCGGAAAGCGTCTGAAGAGCTTGGTTCTACAGGACAACAGATTTAAACTCAGAAATATTTGTTTTTTAATGGTCAGAGTTTAAGAGAGTGGTGTCAAGTTACCAGGAGATGCTGTCTCCATGGGGATGAAGTCATTGACCTTCCAGTCCTGAGATTCTTGGCGTTTCCTTAGCAGAAATCGTATACTTCTGACAACTGCCCTCCCCCTCACTCTCATATTTGAAGGAAACCCCACTAGTTTTAGAAGCAGACTCAGTGCCCACACTTGGCACTGTTTGGCAGAGTCAGACTTCTCATTTTCTTTCTACTTCCTGTGTTCTAGGCAATTTTAAGAAAGAGATACTGTTAATTTCTGCCTGTCGTGTGACAGACTTTTCTCAGGGACCCTAGAAAGGGACCCCATCACAGGCTATTATAATGATGGCACTGAAGTCCAACTTGGTGAACCAATGAGGTTTGTTGTTGGTTTTACTCTGTGTTGATTCTTTGTGAGTTTCACATCATGCACCCCAATCGTACACATCTCCCAGCCCCTTCATATCCGCCCTCTGCCCTTGCAACCTCCCCTGCAAAAGAAACCAACACACAAAATAAAAATGAATAAAACAAAAACCTAAAAACAGCTCATGGAATCTGCAGTGTGTCCCAGTGTGTCCCACAGGCTGTCCACACTTTCGTCCACATGTCTTTACTTGCAAATGTTTGTTGCAATGAGTCATTGGTCTGGTTCACGCCTCTGGCTTCTGCTACACCATCAATACTGGCTCCTCACTGGGACTCCTCTCAGATATCCTGTTGTTGTCCTGTGTCATGGAGATCCTGCAGCAGAACTAGTCCTTTCATGTGCTCCAACAATTCATAGGTAGATGTTTGGGTGGGCCAACTCAGAGCTCTGGATCTGGGTGGTAGCTGAGCCCTGGGTGGTAGCTGAGTTGGTCAGATCACTTGTTCTCCCAAATACACACCGCCAGGGCCAGCGCCCAGCACTGATCTGACTAGGTCACCCAAAGCAGCAGCTGGCAAGGGGCAGTGTCAGCTCTCCTGCTCACCTGCACCTATGCCACCAGGGCCAGCTCTACTGTGCTGCCCAAGCTAAGCGAGGGGCATAGGGTATGTTCCTTCACCCAGGGCCAGGTCTCCCATGCCCTTACCCTAGGGCCATCTCTACTGTGCTGTCGAAGGTGAGGGGCAGGGTGGGGCCAGCTCTGCTCAACCCTTGAACATCAACATGGTCCCAGGTGGCAGCTCAGACCAGGAATACTTGAATGGTCTTTAATGGTAATATGAGCCACAGACCCCTGCTGCTGTACGGCCACGGACCCAGACATGGCCCTCAGCAGAACGACTTCATCATGGCCTCAGTTGCTGTAAGGTAGGCTACTCTCATCAGGCTGTTCCTCTCCACCCTCATATCTTCTCATGATGCTCAAACCATTCTGCTTCTCTTCCTCCCTCATCTGTCCACCACATACTTGCATATAGTAATGGTCCCCAATGAGGGTAGGCCTCTGCTGGTGGGCCCCTAGGTATCTTCCTCTGCCTGCACCAAACCCTGTGGCATGGCTGAGAGCAGACCTCTGGGTATCCTCCGCTCACCCAAGCTGTCATGTGGCAGGGAGGCAGGTGGGGCTCTGGGTGTCTTTCTCTACCCACTACATGGAGTGGTCACCAATGAGCTTTTTGTGGGGTTACCAATAGGAGGATGGACGAGGGGCAGGTATGACTCAAAAGCAGCTGTCTCTGAAATGCTCACCCAGACTCACAAAAGCTGGACCCTGGAGCTCCCTGGTTCACAGGGAAGCAGCTCCCTAGGGCCAAGAATCTCCTTTCAACAGCTCAGATGGTCAAGGGTCTCCTTGTCCAGTAGCTGTTTACAGTTTTCCATGACTCTGAGGAGGGGCTGGTGAATCTTACCAGTTTCAGCTTTCTTAAACTCGTGAAGTTTACCTCCTAAATATAGTAAGTCTCTTATTCTTTTTCCTCCTCTTCCTCCTCTTCCTCCTCTTCCTCCTCTTCCTCTTCCTTCTCTTCCTCCTCTTCCTCTTCTTCCTCCTCCTCTTGCTTCTCCTCCTCCTCTTCGTCTTCCTTGAAGGAATGTTTCAATTTGGAGGAAACTGGCCTCTAACACTACTCAGCCTTTCTCCCTTTCTTTCATTCAGGACTCCACTCCTGCTCATGGGGATAGTCCTTCACTAATTACCAGGCCGTGTGGCTCTAGAGTGTTGAGGTGTAGTCTGTTGCTATGTACTGTAATGCTAAATACCGGCCCCTAAGGTCTGGTTGCCCCCAGGGACAAGGAAATCCTCAGGTATACCAAGTGATGCTATGTAACCTTGCTCCTTAATGTAAAACTATTGGTTAAATAAAGATGTTTACAGTCTATAGCTGGGCAGAAGAGAGGTAGGTATTGTTTCAGTTCCCAGGCTTGAGGTCTGAGGCAGGAGCACGAGGAAAAAAGAGAGAAGAGTTAAAATAGGAAGATTCCATGGGGTAAGGGATCCTGAGAACAGGCTGTGAGAGTTGGCCAGTCGGAGTAAGAGCAGCCCAGGTGGAACATAGCAAGTCATATTTTAGGATTATTTACAGATAAGTAGACAAAATAGGCATAAAGTCTTGATATCTGCCCAACTCTAGTGCTGATTAAGGCTTATTATAAATATAAAAGTTTTGTGTCTTTTATCTGGGAACCAAATGATCAAAGGTGAGGTAGAAACCACCAATTGATACTAAATATTTATTACAACACTAGAAAGCCTATCTGATTTATCCATGTGAGCAGATGACACAGGAATGTGCTTAGCTCAGGGAATGGCACTATTAAGAGGTGTGGCATTGTTGGAGTAGGTGTGGCTTGTTGGAGGAAGTGTGTCCCTGTGGGAGTTGGCTTTGAGATCCTCCTCCTAGCTGCCTGAGGTTTCCAGTCTTCTAATTGCCTTTGGAACAAGATATAGAACTCTCACCTCCTTCTCCAGTCCCACGCCTGCCTGGATGCTGTCATGCTTCCCACCTTGATGATAAATGGACTGAATCCCTGAACCTATAAGCCAGCCCCAATTAAATATTGTCCTTTATAAGAGTTGCCTTGGTCATGGTGTCTCTTCACAGCAATGGAAACCCTAACTACGGCACCTAATAAGCAATTTTGGGACAGAAGGGATTGGTGTGGCTTGCAGTTTGAGGATGCAGTCCATTATGGCTGGGGAATCATGATGGCAGAAGTCTGAGGCAACTGGTCACACAGCAACTGAAGTCAGGAAGCTGAGAGAGATGAATGCTGGTGGTCAGCTCTCTTTCTCCTTTTTATTAAGGCCAGGATAGAACTCCAGGGAGTGGTGCCACCCACACACAAGGCAGGCCTTCCATCCTCAATTAAACCTCTCTGGAAACACCTTAATAGACGTGCCCAGAGATGTGTTTCCATGGTGATGCTAAATCCAGTCAAGTTGACAGTGAAGATTAACCATGAATTGACATACAGAAAAGAAAGAGAAGCTGGGAGGTGGCAGAAACAAAACCTGCTGACATCTACAGATGGTCTGTACCCAAAGGTAGCACCCAGAACCAGCTCCTTGGCTTCAGACACGCCAGTCAATACATTTAGTTACATTTGGAGTTTTGACTTATTATTATTATTTTTGTTTCACTTTGCGTTTTTCCAGCTCAAATGCATTTGAGTTGAATTTGTTTTCTAAATTATTTTTAATGTTTTTCTTTTTAACTTTTTAAAAAAAATTTACATTTGTATCCTGTATTTACACCATTCTCCCCTCCAGCCCCTCCTCTGTGTCACCTCCCCTGACCCCAAATTCATGGCCTCTTTTTCCTTAATTATTATTGTTACAGTTTTTTATTTTGGAGACAATCGTTGTAAGAAAGTAGTGCATGCTTAGGGAGTCACAGGACGCAGCTTTATTCTCTTGCAACACTGTGGAATATTTCCTTGCTGTTGTGATAAAATGTCTCAAAGGAGCAACTGAAGGGAGGGCAGGCTTATTTCAGCTCAAGGTTTGGGGAGCGAAGGCCATCATGACAAGGAAGGTACAGTAGCTAAGTGTTCATGGCTGCAGGAGTGGACACTCATTCACATCTGGAGAATCAGGATACAAAGAGCTCAGGCTGGAAACACACCTAGCTATAACCCAAAACGTGTATGCCCCAGACTCACTTTCTTCATCCAGGCCCGCTTCCCTAAAGGTTCCATAGCCTCCCAGAACAGCACCTCCAGCTGGGGACTGAGCACTCAAACAAGTGAGCCTGTAATGAGGACCATTTTGCATTCAAACCTAACAGCCTGCATAGAGGGTCTAGATGGATTCCCTGAGTCCCTTTGAGAGCCCCAGGGGAATCTGCTTCCTGCCTCTCCTCCACAGAGGCTGCTCTTATTTCTTGGCTTATAGCCCTTCCCAGGCTCCAAGGCCAGCAGCCTGGCTGTGTCACATCTCCTCACTGTCAGATTGACACTGGCTTCCCTCTTTGAGCAGCCTGTGACTAACCTGAGTCCATCCAGGCAAGGGAAGATGTGCTCTCTATCTCACGGTTCTAAATTAACTACACGATAGGGTTTTTTTTTTCCATATGTGTTCTGGTGAGGAAGACAAGAATATGTTAGGGGAGGTCGTGGTCACAGATAGAGAGAGTTTGGATTGCCTTGTGACCTCCATTTCACAGCAAGGAAGAACCATAATATAGAGAAGTTATAAGAACAGTTCTAACGCCTGGCAGGAGTCAGAGCCCAGAGTCATCCCTTCAGGTGTAATCAGAATTGATGTTCCTTGTGATTTTGTTCCTGGTGACCCACCTACAGGTGTTAAGACACCTCAAAAGTCACTTGGCTACCCCATGCTTCATTTATGTCACTCAAAAAAATGGAACCAAAATCTTTATGAACATTTGAGGGCATGTGTCTTAGCACTGTGTCTCTTAGCATGTGGCCTCTTATTGGGGGGGGGGGGCACAAAACCTGTGCACATCTATACACACACATGGAGGCCATAGGGAGAGGTCACTTGTCTTCTCTAATTGTTTTTCACCTTGTTTTCTGAGACAAGGTCTTTCACTGAACCTTGAGCTCACCAATTAGGCTAGGCTGTGTAGAAAGAGATGGGGAAGAAAGAGGAAGGGAAGAGATGCTAAGGGAAAGGAGGGGAGGGGAAGGGATGGGAAGGGAGAGCAGGGAGAGCAGGGGAGAGGAAGGGAGGAAGAAAGGAGGAGCTTCAGAGATCTGCCTGTTCTTATATTCCCAGTGCAGAGACCAAGCCCAGATCTTTAGACCTTTGTTCTGGGGATGTTGAACTCAGGTCTTCCTGCTTGCATAGTAAACACTTTACCAAGTGAGCTATCTGTCTTATCCAGGCTACTGTTTTTTGGGTATTTCTGTGTTTAGTTGGTTAGTTGGTTGGTTATTTGGTGATTTGGTTGTTTGTTTTTGTTTTTTGGTTGTTTGGGTTTGGTTTGGGGGGGTGTTTATTTTAGGTTTTCGTGGTTTTGTTTTTTTCTTTTTTCAAGACAGGGTCTCATTATGTACCTATGACTGTTCTGAAACTCACTTTGCAAACTGGCCTCCAAATCACAAATGCTTCCTGGGTACTGGGGTTAAAGGCACAAGCCACTACATGTAGCTTTGGGGTACTGTTCTTAAAGTTGTTATTACAGGACAAAGATAGCTGGTGCTCAGAGACACTGATGTGGTGTCTTTAGGTGGGGCAGAAAGGCAGCCTCAGGAGTAAGCACTCATGGCTCCAAAGAATCTGGTCTCTAAGGATAATGGTGGGGTAAGATATACTCTATCCCCTTAATTTTTTCCAGACAGGCTCTTACTATGCATCTTGGGGTAGCATAGAGCTCAGACTATCCAGGCCAGACTAGCCTCAAACTCATATAGGCATGTCTGCTTTGTGCTGAGACTTACTAGCTTAGAACTTGGACAAGAAGACACCTCGGCAGGTTGAGATGATAACGCCCAAGCCTGGTGCCAGAGAAGATGCTCTTTTCTGTGTTCATACAGAAGCACCTCTTTCTCTCCAAAGGGGACAAGAGAGATTTTATTCCAAACCAAATATGAGTGACACAGACTCAGATTGCCTTGAATGACATGTTCCACCATGGATGTGCTGACCTGTTGCTATAAAGTTACCAAACAAAAGGCATTCACAAAGCAAAGCACTTGCCAAATCCGTTGCTGGGACATGAGGTTACAGCAAAGTGGGAGACCCTGCTGTAGGTCTCAGATGGTCTCTGATGACACTCTCGGCCTTGGGGCCGATGATGGACTGCTAAGTTAATACATTCTGAAAGTCTTTCCTGATAGTCCCCCAGATTTTAGGTGAGAAGCAGGTGAAGGTGAGTAACAGCTATTGAGAGGTCTAAGAATACCAGAAGATGATGTTGAATTTGGCTTTGCAACATTCCCACTCTCCACAATCAGGAAGTTCTAAGAAGTCCATCAGTCTGCAGGTTTCACAGTTGGCTGATTGGAAATGAATAGGTTGGGGAAAAGGAAGCAAAAGCAAACTCTCCTTTCTCCCCATAACTTCTGCCTCGATCCTTACTAACTGGCCTGCCAACTCTCCTATTCTCAAGTCATTGGCTAGATCCTGCTGCAGCCTCTTCCTACCCCACATCCTAAAGTTCTTTGCTCAGAGATTGCTTCCCTTTTGCCAAACTGTTTTTTGCTAAATGGGGTCTTGGTCAGCAGAAGGACAGCGGGATTTGCTACCGTCCTAACTTGTCCATTTGTTTCCTGCGCAGAGCGTCTGACGAGGAGTTTCCAGGGACCTCACTGAAGCAGAAGCCAGCTCTTGACAAAGACACATGGCGGTGATTACACGGGGCATTAGGCACAACTTCTGTGGATGGTAGCTCCAAGGCCCTTCTTGAGCTCCTGGCTCTTTGTGTCAGTTATGTACTATTAGGGGAGGGCAGAGAAGGAGCCAGGAGCAGAGGCAGGGTGCCAGTCTCCTGAGGCAAATTGGGGGGGATTCTCCTGGCATAGTCTGATGGTCTAAAAGTCTTCATCTCCTGGCTTCCATCTGGGCTCACAGAACATGTGTTTCCTTCTCAAACATGAAACTTGAACCGGGACACTCCCCGCTCCATAAGGGATGCCACCGAATAGCATGAACTAGAAGCTCATGGTCCTGAGAGATAAGGGCTGTGAAAAAGGTTTCCAGTGAACACTGGGCTAATTTCTCAGTCCTCATCTCCTGTCTCTACCCAGTATGGAGCCAGTGTCTAACTATACCTTCCTGGACCACAGTTTGCTACTACTCTGGGCAGCTTATTCCAAGTGTGGTGTGGTTTGGCTTTTGCTTTTAACCTCTCTCTCTCTCTCTCTCTCTCTCTCTCTCTCTCTCTCTCTCTCTCCCTCTCTCTCTCTCTCTCTCTCTCTCTCTCTCTCTGTGTGTGTGCGTGTGCGTGTGCGTGTGCGTGTGCGTGTGCGTGTGTGTGTGTGTGTGTGTGTGTAAATTACAGTTGTCATAGAGCACATGAGAGATTGGATGGCAATTTCTAGTGTCTTCCTTGCCTTTCATCTTATTTGAGACAGGATCTCTTGTTTTGCTTGTTTTACAGGCCAAGCCAATGGTCAGAGCTTCCAGCCCTACCACCCATATACCTGTGGAATCACTGGGGTTACAAACAGGAGCTACCCTTCTAGCTTTTCTGTAGATTCAAACTCAGGTCTCCATGCTTGTTCACCAAGAACTCTACCCATTGAGCTATCACCTCAACTGTCTCCCTCCTCCTCCTCCTCCTCCTCCTCCTCCTCCTCCTCCTCCTCCTTCTCCTCCTTCTCTTCCTCATCTTACTCCTCTTTCTTCTGGGTTTGGCTACATAGCTCAAGCTGGCCCAGTCTTCCCATCCTTTCTGTCTCAGATTTCTGAGTTCCTAGGTTATAGCTATAACCAGATGGCATCTTACATTCTCAGTCAACTCTGATTTTTAGGAAGACACTTCAGATTGACTAGGAATACAGCTCTCAGTGGCCAGCCTTGGTTCTCCTTGCCAGCCAATTTCTCAGCTGCAGGGTTTGCCACAAGAGTCATCTCTTATGTGCCTATCAACTGAGGAGCTTGTGAAATTGCAGATTCAGAGGCCAGCAAGGTGACTCCGTGGATCAAGGCACTTGCCACCAACGCTTATGAGCTGAGTTTACTCCTTGGGACCTACATGGTAGGAGAAACTGACTTCTGTAAATTGTCCTGTGATCTCCACATGTATGCCATGACATACACCTACACACACAAAAAAAAATAAATTAAAATGTAATATAAATGCAAAATTCCTGGGCCCATTGCTAACCCAGTGAATCAGAATCAGAGTCAGGGTCCTGGGAACATGTTCACACAGGCTGCCTGAGCTGTTAGACCAGAGATGCACAGTCAGCTAGAAGAATGCCCAAAGGCAGGAGATTTACAGGGCAGGACTATCCCAAGGGAAGACCAGAGACCCAGAGGAAAAGCTTCCTCCACTCATCAAAAACCAAGTCAAGCGTACAGCAGCTGTGGTGAAAGCTGTCACTTTCCAAATACCCACCCATATTGTCACTGCTATAAAGATACAGATGTGGGCCAGCAAGATGGCTCAGCCAGTAAAGGTGCTTGCTGTTTGTGTCTGACAACCTAAGTTCCACCCCAGGAAGTCACATAAGGGTGGAAGGTGAGAAACAGCTTCACAAAATTACCCTCTGACTTCAACTCTGTGGTATGCATGCTCCCACACGCATCGTACGCACACTAATAAAAATTAAACTGTGAATAAATAAATAATGAAGTCTCTGGCACATGCTTTCTTTGTGTGCATGCTACACTCACCTCTACTCAATAAGGAAACTAGGGCTCAGAGAGCTGATGTGGCCTGACCAGACATGCTATGGGGCAGTACCGAGGGTGAATTGACTCTCCCCACCCTCCCACCACTGTTGGATAACTTGCTGGGAGCCCCAGACCTCACCGCCACAAGGTCTAGGCCTCTTTCTTAGGTTAAATGAGCCAAAAGCAAGTTGCTGTTATTAGACAGAAATCAGTTATCTCCTTCTGGAAGGAGAAGAGTCCCTCATTGTGGTTGTCCCTGAGGACGCCCACCCTGGTGTGCTGCCTACCACCTTTAAAGACGTGTTCTTCCCGTGAAGAGCAGCAAAGCCCATCCTTCCTCACAGGAGTCTTGTTATCTAGCTCACTCCAGTAGTCAGGTTCACCCAACACTCTGCAGGGCCTGAGTGTCAGTGGAAACTGAAGCTCACACATCAGCAATTAAATGATCAGAAGTTAAATTAAGGCAACACCTTGAATACAATACGCGTACTCTCTTCCTATCTTGACAAACATTTTTTTTTCCTGTTATGACCTACAAGGGCCAAGTTGAAATTTACTGTTAGCAGGATCTTCTCCATGAAATCTGACAGTATGGTGGGTGTGTACTACCAGCCCTGGCTCCTAGCCTGTCCATCTTTCTCTCTCTCCCTCCCTCCCCCCCCTCTGCCTCCCTCCCTCCCTCCCTCCCTCCCTCCCCCCCTCCCTCTCTCCCTCTCTCTCTCTCTCTCTCTCTCTCTCCTCTCTCTTTTGTTTTTTGTTTGTTTGTCTTCAAAACAGTGTCTCTGTGTAGTCTTGGCTGTCCTGGAACTCATTCGGTAGACCAGGTTGTCCTTGAACTTACAGAGAACTTTCTGCCTTCTGAGTGCTTGGACTAAAAGTACATGCCACCAGCTCCTGGTCCATCGTCTCTTTTTATCCCCAACTCTGTCCCACACCTTGAAGATCCTCGGTGCACCACTATGGCTTTCAGATCATACACTTGGCAGCCCCGTTCACATTCCTGAAGACAGCCACACTGTGGCCCCTGCAGGATGAGCAGAGTCACGTAATGAATCCTTCTTGCCCTGCCAGCTCTCTTGGTCCCTGTCTAGCTATCTGGCTCCCCTTCACCCATCTACACCAGCAGCTATACTTGGAGGCCAAGGCGGGAGAGGGTCGGGATGCTGCAGATCCTCTGGTCACCTGTGTCAGCACTCAGCTAGGCCATCAGGTTCTGGTGAGGTGAGATGCATCACTTCTCATAGCCAGTGAAGCAGAAGATAGGAAATGAAGTCCTAGACTGTTGCCCAGCCTGCAAACAAGACTCTGTGTGTGTGTGTGTGTGTGTGTGTGTGTGTGTGTGTCTCATTTGTTTCACCTAACCCTTTATCTTTGGATTCTTAAAATTATGGTGTGGGTGTGGGCTGTGGAGGTAGAATGTTTGCTGTACAAGCATGATGACCCGAGTTTGGTCCCCAGAATCCACGAGGAAAAGCAGGGTGTGGTAGCATTGATGACTGAGGGTAGGAGTAAGAGGGGAAGAATGTGTTGAGAAGTGAGAACAGTGTACTCCAGAAGTCTCCACAAGTCACCGGAGATGCCAGTACTACACACTGAGAAGCTGAGCTGTGGGACTGGGGAACCTGGGGATGGACAGCTTCATCACCCCTTTTCTAGGAGTGAGAAAGTTCTGGAGTGTGTAGAGGCTGGGCCAGTTGGCTAATGGGTTCACCCTCTCCTTCACTCATTCTGATGGATGCTGTCGTGGGTGTGGAGGAGGCTGTAGTGGAGAAACTCAGAGATGGTTTCCACCCCGTGGGAGTTCTAGTCTGAAAAGCCAGGCCCAACCCACATTACACGAGCAATTACACTAGCAGGTGCAATATTACTACTGTGCCGAGTGTAATAAAGGGACAGACACTTAGTATATAAGGAGATATAATCTGCCTTAGGGGTTCAGAAGGTCTGCCCTATGTCAGCTGACCTGACGTGCAAAGGATGAATGAGAAATGACCTAGAAGGATTCTGGGGAGATGGCTCCGCTGGTGAAGTGCCTGATGCATAAACATGAGGGCTTGCATTTGATCTCAGAACCCCTGTTGGCTTTTGTTTGTTTGAAGATTTACTTATTTTTATGTGCATTGATGTTTTGCTTGCATGTGTGTCTGTGAGAGGGTGCCAGCTTCTTTGGAACTGGAATTACAGACAGTTGTAAGCTGCCTTGTGCGTACTGGGAATTGAACCTGGGTCCTCTGGAAGAGCTGTCAATGCTCTTAACAACCAAGCCAGCTCTCTAGACCTTGTTTGTTTGTTTTAAAGCAGAATCTGGTGACACATGCGTATAATCCCAGCACTGGGGAGGTGGAGAAAGCCTGGATGATCGGTGAACCCTAGGTCCCAGTAAGACTTCATTTCAAACATTAAGCTGATGGTTCCAGAGGAACAACACATACAACACATACAGTTGAGCTTTGGTCTCCACATGTGTGCACACACTTGCCTCTCACACACATCTTCACAATGCACACTACCACCACACACACACACACACACATTCACAGAATTTAAAATAAATATGAGTAAAAAAATACTCAGAGGGGTGGCGGCTAATTTCAGAGATGCTGGAGGCTGACCGGCAGAGAGGCAGTATTCACAGAGCTCCTAAATGCTGGGCCCTTCACAGGAATGTCTGAGGTTTCCCAGCCCATGTAACCAGCCCTGAGCAAACCCAGCGCCTGCTGGGGATACACTGCTGGTCAGAGCCGGTGTACTGTGAGGTCCTTGCAGGACCATGGAGAATTGGTTGGTTGGACCAAGCTAGGTGCTGGAGGCCAGGGAACCTATCATCAAAGTGTTCTAGGCACACAGATGTTTAGCTCCAAGGTGAACCATTTCCTGATAGCTGATCCAAAGGGGGGGGGTCTCCTTGAGTCCCCATTTCTTAGTGCCTTCCCCTTCTCAGAGGGCACGGCACCTCTGACACTATAGACTACATTTGTCATGCCCGCCTCCCACCTAAGCTTTCCTCTGTGTTAGTCCTAGCACAGAGGTAATTTCTCAAGCACTAGGCATGTGTCTGACACAGACGTGGGCACTATGTCAGGCAGGGATGGATAACTAGAAACCCAGAGACAGCTTGTCCATCATTCGACTCACAGGCGATTTTACATAAGCAAATGACAGTTGCTTGTAGAGCTGGAACAAGGAATGGAGGTTTTCCGTGCACTGCTTATCGCTCCAGGGGTTCCCCACAGCCAGGCTCTGCATTGCTGGTAACCATCTAAAACTGTGGGCAGAAGATGGAGATTCGGTGAGAGAAAGCTCCATCAATCATACCAAGATGTCAATAGCTAACTGTCTGCAGTGGTAAATCAAGAAGCAGAACTAATAAATCATCCACAGAAATCACCGGAGTTGCATGACTAGAGGCATGTGGGTGGGGGTGAGAGGTCTGGAGGCAGAGTGCAGGGGCTTAAATCCTACTCCTGCTGCTCGGGAGCCATGTGACCTTTGACGTGTCATTTAACTACTCCCCGCAAGGGCTCAGCTCAGGGCTTGGTCTGTGATAAATATACTCAGCAAATGTCAACCACATTTAAAACAGTTAAAAAGTGATTGGCTTCCAAGGACCAGGATGTATGGAGGAGTGCCTTTCATTATAGTCAAGTGACTTAATTTTATAACATATGTACATGTCAGATTACTAATATAAGCATGTTAAATAGACATGAAGGGGGTGGGGACATGGCTCAGTTGGTATAGAGTGATTGTCCAGTGTGTACTAAGTCCTAGATAGAGTCAATCCTCAGCAGTATACCCAGGGCATAGTAACAGGAAGATCAAAAGGTTAAAGTCAGGGATAGGGGATGGGTGGGGGGGTGTGACTCAGTGGGTAAGCACTTGTTTTGCAAGAATGAAGACCTGAGTTCAAATCCCCACTGCTCCTGTAAAAGGCTGGGTACAGAGATAGGAGGATTGCTGAGGCTCGCTGGCTGCCAGCCTAGCTCTAAGGTCAGTGAGAGACCCTATTTTAAGGGAACAAGGTAGAGACTGATGAAGCAGGACACCTATTGCCTTTTGCTCCTACTTGCATGCCTGAGTGCGCGCACTTACACACACACACACATGCACATGCACACACACGTCATTACATCATAAACACCTACCCTCACATGCATGCTCTGTCACTCTGCTTTGTAGGTTGGTCATGATTCAATCAGCTATGGGTAGTATCAGAGAGAGAGAGAGAGAGAGAGAGAGAGAGAGAGAGAGAGA
>NW_021605216.1:560587-570303 GCF_004785775.1 Grammomys surdaster | reverse complement strand
CATGAACATTAATCTGGGAGTTACTAGCAAGCCCTGTTTGCCTAGAACAGTAACTGAAACTGACACCCTAGTGTTATTCCCACCTACTTGAAGTAAAGACCCAAATTCTTTTAGTAGAATTAAGCAAGCTTTATTATTATTTTTTTGACCAGACAGCTAGCTGTTTCCCTAAATTGGGGCTTGAGAAAACAGCATAGAACATAGGAGAAGGTAGAGTTTATGTAACCCCCAAAACTGCAAGATGATTGGGGATTTTCAAGGGTTGGGAGATTGGGGTATTTCTAGAGGAATTTTGGTTACTGTAGCATTAGGTTTCAAGCCTGGACAAATGGCTAAAGTGTTTACTGAACATATCAGAGGGGCTGCTAGCTGCCGGGTTCTCCATGCAGTCCCCAGTCCCTACCTGTTACAGGGTTCTCCTGGCTGGCATACCCTTCCCCCAACCCTAAACTTCTCCAGCCCAAGGGCTGGCTGCTTTTTCTTCAGCCTATATAATCCAGCCATTTTGGTTACCTGATCTTTCATCTACCTTCTTTTAGGCCTCCTGACTGCTGCACCTGGTTCTCCTCTTTTTCCCTTCCCCTTCCCTTCCCTCTTCTTCCCTTTCCTCCCCTCCTCTCCCCTCCCCTCCCCTTCCCTTCCCCCTCACTCCACTGACTCAGCTCAGTCAGGGTCATGTCCACTGAGGACTCTCCCAGATGTCTCTGCCTCTGACTATGCTCTCCCTTTTATCCACAATAAACCTTTTTTTTCCATAATACCTAGAAGTAGTTGTGTTAGTGTGGCATTGCTATGAAGGGGCATCATGACCACAGCAACTCTTACAAGTGAAAATATTTAACTGAGGCTGGCTTACAGATTCAGAGGTTTAGTCCATTATCATCTTGGTGGGAAGCATGGCAGTGTGCAGGCAGACATGGTACTGGAGGAGCTGAGAGTTCTACATCTTGATCTACAGGTGGCAGAAGGAGACTGCTGCCACATTGGGTATAACTTGAGCATAGGAGACCTCAAAGCCCTCTCCCACAGTGACACATTTCCTCCAACAAGGCCACACCTCCCAATAGTAGATCTCCCTATGAGTCAAGCATATTCAAACACACAAGTCTATGGGAGCAATACCTCAGCAGTCATGTCCTTTTCTTTTTATTTCTTTGTTTCATTCACATAAGAACTTGACTGAACATTTCAAAAATTATTTGGCAAAACATCTTAATCTTATGAGGGGTAGAGAGCAGGATACAGGGTACCACTTCTCAACCTATGGGTCACCTGCCACAATCCATGGCATTATGTACAAGACAAAACAAGAAAACTTGGGCTGGAGAGATGGCTCAGTGGTTAAGACCACTGACTGCTCTTCCAGAGGTCCTGAGTTCAATTCCCAGCAACCACATGGTGGCTCACAACCATCTGTAATGAGATCTGGTGCCATCTTTTGGCCAGACATGCATGCAAGCAAAATGGTATCTATAAATAAATAAGTCTTAAAAATATTAAAAACGAAAAACAAAACAAAAAAAAAACCCAAAAAACAAAAACAAGGAACTTCGTTTTCTCCTCAACATCACAGTAACTATCTGAAATATTAGAGTGCCAACCCGGGAGGGGTCAGTGCAGATAAACATGAGGCATGTGTGAGTGTGAGACACTGGCTATTCTAGCCCTGGACTCTGACTTCTGAGAAAGTCCAAGCACCTTCGACTCAACCTTCCCATCTGGGCCAGTCCAGTCCACAGAGGGGGCATCCCTGAAGCCACCGGATACAGCTGGGATCTAATCATAGGCTCTTGCAGGCATCTGAAATCTGTCCTACAGAGCAGGCCCAGAAAGCTAGGGATAAATTTTACTAAGCAATAAAGTAACATTATTAGGTCCCCCCGTGAGATGCCGGGTGGAGTCGAGGCCCAGGTGATAGTGGGGGTTTTTGTTGTGGGCTCCACTCTTGTTTCCTATGTTCTTAGGAGACTTACCTTGACGGTGGGTCTTGGTAAGTCACACCGATAAATTAAAGAAGAATTTAACAGAACAACAGGATGGGGGGTAAGTGACCACAAGGGAAACATCGTACTCCAGGGCTGGAAATGTGTATTATCCATCAGTGAGCCTGCATGGGAGAGGAGGGGCTGGGACCAGAGCCTAGAGGAGAAGGTTTGTATGTAAAAGGCAGGGTGACTAGAGATATGGCCACTTGAAGCGGCAAAATTACAGCAAGAAAACTATTTGAGACATCCTGGCACCATTCTGTCTCCCTCTGCATCCCCTCCCTGGCTACCCTAGGGTCCAGTCTATTCAGAACAAACAAATATGACTCCACCCCCAAGTTCTGACTGACCAATAGCAGAGACTGAGCTCAAATTCAAAGTAAGCCCCCTCCTCTGTCCCCAAAATCCTGGGATTACAGATGTGAGCCACTATAGATGTATCTCCACTCCTCCCTAAAGCACTGAGATGCTTCACAGGAGCTAAAGGTGGATCTAATGCAGTCCACGCACCACAGCGGGCTCGTAACCAACACTTTAAGCAGCCAGGGCCCAGGGGCTAGTTTGTACCTCTACAGAAATAAACCTCACCACTCAAACGTAACTTCCAGAAGTTCTGGCTCCCAACTCTGGAACAATCACTTTAACTGAAGAAGAGAGAATGTTCTGATTAGCGAATACAACAGTTGAGGTAGGGGTTACTTCTGATCCAGGCTCTGAGCTGAGAGGGGACTTGTTGATCTCAGTGGAAACTGAGCGGATCAGAAGGACCCATATTCTGGACTGCAGTGCCGAAGTAGCCTGGATACTTCCTGGTTAATGGACTGGGAAGGAGGAAAGCAGACTACAGTAGTAGCAAGGAGGTGCTGCCCTCTCTGTGAGCCTCAGTTTCCAGCCTTAACTTTCTGTGGTTCTGGTTCTCACTGGCCAGATTATTTTGTTTTCATTTGGAGACTTGGTGTCTTGTAGCTCAGGCTGGCCTGGAACTTGCTAAGTAGCCAAGAATGATCTTGAACTCCTGATCCTCACTAAGCCCGATTTCAGGGTTCATTCTTGGCAGTTAAATCCAAGCTGACCTCTCTGGACTCACTGAGGTTTGCTGGCAGCCACCATCTAATAGAATGTCAGATGATCTACTGTGTGAACAGCAGTGTAGGCTCTAACTTGCTATAGAAAGAAGGTGGTAGGTAGCCCGAGAATGGCTTCACCAGAGCTCCTGAGAGCCTGACTTACTGACCTAGGGTGCAGGGCTGAGCATGGTGACCCTTAGCTCACAGCCAACAGCTTCAGAGCCTCCAAGCTCCTCATACTACAGAGGTGTTTGCAGAACAAATCTACTCACCAGGGAGACTCAGACACCTAGAGAGACCCCTCTGTCCCACACCCTACCACCCATCTTCAATTTTCACCTTCTTTGTACAAAAGCTGGAGAGATGGCTCAGCAGCTGAGAGCACTTGCAGAGGACCCTGGGTTCAACATGGTGGCTCACATTTGGTTGTAACGCTAGTTCACTGGGTGGGGGGTCTTGGGTAACATAAGAAAGCAAGCTGAGCAAACTGGAAAGCAAGGCAATAAGCAGCATTCCTTCCTGATCCCTGCTTCAATTCCTGCCTCCAGGTTCCGGACTTGCCTTCCCCTGAGGAGGGACTGTAACCTGTAACCCCTTTCCAAGTTGCTTTTAATCAGTGTCTTACGACACAACAGTGATACAAACTAGGACAGAGCGGTTCACTTGCGTGCTTGTATGTATACAACATATGTATCTGACACGCTCAGAAGCCAGAAGAGGGAGTCAGATCCCGTGGAACTGGAGTTACTGATGGTTCGGAGCGCTGAGAATTGCTATATGGGTGCTGGGAATGGAAGCCTCTGCAAAAGCAGCAAATGCCCTGAACTGCTGGGTTATCTCTCCAGCCCCCACTTGGCTGTTTTATGGTATGTGTGCATGTCCCCCACCCTGTGTGTGTGTGTGTGTGTGTGTGTGTGTGTGTGTGTGAGAGAGAGAGAGAGAGAGAGAATTTCATATAGTCCCACCTGCCCTCCATGTGTAGTCCAGGCTGCCCCTCCATGTATAGTTCAGGCTAGCCTTGGACTTCTAATTGTCCTCCCTCCCTCTCCCAAGTGCTGAGGTTACAGATATGCACCAAGCCCAGCTGAGTAAGAAATAGGAACTTGAATCTGCTCAAGGCCTTGACAAGATTAAAGAGTATTTGAAACAGACTGGCCTCGCCTATACCTCAAGGACTCCATGTCCCTCTGCTCAGAGCTTGGCCTCGCCAAGCCTGGCTCTGCAACAGGGCTTCTGAAGGGAAAGGGAGGACACCCAGCTGGAGCTGCATGCTGCAGGCTTGCACCTGTCACCCTCTCCTTTGAGTGGCTCTGTCTGTTACTGGTGACGGGATAGAACACTGAGGAGCCAGCCAGCCATGAAACAAACAGCTCCTTCTAGATATGCAAAGAGAAGTGAGACTGGGAAGGGGGAACAGAGACTCTGGTAGGACACAGAATGTAATCCCTTCTGAAGTGTCAGAATCCGAGTTTCTCCTCCAGCTCCAGGATGTGGCAGGGTGTGAAGAGGCAAGTGCCTGCCCCAAGGCTCTAAGTGGATAGTCTATTGAGAGCCTCCAATGATGAAGAAGGAGATAAGCCTGTAGCCAAGAGGGCTGTGTGCTGTGTGTGACGAAACTGCATTGAGCTCTAGGTGTGGAAGAAAGAATTTTCAAAAGGATGGATGTGAAGAGGTCATGTTCTCACAGGGACTGGAGGATGAGTGCCAGCTGGCCACATGGGAGATCTGGCAAGCAGCTGGCAGAATCAAGAGCAAATCAGGGTCTCAGGGCCAGAAACAGAGCAGCAGGAAGAAGGTATCTGTAGATGGTCTCAGGCAAGGAGGATAAGCCAGAGCAGTCTGAGCTGCCCTGCAGCTGACACTTTTGTTTCTATGTTCCTGTTGGCGCTGAGCTTTCTTTCCATCCACAGTTACTATGCTCACATTGGACAGGGTCTGCCATTAGTCTTTGAGTGCACTATCTCATTTAACGATCACTCCAGGCTTAGTGAAGAGACTTAATCTGAAAGTAACAGCTCCCGTGGATTTCAGTTCAGGGCTAGCTCAGTTTTCAGGGAAAGTGGCATTTTTCTCTGTGAATAGGAGATGAAGTCCAGGGAGCCCTCCTCCTGTCTGGCCCATCCCACATGGTAGAAAGCGATCAAAGAGACTTCAGATTAAAGCTGGCTTCTCAGTCCCCATTGGGGGCCGATTGAGCTGCTACGAGCTTTGATCAACAAGTGACTTTGCTAAGTCGTAAGAGAAAGCTCAAATCCAATTTCCTGTGGGATGCTCTAGGGAGCTGAAAGAAGAGGGGGAGGAGAGCAAGACGGAATGCATTCCTCCCCTAGTGACATTAACTGCATGCTTCACCCAGTCAGGAATTACTGAGCAGGACATCCAGCTGGGTCCTGAGCTTCACAAGATGTAGGGCGACAGTGAAGGAAGTAAAGTCCTTGGGTACTCATCACAAATTCCTCTGCGGGAAGAGGCTCTGCTTTCCTGGTTGGCAGTAAAGGCAGGGCATGTGTTGGCTGAGAAGGATGTGTTTCTAGGAGACAAGGAAATCTTGCTTTTCCAAATGCTTGGGACTTGTGTTCTTGACAGGGAGGCTCAGCTTCAGATCTGCTCTTAAGAAAACCAAACAAATGGAGATGAGATTTCGGAGATGGAGGCTAGGGAAGCCATCTCAAGAGGTGGGACCTCTGGTCTGGTTCCTGAGAAAAAATGAAGAGAACCCTGCAAAGGTTCAGAAGAAAAGAGTTCTAGAAGTTGTCTGGTTTCCCTTCTGGTGCTGTGATAAAACACTGACCAAAAGTAACTTGGGAGACAAACAGGGGGTTTGTTTGGCTTATACACCCAGGTCAAAGTCTGTCATTGCAGGAAGTCACTGCAGGAAGGAGGCTGCTTGTTTGCTCCCTAGCTCACTCTTAGCCCTGTGTCTCTAGCTTTCTTCTACAACCCACGATCTCCTGCCCAGGGACCTCCCACTGTAGACTGAGCCCTCCCTCATCAATTAATAACCAAGTCCACCCCCTGCAGATGTGCCCACCTCTAATCTGATTAAAGCACTTCTTCAGTTGTGGGTCCCCTGTCAGATGGCTGTAGGCTGTGTCAAGTTGACAAAGTTAATGTGGCTAGGCCCTGAGGTGAGGCTGTAAAGTGTATGTGTTTAAGGCATCAAAAACCAGGGTAACTGGGAGAGGATGAGACCTGGCATAAACCTAGGCTTTGAGCAAAGGAGTCTCATGGGCTACTGGCGTGTGCACACAGATGCATGTGGAGGTCTGGGGATAAGTTTGACATCACCTTCCCCCTCTTTCTTTGCTTTAGCTGACCAGAGAGTTTCTAGGACTCCATCTCTCTCCACCCCCCTTCACCATCACTGGGATTACAGGCATGCACTTCTGTAATCCTGGCTTTGGGCTCTGTGGCTTGGTCCAGTCCTCAGGCTTGTGAGGTGAGAGCCTTGTTGACTGAGCCATCTCCTCAGCCCTCTCATGAGTTATTCTAAAGTAGGGGAAGCCACAGTTTACAACAGGGTCATGATAGATGCAGCTACCCACACCATGCTCCAGGGTGGGGAAGCAGTGCTATCTAACTCCACCAACACTGCATACTCACGACAGCACCAGACAGGACTCAGCGTTACACATAATTGGGGAATGATGGGGATAGCCCAATTGTCCATCAATAGCTAACTGGATAAACAAACATAGGGTATGCATGTGTGACTTCTTCTGGGGAGATGTGAGCAAATGTCTGTCACAGGCAAGACACTGACAACATACCAAAGAAATGATATCACCCAAGTCTATCTTAGGGAGCCAGCCAGCTGGCTATTTGGGCTATTTTCAGGGGTGTCACTAAAAAGCCCATGCCAGTGTGGATGATAGCTCATGCCCCTTGGAGCTCCCTGGACACCCTGAAGGGCAGCATGGTTGATTCCGAGGATCCTGTCTCCCCAGGATTATTACAGCTTATATAACTTTGGGGAGGAAACTTGACATCTTTTAACTTTTTAAACTTCCTGAGTCTTGTGAGACTAACTTACTTCCTGAGTCTTAGAAGCATCCCTCATCCTTCCGGGGTGGGGGGAGAGGGGGACACGTGTGCACACACACACACAGTGTAAAAAAAGTGTTTTTAAATAGTTAAAAATGATAAATTGTTACGTATTGCATCGCACTACAAATTATTTTTAAAGATATTTATTATTTATGAGTATATGTATGTACCTAAATGTATGCCTGTGCACCACAAGGTGCCCACACAGGCCAGAAAGAATATCAGATGACCTGGAACTAAATTACAGGCAGTTGTGAGCTGTCTCATGTGGGTGCCAGGAGCCAAACATGGGTCCAGGGAACTGAACCTGATGTAGGAGTGCCTACTGTGCTCTGATAAACAGCAAGGGGCTGGGTTTGAGGAGACTTGGAGGAAGAAGTAGTGATTTCTCTAGACACAGAGGTGTCCCCTGACAAAGATGAAGAGGTTTTTCGTTTTTGTTTGTTTGTTTTAGGGTTTTGTTTTGTTGGTGCAAGGATCTGTATGGTCAACAGCACTTCGAAGAGCATACAAAGCTAGCAGCAGAACCAAAGAAAGAAAGGCCAGGCAGAGGGGGAAATATTTTACCTTAGGGAAATATAACCGGGGACTATGGACTCTGCAGTGACCATGAGTGACCCAAGCTGTGATGTCAGAAAAAAAAATTCACTGCTCAGCCTGGAGTTAGACATGTAAGGCTAGAATTTAGGACACTGGTCCCGGGATAGCGGTAGCCACAGGGCTCAGTGGCTTCGCTGGAGAAGCAGAGGATAGAGCCAATGCGTGCGCCTGCAGGAAGGTTAGTAAAGAGGAAAGCAGAGAGGAGGGGGCTGTCCTTGGGCATCCTGGAGTAAGCTGCTAAAAGACAGGCACTCAGCGCCTGGAAGAGGATCCCACAGGCTTCATGTGAACTCCGGTCAGCAGCTCAGAATCCAGATTTCTGTGGACAAGTCTTCCTGGCTCTGCTATGCACAGCTGAGCTTTCTGTTCTGCGGCCCCCAACCCCACCCCAGGTACCAGTGCGAGTTCTGCTTTTCCTTTCTCTTCACTCTTGGCTCAGCATCGGGCCCACCGTGGGCGCTCGCTGGAGGTTTGAATTCGAGAGAGAAAAGGTCATGAGGTTTTGGGAACGTGCTCTGGGCACTGTGTCCAGAAGCACAGTTGGGACTGGCAGGCAGTCCAAGTCCACTGGCTTGGTTGTGCATGAGAATAGCTCTTGCAAGGAGGATCCGGCCAGCTCCTCGATGGTTTTGCAAAGAACCCATACTAGTGACACGGAGCATCCAGCACTCCACAGCTTGGAGAGGAAGAAGGAAACCCGACCGCCAACTGAGCGATGCGCAAGGTGCCCTCTGCATACAGGTTGCATGGAGTCCCCAGGTCAAAGACAGGTTTGATTAGCACGTCCCGGGGCAGAGCCGGGAAAAGAGTGGACTTCAGCATCCCAGCGCAGTAGGTAGTAGCCTGTCCGCGCAGCCCCGGGGCTCTCGCTGGCTGAGAGCTGGCAGAGAGCCGCGCGAGTTCCCCAGGGCGTCCCCGATCGCGTGCCCCGCGGCCCCAGCGAGCGCCCAACTCCCTAACTCCGGGACTTTGGCAAAGCTGCAGCGGGCGGGGAGCGGCGGCGAAGGAGGATGCACCATTAGAGCCCGCGGGGGGGGTAGCAGTCAGGAGCCGGGGCCCTCTGGCATCCTGGAGGATGGAGATGCTCTATAAGTAGATGGAGGATTGAACGATGGAGGCGCATAGGACTCAACCGTGCATCTCTTGGCGGAAAGCGAGGTGCAGGACGTGGAATGAAATGCCAGGGGATGATGGGTTGGAGCGCACCCCCATGGCGGTGACACGGTGGAGGCGCCCGGCTCCCCCACCGGCGAGCAGCGGAAGTGCCGCGGAGTTGGAGCGGGGCCGGCGCCGCGGCCGCTTCTGCTGGCCGAACTGCTGCCGCCGCCGGGCGGACGGGCGGACGCGCAAAGCCGGGGGCGGGCGCGGCGGGGCGCGGCGGGGCGGACCGGCCCCGATGAGGCGCAAAGAGAAGCGGCTCTTGCAGGCGGTGGCGCTGGCTCTGGCGGCCCTTGTCCTGCTGCCCAACGTGGGGCTCTGGGCTCTTTACCGCGAGCGGCAGCTCGACGGCAACCCTGGAGGATCGGGGGCGGCGGTGCCCCCCGCGGCGGTACAGGTGAGTGGTCCGCGGCCGAGGGTGGGGAGCATTCTTTCCCTCGCTTTGCTCTCACCCTGCAGTTCCTTGTTCCACCTATCCTTCGTGTCTGCTCTGAGGCATCCCATTTTGGGGATGGCAACATCGAGGCTTCGGGAAGGTCAAAGACTTATCCAGGCTCCTACTCCAGCCTAAAATAGTGTTCAGCCCCAGGCCCTTTTCCTAGTTCACTCCCACTCCTCTTATTGCCGTCTATTATTCCTGGCCTCTTCAGCTCTCTCTTTTTCGGAGGATCCTACCTGCATCTTCATGCCACCCAGGATTGTTCGTTCTGAGGTAGGAGTAGAGATTCTGGTCGTTCTTGTCGGTGTTCTTCAGTAGTCTCTGCCCCTAGCCCTCACCCTCGCCTGCTGATTTTAGTGTTTCGAGTCAGACCAGATCCTTCCTGGTTTGCCATCTACACAGTCACTCCTGGGTCTCCTC
>NW_021605216.1:549101-555587 GCF_004785775.1 Grammomys surdaster | reverse complement strand
AGAGAGAGAGAGAGAGAGAGAGAGAGAGAGAGAGAGAGAGAGAGAGACAAGCAGCTACTGAGTACCTCTTGGAGGCACTACCTGGACCTCACTGAGAGGACTGGTTTACACGCTCTGTTTTTTTGTCTGCCTCTCTGGGATGGCATAGAGGGCAGGAAGAAATAATGAAGAGTATGGAGGGCTTCCGTGTGATTATCTTTGCATTTTTGGGGGGGTCACAGAAGGGAACTGTTTCCCAAGGATGGCCCCTGGTAGGTGCAGCAGGATTCAGCATTCATGGGCTGCCTTTCTGGAACAGTCTGCCAAATTTCCACACAGCCCCTTTGTGTTCCACTCTCCTGCAGATGCAAAGCCCTCCAGTCCCTCTTCTGAATGTCAGCTGGCCTCCAGGAAAGAAACCAGCCTCTCCCACCCCTCTGTATCAGGTGGCTAGCGGGGAAACAGTCTTCAGCACCCAGAGTTGTTGGGACAGTGATGAACCAGTTAGCATTCTGGTTCAGTCATCTCTAAATATGTTCGTGATCTTTCTGGTAGAAATAAGTGCTGGTCTGGAATGTAGCTGAGTTGATCGAGTGCTTGTGCCTGTGTCCAATCCTCAGTGCCACATAAACCAGCCTGAGATACACACCAGTGATTGCAGTACTCGGGAAGGTGACGGCAGGAGAATTGGAGTTCAAGGCCAACCTCGGCTACATGAGACTTTGCTCTAGAGCAACACCTGTTGGGACGTTATTACCGTGAGAAGTTCTAGTGACTTTTCTGTGAGATTACATGCCTAGGTTTGAGCAGTCCTCTGATGCCTTGCACTGTGATGCCTCATCCTGGTCCCACTGGAGCCACCAGGCGGGACATTTGATTTGTAAAGTGCACATCATGTGCTCAGAGTCTTGCTGGTCCCATAGCTGGCTTTTCGGAAAGTTGCAAGATTCAGTAAGGAAAGCCGGCCTCAAGGCCATTTTTGTTTTAACTTGAGCTTCTTTCTTGTTCCCACTGCCTAGACTGCAGGACATCTTGGTTTAATTCTAGGATTGGTTTTCATCTTGCTGAGCTTGGGAGCTGGTTTTGAACATCCCACAGTAGGAATCCCAAGGGCAGTTCCTCCCACTTCGAGCCTGGAACTCTGGTGAGAAATGGCTTCTCTGGGTAATGGTATCTGTTTGGTAGAGACTGGTAGCGTCATGAAATACCATTTCTATGATTTTTTAAGTATCAGGACATTTTCTCGTTGAGTCAGAGCTGGACTTTATTCTTAGAACACCCGGAAATCAATAACAACTCCTCTACCACCCCCACCCCACCCTCACCACCCACCCCCACCCTCACCACCCACCCCCACCCCTGGTTTCAGTATTCCTGGTAGAAGAACCTTACCCGTCAGCAAGTTAAGGACCATGGAAATGTGGTCTGGAGTGGTTTCTTTACTTTTCCAAGGTGGAGTTGGTATCCTTTAGACTGCTAATCCCTTCTCTGTCAGCTTGGCCAGATGAAATCTGATGCCACTGGGGAAGGGTTCTTAGCAAAGCAAATCTGCTTCTGCCCCCTTCTCCTCCTCTTGGGCCTGCTGTCTGCCAAGGATGAACACAGAGAAGCCTGGGAGAGAGGTCTGACTTTGGTTCTCTCTTGCCCTAAGCCCATTGCAACCTCAGGGAAGTGATTTAACCTCTCTGGGTCTTGTATTCCTCACCTGTGAAATGGGTGTAAATTCAGAAAGGAGGGAGACAAATGCCTATCATTATGGTGCCCTCCCACCATAATGGCTAGGGCAGACCATGATAATCAGGCTTTTCCACCAATCCCAGACTTGGCCTTAGTCTTTCGTTCAACAAGGCTTCTCTCAAGTGGGGTTACTGGCATCATTTACTTTCTTTCCTTTTTTTTTTTTTAAAGGGGGATGTGGGAAATCGGATTCTGTGAGTTTAGAAGTATGTTTCGGAAAGATCTAGAGTCCAGCTGAAGGCTCAGATTTAGGTATTTGTTCCTGTTCCAGCTTCTTCTCTCCGGCAGCTTTGTGTGTGTTAGCTCCGGTGACAGATAACAGATAATGGAACCAGGGATGGGAAAGCAGAGTCCTATTTAAAAGATAACCATCTAGCTTGCTAATTGTACCTTGTCTACAGCCAGCTCTTATTCAGAAATGGCATCCAGGATGTCTTTTGTTGCTGTATAAAAGGCACCCGGGGGTGAAGGAGGCCTTGTAGCTCACTCCTCCTTACAGTGGCAAGCGTGCTTTGCACAGCTACCTGGCCTTTCACATCTTCTATGGAAGCAGAGGGTTTGTATAAGAATCTTGCTTCTTCTCCAGAGAATCACCGTCCTCGTGTCTGGTGGAGTGGGGACAGGAAGTAGATGCTACAGGTATGAGTTCACAGTGGATTCCACAGTGGCCTTCCTGCCTGCAGATGTCCGGAGACCGGGAAGGTAGAGTGTATTTGTTGAACTACTGAAAGTATCAGAGCAGGCAGGGGGCTTCAGACGGCCTCTAGTCCAGCCCACTTCATTTTTGTCTAATGGAAACTGAGGACCCCCCAGAAGGGGTGATCACTTAAAACAGCTTCTCACAGGAGGAATGCAGACCAGAACATAGTGCTCTGAGCCTCATGCTCCGCTTCACAGCTGAGGCTTTTCCGCCACAGACTAATATTTGCGCCTTCTCCGCCATTATTTCCCCTGAGAGCTGAGATGATCTCTCTGAGTCCCCGAGGCCAGCAAATAAAATGGATTAAACGTTAGGGCTGTGAAGGGATCCTGCTTGGGGTGGAGAGATTCAAAGGAATGTGGTACGTGGCAGTGTGGCTGTCCACATCAGACAGAACTAACTGGTCCTCAGAGCCCCCTTATGTTCTCTTCTGTATCCATTTCGAATAACAGTGGATTCAGCCTGAAATGCTACAGAAGCGCACAGGGTCCTCTGGGACCATCTGGTTCTAAGCATTGTGTGATCTGGGTTCTCTTGCTTCTGGCTTTTTCTCTGTTACCTCTGACCTAGACTGAGTCCCTATGGTAGGTAGCAGAACATGATCCTGGAAGAGAGTCTGTCTCTGGCTGCCTGTGTAGTAGAGAGAAAAAACTGTCTTATGAGCCCTGCCTTCCTGTCCCACTTTGGGGTTGCCATGCTCAGGACCTATCACAACCACATGCCTGCCTGGGGGGTCTCCACCCATGCTGGAGATAGGGGTGGGGTCTCCCTCTTGGGTTGGAGAAAGAATAGCTAGCTCACCACAGAAGAATCTGAACACTCGTAAAGAAAGAGATGCCCTGGGCAGAAGCTAGCATGTCTCCACAGAGCCCTGGTGCATTTCCCCAGGCATTGGGCTCAGGCATCCCCAGGACGCTACCTCTTGGACACCCTGGACTTACCCTCATATACAGAGTCTGTGGTTGAAAGTTTGTCTTCTCATTAGCCCTGCCCATCTTGGACTGAGGTTGGGAGTGTGGCCTTTGTTCGAAGCTAGGGAGGCTTGAGCCCAGGTTTTTGCCAACACCACATGGAGGCTGGAAGCCATCTTCCTGTTTCTTCCCACCAGTTCTGAGGCTGCCTTCCTCTCCTCTCACACGTGTCCTGAGTGCAGCCCTTTGCCTCCACTCACCAGAAGCCAGTCGGTCCACTGCACATTTTCTCTCAAGCTGAGAAAAGAACTTCTGTCTCTCCAGCTTCGACTTTTTTCTGCCTGGCCCTGTTCACTGGAGGAGGCGGAGTGTTCATACTTTGGAAGCTAGAGGAAGCTAAACAATTCCGCTCGCTGCTGCGGGTGGGTGTGTGTTTATGCGTGTGTAGCTTTCTCTCCATGTGGCTCCCTCTTCTCTCTTATCTTTTCCATGGTTCCTGTTTGCTGCCCTCTGCTGAGTGTTGATAGGAGATGGGAAGGGAGAGAGCAAGCCCAGGATTTCTTCTCTTTGCTCTTGAGAGAAAGCTGAGCTTCAAATGCTGGGTTTTCTTCCACCTTCTCAGGAGAGAAGCCACCGCCTAAAAGCAACATTTGTAAGAACGATTACAATGTTGGGGGCTTAGTGAGAAGGCTTAGTTGTGGGTAAGATCGCTGCTCAGCAAGCTTGAGGACCTGGGTTTGAACCTCCAGCACCCACATAAAAAGCCAGCCAGGCAAGGCTGTTACCTCAATATTGAGGGCAAAGACAGTTAGATTCCAAGAGCCTGCTGCACAGCTAGGGTAGCCAAAACCCTTCTGACTCGTGAGTGACCCTGTCTGTGGGCGATTAGGTATTTGGTGGCAGAGGAAGACACTGCACATCCTGTTCTAGCTTCTACATGGATGGGCATGGGTGCACACATCTGGACATTCACATACATAACCATACATACCACACACGCGCGCATGCGTACACGCACGCACGCATGCAGTGAGTCATGTTTAAACCTTCATTACTGTATTTCTCCATATCTGATCAGGAAAAAGGACCAGTCTCTCAGTTGATCCCTCCACTCCCTCCTGTCTGAGCAGAGGGGAGAGGCCATTGCCTAGGGACTAAGCCTTTCCAGTAGGCCCCTGATAATGACCCCCCTGCTTTCTTAGACTGTGGCTGGACAGTATGCAAGGTTCCAGCTTTGCCACCCCACAGCCCAGTTCAAACCCCCAGGCCCAGGTGGGCCACCTGACATCTGTACCCTGAAATCCCTGGTCCGTGTCACAAGAGTGACACTAATTATCTTGGAACTTCTTTTGAGGATGAACCAGTCACAGGTCACAGAGTCCAAAGCCCTGAGCGCAGTGCTTAGCTCAGAATTTGAGACCTTGATGGCAGTCAAAATGGCTGTGCTTCAGCTTGACCTGGCTTTAGGTAGGGACTGGTTTCTTAGCTTCTCTGTGGCTGAGAAGTTGGGAAGCTTATACTGTCACTGGAAGGTTAGAGCTCTGGGAGGAAGGGCTGGCCCACACGGAGGTGGCACAGCTTCTGAGAAGAGTATAACTGGTTGGTTGGTAATGTGGTATAAATGATGTCACGTGTGCCAACGCTTCTCTTTGCACGCAGCTCTCGGACTGTTTGGAGCCTGAAGCAGTCTTTGGGTGGTGGTCCCCTCTCACTTCCTACCTGGGAGGGAACTCAAGCTCTTTTTAGAATTATCTCCTTACTATTTGCCTCCAGGAAGTGTGTTTGGCTATTCTAGCCTCAGGAGTCCTCCTGAGTCTTCCTTCCCTCAGTTGCCTACTTAGATTGGAAGACTTCCTGGGTGCCCACTCTCCTTGGCGAGACATCCGTGCCCATGTGTCACACACCGTGATCACGTGACCAGTGCAGACTACTTCGTGAAGTCAGGGTGCGCTCCTTCTGTTTGTTCCCACATTACAGATTGACTAAGGACTGCCAGACAAGCCATATGGTTGGGTCTCAGTAGCCACTGGCCAGGGCTTGAGGCTTAGCCTCAGGAATGGCTTTCTGTGAGCTTCAGGGTGCTGAGAACCCCAAGCCTGGAAAGGATGGAGACTTGAAGGAATGTGACTGAGCTCTATCCCTGGAGCCTCCCTCACACATCTGGGAGACGTCTTGGGCCTACTCCACTGCCACGAGAATGTCCCCAGCAGACCTCTTCTCTGCAGCTTTCCTGTTGGGCAATGAGGAACAGCTCTCTGCCAGATGCCAGCAGGCCAGGCTCTGAACCTGTGTCCTGGTCTAGATCCGGTCTGCGTGGTGACCTTTTGCATGCTCTACTTTGGACTGGGTGCCTGCCACCTGCTGCCTTCCAGGGCAGGGCGGGGTTGTGCCTGTGGGACCAGTATAAGGTGCCTGAACCAGGAACCCCAGCAGAAGGGCGGCTTCATGGAGAACTAGTCTCTCCCTGTAGGGACAACGGCAGAAGGGACAGTGTGGAGCTAGGAACTAGTCCTATCTCATTACTAGGCCTGGCTGTTCCTGACTTAGGTCCCATGACTGACCTTCGAAACATCAAGTTCCTTCTCCCTAAATGAGCATGTTGCGCTGTGTCACAGTGCCCTGGTGTTAAAGATGGGGTGACTGAGGTCAGCAAGATGCAGTAACGCATCTGTAGCCACACAATCAAGCAACGGGGGAAGTGGGCTCATCTGCTTCAGGCCACTGCTGTAGAGCCACTGTCTGTGTGACTGGGTTGAGTCCAGTCTGTCCCCTCTCTTGGAGTACAGAAGAAGTCACTACTGAAGGCTGTAAACCCAGTGCTTGTTCCGATAGCTGTTGCTTCTGGAAGGCACTGAGTGCCCAGTAGCAGTGCCAGGATGAGGGTCTCAGCTGGACATGGTCCTTTGGCCTCCTAAGAGCCTGGGCCTCTGTTTGTGTCCTGGTGCAAGGTTGGTGATCAGGGCTTTTAGGGAATACATTTCCCAGACTGGCTGGGTTGGAACAACTGTTTGAGGTGGGGTGGTTTCCTGTTGCTCAGGCACGCTGCTCTCAAGTGAGAACTGTTTCTTCTTGCCTGTTTCCTCCTGAGTATTGATTGTTGTCAGCTGCTGACAGCAGAGAGAGAGAGAGAGAGAGAGAGAGAGAGAGAGAGAGAGAGAG
>NW_021605216.1:527988-549091 GCF_004785775.1 Grammomys surdaster | reverse complement strand
AGAGAGAGAGAGAGAGAGAGAGAGAGAGAGAGAGAGAGAGAGAGGTGTATTTGTGAAATAACTGGTTTCTAAATTTGGTACCTAACTTCAGCAGGAAGTTAATAGTTCTAGTGCACTGTGGTCTCTAATTTGGATTCCTGTTTATTCTGTTGACAATAAGTCTTAACAGCCGTTTTCTTCAAAAAGTCTTTTTTCATTAAGGGGATGGGTGGGGTGAGTGCACTTGTACATATGTGCACAGGGATGTGAGGGCCAGAGGTCAGATGTTACTCTGCCTTGTATTGTCTGCCTTGTTTCTTGAGACAGGGTCTCTCACTGAGACTGGGGCTCAGCGTTTAGGTCACGCTGACTAGTGAGCCTCATGACTCCTTCTGTCTCTGCCTCCCGTTCTATCCTTGGGTTATCACTGTGATACCAAGGCTGGCTGCTTGCCATCTGATCTGTTTCTCTCTGTCTGTCTGCCCCCCCCCTCTGGTTCTGGTTTTCTTTTTTCTTTTCCTCCTGCTCCTCCTCTTGTTCCTCCTTCTCCTCCTCCCCCTCCCTTCCTCCTCTTCCTTTTTCTCCTCCTCCCCCTCCTTTTACATGACTTCTAGGCACTGAATTATGGTCTTCATGGTTACATGGGAACAACTTTGTGGACTAAGCTAAGCCCCACTCCCCATTCTAGTTCCCCAGTTTACATGTGTCCTCTAATGGGTTCTAAACCATGGTTCATGAGCTACATTCAGCCCAGTAGTAAGTTGTGGCTTGTTCATGGCTGGCCCTTAGTTAGATGTCATCGTGTTTAAATGTTAGTAGGCGAAACGCCAGTCGTCAACATTCTGGCATGGATGAGGAGGGTCTCTTGAGGCCCCACCCCCTAGCTGAGGAGCTATTGACAGTTGATAGCTGCTAGAGAAGGGGGAGTCATTTGTCCTTGAGGGTGTGGCTATTGGCAAGTTGTCCATGCTCCAGTGGACACACCCCTGTGAGCAGCACTAATTGGATTCAGTGGGTTATTAAAAAAGAAGGCATGGAGGTGGGAAGGAGGGGGTATGATGTTCAGGGAAGTGAGGGGTGGGCGCTGGAGGGAAATGTGGCCAAATTACATTGTATACATGTATGAAATTATCAAAGAACAAATAATACAGTCAAAGAATAAGTTGTTCATTAATTCATCTTTTTAGGAAATGTTCTTAGTTTTGGTCTTTTGGGGTAAAAATCTGAAAGTCTGGCAACTAGACTCAAGTATGATTACCATAAAAATATGTTCCGGGTCCCCTAGCAGTGGCCCCTCTAGACAAGCCCCCATCTCCCTCCAGCTCTCCAAACCCTGCCATGCTCTGTGGCCTAAAGCCTGGAACCTCACCCTTTGAATTACCAGTTTATGGGAGTTTCGTGGAATACCCTTGAAAACTCGGTGACGAGATCCTAGGCTGAGTGAGTGAGTTGTGGCTGAGCCTTGTAACTCACAGACTGTGGTTGTCAAACAGACCACGTAAGCTTGTATGCAGACTCCTGCTCTATCTCACCAACATGGGGGTCCCTTGCTTCTCTCTTGGTCTCTGAACTTGGACCCCCTATGTCTAGTGAAGCTCGCTCGTTGCTAGGAGGCTATAGGCGGTAGTTTGTTCACAGCTGTGTGGACATGACCTGCCCTGTTTTCTTCTCTGCTGGTTGTTAGCCTGCTCTGGTTTTGCGTTCCTATATTGGGGCTGGATCTTGCAGGAAAGTGAGGATAGCTTCCGCAGCAATGGGTGACTCAAATGTCCCAGAGTCATTCTAGAGTAGAGGACCTATGTGC
The DNA here is from genome assembly GCF_004785775.1 of Grammomys surdaster. Classification (NCBI taxonomy): domain Eukaryota; kingdom Metazoa; phylum Chordata; class Mammalia; order Rodentia; family Muridae; genus Grammomys; species Grammomys surdaster. The sequence continues at coordinate 547,308 of NW_021605216.1, read as the reverse complement.
GGTCAGAATGGAGTCCCCAGCAGGTACTGGGGGAGGCAGTTCAGTTGTATGCAGCCATGTAGGTCTGAGTCCAAGGCCCTTGGATGTAGTGACCACAGTTGAGGGACTTCTTCCCCTGGGGGCTTCTGCCACAGCTGGTCCATGGGGCAGGGGAAGCTCCAGCGGGAGCCTTGGCTTGGAGTGGTCACAGTCTTGGAACAACAGCCTGCCCTGTCTTTGCACCCTGGTTTCTTAACAGAGATAGTAGTGGTCACTTATTGAGCTAGTCTGCATTTGACAGTGTGACTACCTTTCCTCCACCCTCTCATCCTCCAGTGAGGGGGAGTTCTGCTTGTTGTCACTACACAGACTGGACAGCAGGCTGAGGATGCCTAAGTAACTTCCGGGCCTGGCAGAAATAAGTCACAATGTGGCTGCTCCTACTTAGCTCCTGGCTCCCAGATTTGTGCTCCTAGCTGCCAAATTTGATTGACTCCAAGGGGCGTCATTTCACCTCTCTGCCTGTAAAATGGAAACTGTGTCCTGGTACATGAGCAGTGTACAGACAGGAGGGAGTGGACGGCTTCTCACTCACGGCTCTTCTTGCCCTCCCCTCTGCACAGTTGTCTGAATCTAGTACTGGGGAGTTTTCTTGCCCTCTGGGGAGTTTTCTTGCCCTCTGGGGTACAGATCCTGGCCCCTCCTGTCCCCAGCCTGAAGCCTGCTGCTCTCCAGCTCTCCTGGCAGCAAGAAAAAGAGCTGACAGCTCCTGCCAGGGCCTGAGCCAGGGAACAATGGTGGACATTGAGAAGGCCGCCAGGTGCCAAGCCAGAGGTAAGAAAGGGACATTTGATTAGTTTCAACTCAAATTGTCAGGTTCTGCTCTCTTTCTCCGCGTGCAGCGGTTAAAGGGCACAAAAAAGGTACGGCTTCCCTCCTTGGGGCTGGTGCCACTTCCTGACTGGGCAGCCATCTTAAACCTGAAGCTCCCAGAGATGGGAGCTCACCCCACTTCCCTAAGAAAATTCCTCGGTTCTCCACTGTGGCTCAGGGTGACAAAGGATCTCTCAGTTGCTCTCCACTCAGCTTTTCTGTCTCTCCTCAAGTGTTTCCTTTCCTAGAAAGCCTTACCTGACCATTCGAGGAGGAATTCATCTGTGTCTTGGAAGTATGTGTAGAACCTACTGTCTGGTGCTAACCCCATGCACCTTCAGGCTCAGTGGAAGAAAGTCATGTTTTCCAAGCTGTTTCAGCCAGAGCTCTGTTGGGGAGGGTTTGGATGGGGGCGGGGGTTAGAGTGGATGGTGATCCCAGATTGTTGGTGAGCCTACACTCCATCCCTGGGAGCTCTACTCCCAAACATGGCCATTGTGTCTGGGGGTAATTTTTCAGTCAAGAGATCCCCTAGGCTTGTGGATACTCTGTTTTCTGTTGCAGCTACTCAAATAATGCTATTGTAGAATAAACATGGCTACCTTGTGAGTGAACATGCTGTGTTCTAATAGAACGTATCTTTCCAGAACAGACAGCGTACTGAGCAGGCAAGCTCTGGTTTGCTGGCCCCTGCTATGATCTCTTCCTGATAGAGGAGCCCCAAATTGACAGATGGAAGCCTTCAGGGATTGTATGACCTTGGCCTGGCCCCTAACTGTGCCTCTTTTGTAAATTGTGCTCACTGAGAGGTGTCTTGAGGGTCTTGCCAGTCCTGGACACGCAGTGAGGCCCCAAGTTCTCCCCAGTGGATCTGGCACCATTGTAGCTGAGCAGAACTCTGTAGGGCAAACCAAATACTGCCTCCCGCTGATGCCCCACCCAGTGCCTGCCCCACTTTTCTAAGATCATAGCCCCAACCCCACCCTCCTGTGAGATCATAGTCCAGTCCATACATACAGTCTGAGAATGTCGCAAAAAGAAATCGGAGGCACCTGTCCCTCCTCTAAAACTCTAGTAGCTTGCCAAGGCAGCACCCACAATGTACTCAGTTCTGTTCATCTCTCCCGACCCAACACTCCAGCTGTAGTGGACGTCTTAACATACCAGACATGTGTCTCCCCCCATGACCCTGGATCTAGAATGCTTTTCCCAAAGACTGGTGTATGACTGGGTCATGATCGTCATGAGGTCTCAGCTCCGATGTTACCTCAGAGAGACCACTCCCCCTCTCATCTCTCTGCAGTGTCTCAAACTGAATTGTCCGTACTACAGTTCAGTTGACTAGCATGGCCTCACTTGTCATTTCCTGGTTCAGGTTTCTGTCAAGCACCAGGAGGGTAGGTACCTTGCATATCTTACTTACTGCTGCTTACGTGGTATAGCACATAGTAGGTGCTCAGACTGTTGGCTGAATGAGTGAATGGATGGTGCATACTTTTGTCTCGAGCACACTCTCCTTGCACGTCTCGTGGACATTCTGGGACCCTGGTGCTGGGAGATGCTGCACACTTTCCTCTGGGACCCTGGTGCTGGGGGATGCTGTACGTTTTCCTCTGGAAAGAAGAGGGAAGAGACAGCCTTCCTTCTTCCCTGGTGAGATGTGAGGGCTTTGAGAGTGTGAGCTCAGAGTAGCAGCCAAGGATTGTTGGCGGAGCTTGGAGGAGCCCTGGCGGGACTCCACTTCTCTCCCCCAAGCAGTCTCCATCCTCAACCACAGGGCTTGCTTGGTGGTACCCTTGCCTGAGAAAGGTTTGATGTATTCCCTTCAGACGTTCTTGGCAATTTGAGATGCTTTCCCTGGGCTGGTATTTTTCCTGCTTGCTTCTTGGTGGCGGGAGAAGGTGTTTGCTGCAGGTGGATCTGAATATCCTGTCAGTATATGGTGGGGCTCTGAGGAGAAGGGCTCCTGGCCAGGCCCAGGATTTTCCTAGGTTCACTGACACATAGATTTGAGCGAGGGTCAGGTTGGAGGTGTTAATATATCTCCTAAGTCATGGATTAAACTCCTAGGCCCCACTACCTCAGAAGGTGGTAACTGGATGCGGTCATGCTGGAGTGGGTACGTTCTTCATCCTGCTTGACTGATGGGGCTCTTTAGAAGAGGTGAAGAGACACAGAGGAAAGAGAACCCTGGGAACCTAGCGGTACGATAAGCCAGAAACACCTGGCCTGCCCAGAGCCATGAGTAATAAATAATCTTAGCCTCTTCCTTTTACTTCTGCTCCGTTTGAGTTTATAAGAAAGGTTCTCTCTTGAGAGAACATAACGTGTCACACTGAACACATGTGATCTTTAACTAAAGCCATGCTCCTGATTAAGATCAATAACTTTCTCCATCCCCCCTCCTTCCCTTTCTCCCTCTCTGCACTGTTTTGTTTTGTCCCAAGTTCGTACATTGACTGCAACAAAAAATTTTCGTTCTGGGTCCTCGCTAAATTGATCTGGAGGATTTCTGTGTGCTAGATACAAAAGCCACCCCTCACCCCACTTCCCCACCTCTCCACCTACTTCAGAGCTCCCAGCCTAAAGGAAAACACAGACAGGTTCTGGGTGCTGCCTGGGAGACCAGCATCACACTGTGGGGTACTGGGAGACAACACTTGTCAAGGTCAGAAAGGGTTTCCGAAAAGAGATGATGTTTATGTAGGCCCAGACCATCACAGTGTATGCCTAGTGGGACTGCGTCTCCCAGGTGGCAGAAAGGGGACCTTGTCCCAGCAGCAGCGGGGAAGGCAGTAGCACCCTAAAGTACATGTGCCTGGAGAGGTTGGATCTTAGGCTCTGACTGCTGGCCTGGGAGACTGGGAAGCTATAGAATGGTTAAGGCACAGGATGACTGGAGAGAAGCCATGGCTATACAAGAAGAAACTGAGGCAGAGACCAGCCTCTAAGGTGGAAAGAGTGAATCATTTCATTCATCTTGCCGTGTCCAGATGATAGTACTACAGCCATAGCACTTGTCGCTTGCGGTCTCTGAGGTCCAGATGTTGGTGACACTGATTGCTGCTAGCTGTTTTGCCAGGTGTGGTGATAGGCTGCTGCTGTGAACAGACACCATGACCAAGGCAACTCTTATTAAGGACAGCATTTAACTGGGGCTGGCTTACAGGTTCAAAGGTTCAGTCTGTTATCATCAAGGTGGGAAGCATGGCAGTGTTCAGGCAGATATGGTGCAGGAGAAGGAACTGAGAGTTCTACATCTTGATCTAAAGGCAGACAGAAGACTGCCTCCCAGTCAGCTAAGAGGAAGTTCTCAAAGTCCATCCCCACAGTGATGCACTTCCTCCAACAAGGCCACACCCACTCAAAGGCCACACCTCCTAATAGTGCCATTCCCTGGACCAAGCATATTCAAACCACCACAGTGTGGGAGGTGCCGGCAACATATTATTGTGGTCTGAGAGGCTCGGGTGCAGTATGGGATACTCAAGATATTCATTGGCACATGAGAAGCAAAGGCAGGTATGGGACTGAGAGACACTGGCATGTAGGCAGAGCTAGATTCGTGATCTAGAAAGATCTGTCTTCTAGTTCCTGGAGCAGAAGAGTGCCCAGTCATGAAATCATGTGGCCAGATTGCTTTCCAAACATTCTGCACCTCAGGAGTTGAATCATGGATCTCTCTCTCTCTCTCTCTCTCTCTCACACACACACACACACACACACACACACACACACACACATTGAAGCCAGGTGAGTCAGAGAAGCCGCGGGACCTGATGGCTTGTCACAGAGCAGCTGTGCTAGCTGGGTTCTGCTTCATTCAGCATGTCAGTCCCTCCTCAGCTTCTGACTCGGTACTGGATGTGCCCTAGGCTGGCTCTGCTAAGCACTTGACATTCCAAGAAGAAAGGATGCCTTTCCCTGTCCTTGAGGACAGCTAGACCGCTGGACAGGTCATTCCAGGGCAGAGCACTTGCTGAGCTTGAGTAACCAGAATATAGTATGCACAGCAGCCCCAGACTGCCTTCCCAAGCTGCTCCTCCCTCCTCTGTGTCCCTCCCCACACTAGTCTCATGTCTGTTGCTGTGATAAAATCCCTTGACAAGGGGCTGGAGTGATGGCTCAGCAGTTAAGAGCACTGGCTGCTCTTCCAAAGGACCCAGTCCCTCATAGCAGAGAAGTCAGGGGGCAGGAACTTGAAGTAGCTAGCCCCATTACATGTCCAATCAAGAGCAGAGAGAATGGATGCACACAGGCATGCTCAGTGCTCATCTCGTTTTCCTTACTCTATGGACCAGTGAATGGGCCGGGTCTTCCCACATCAACTAATATAATATTGGCAGTCCCACGCAGACATGCCCACAGGCCAGCGCCATATACACAGTTTCTTCCTCAAAACTCTTACCCTAGATAATTTTAGACTGTGTCGACAGTTGAAACTAACCACCACACTGCCTTAACCCTAGGCTTTTACATCCTTGTTTTTGTTTTTAAGCGACTTTGATTTTACTTTATTTTAGTGTATGGATGTTTTGCCTGTATGTGTGACTGTGCACCGTAAGCAAGCCTGGTGCCTGTGGAGGCCAGAAGAGGGCGTTGGATGCGGAGGAACTAGGATTACAGATGGTTGTGAGATGTCACGTGGACACTGAGGCTTGAACCTAGATCCATTAGAAGAGTAGTAACACGTGGGCTTAACCACTGAGCCATCTCTCCAGCCCAAAGGAGCTCCTCGTCCTCCTGTTTCCTCCTCCCAAGCTCTGGGTTTGCTGTGCCTAGTCTAACTCTAGGTTTAAGGCCACAGGTTTGACTGGGTTTGAGCTCCAGTTTGGGACGTTACTAGCTGTGTGAGCTGGGGTGCATGCTTTAATCTCTTCGTTTTCTCATTTTAAGCTGGGCATGAAAGGCTGGGAATGCTGCTCAGTGGTGGACGTCTGCCTTGTGTGCTTGAGGTCGTGGGTTCCATCCCCAGCTCCATGAATAAATAATTAAATAAAATAACGTGAAATAAAGGAGCTGCGGTCACAGAACCTGCTTCCTGGGCTTCTCGTCAGGATTTCTGTCCGTGTGTGTAGTGTGGTGTTTAAGTGCTCCGTTTGGAGATCAGGAGACAGTTGTGTGGAGTCGGTTCACCCCTGCTATCTTGCATGGCGAGTGTTTGTACCTGCCGAGTCATCTCACCAGCCAGTTATCAGACTTCAGTGAGCAGAGGCTCTGCAGTGGCCGTACTCCTGGAGTGTGCTGGAGCTCTTCCTGCTGGGGTGCTAGGGAAGGCAACTCTGAGGAAGTGTCTCAGAGCAGGCATTCTACTGGGAAGCCACTCAGGGAGCCGGGATGCCGCTGGTAGCAGATGCTGGTGGAGAAGCAGGCGATGTCAGATCCAGACCTGGAGACCTGCCTATGGCAAGAACCTGGTGCCAGGGGCACTACCTACCTTTGCTGCCTGCCCAGCTAGCATGTTGGGGCAATATGGCAACCCCTTCTTGTGCATTGTGCTGCTGTCCAGCCCCTTTTAGGGGCCACAGTGCACATATTACTATGAGAGGAAACGGGTTTAAAGGCACAGAGACAATAAATGTTTACTTCTCACGGGTATGGAGGCTGGAAGAGCTCAGCATGCCAGTGGGCTCTTTTCTGGTTTACAGATGGTTGAGCCCTTATGTCCATGAGCCTCTGAGTCTGTTCTTAAAAAACGCACTAATCTTATTCATGGGGACCCCACCCTTGTAACCAGTGTCCTGATTACCTCCTAAAGCCCCACCTCCAGATACCATCAAAGTGGCAGCTAGAATTTGAACCTGGACCTGGGGAAGCGTTCGGCGTGTACCACTGGCACAGGTGTCGTCTGTTTGAGGTCATTTGTGGGATGCCTGCATTGTATTACATGGCTGCCTTGCTGGGGCCTTCGGAGGCTCCTGTGATCAAATGCTTTTAGTTTTCCTTGTGACAAAAAGTACAGACACACTGGGGGAGGAATAAAGACTGTGAATAAGGCCGTGTCTATTCAGGTCAGACTCTGTCACTAAACAAGTTAATTTAAGAAGTTATTAAAAATGCATCTCAGATTTGGGAATTGAAGCTAACGGCTGGTTGACCCGACTTATTTTCATTACTTTGCTTCTGGTTTGTAAATTATGCCACTGCTCTCCTGAGAGTTCTTCATCAGCTTCCTGCTCTAGAATAGAGACCTGAGCTCTCTGCCCCAGGCCCCTCCTCCCCGTGCCGTCCTCCCCACCTCCATACTCCCCAAGTGAGGACCTCTTCTCACAGCAGGGAGTACTTTCTCCGTGCTTGAACACACATATGCACACACGCATACACCAAAACTATGCCTGTACCCAATATACGATGCATACACACCAAATATGCACACGTATGCCAAACATGGGCCACACGTGCACACACCAGAGATGCACACAAATGCCAAACACACACCAAACACACACATACACACAGACCAGACATACACACTTGCACACACTCACAACACACAAGTTCGCACACACTGGAAGCACTCCCATACGTCCAGTTCACCTTGCTGGTGCTGTGGTCCCTTTCAGAACTCAGCTCCGGTTCTTTTCCCGAAGTAGGACTTCCCTGGCCCACAGCCCACTTATGGATCTTCTTCCTTTTAAAGCTCCACGTCTTAGTTTCTACAGTCTTAAACTCAGGTTGTTTGACGAGTCCCTCTTGCTGTTAACTATAAACCCACAAGGACAGTAGCTGTGTCTGCTTCCTCACCGTTTTATTTCTCCTGTTTTACACAGTACCTGCCCCATGTCAGATCTTATGAGTGAGAAAAGGAATGAACAAACTTGGATGGTCTCCTGGACCAGAATTTTAAAAAAGGCGTAACTGGGCATAGAGTCAAAGGGAATGGCATCGTGGGCTCATAATCTCAGCACTCTAATGGTAGAAGCAGGAAGATCAGGAGTTCAAGGTCATCTTTGGCTACATAACAATTTCAAGGCCAGCCTGGGCTACGTGAGACCCTTGACTGGAAAAATAACAGGTGTAAAGAATGTTAGTGGAGAAGTCGGCAGCTTTTGGGTGTGGGCTGCGGTTAAAGACAGCAGTGTCGTGATCTCGTTGATGCCTTTATTCTTAGGAGGCACACTGACGAATGAAAAGTAAAGTTATTTCAATTTTCATGTGGGTCAGAAAAAAACAATTGGAGACAGAGAAAGGGAGGAAGGAGAAATGGGTGACAGGGTGGTAGTCAGGTGCCAGAGAAGGTGGCAGAAGCTGTTTATCCTGCCTGCGTCTTTCTGCGAGTTTAAAATGCTAGAGACTTGAGTAAGCTTTACTCTTTACTGAGGAGTAACTCTGAGAGCAAGCGGGGTACAAGGCACACGCTCATAATAATCCCAGCCCTGCAAAGACTCACAGGATTGCCATGAGTTTGAGGCTAGCCTAAGCTACATGAGGCCCTGTGCTGCCCCTCCCCACCCTTATTGTTTTGTTTTGTTTTTCCTTAAAAGGACAAACAGAAAACCACAGAGGAGCTGAGAACATATCTAAGTGGCTAGAGAGTTTGCCTATCTTGTAAGAAGTCCTGGGTTCCATTCCAAGCACCACATAAACGGAACATGGTGGTACAATCCCGCCCAGAACTCAGGAGATGGAGGCAGGAGGCTCAGGAAATCAAGGTCATCACAAAACAAAAAGTAATAAAATATAAAATCCCATGCGTAGAAGTGAGTCAATGAAAGAGAAAGGAGGAGCTGAGAGGAGGAAGAGAAGCCTTCAGTCCAGGGGCATACGTCAGAAACCTGCCAGCAGGCACTGTGGCCCTGGGTGGGCATGGAGCTGTCGCTTCCTGTGTAGGGATCTCTAGATCAGGGAGGGTGCGTTCTGTACTGTCAGACTCTGCCAAGATCTGTCCACATCCTCCTCTTTTTCTTGTGATGATTTTGGATTGTATGAAACCAGGTGGGTCTTAGATTTTCAGTCTGATTTCCAATTTTGTAGATTGCTCTTCCTCTGTTAAAATGAATAAATAAACCCCTCAGTTTTCCTGTTGCCCACCTGTTCTTGAGCACACTGCATTTCCCTTCTTAGTTATTCATCACTGTCTAAAAAATTATTCTCAAACATGGAAGCTTAACACACAAATATTTATTTGCTCTGGGTTTGGGTGGGTTGAAGATTCTGGCTTTGCTGGAAGGTTCTGGCTCTGGGTCCTATGAAATTATAGTTAAGAGGCCAGCTCAGTATGCTTACTTTAAACTGGGCATGGTGGTGGGTATTTGTGGTTCCAGCACTGGGAGGGTGGAGGCAGAAGGATTAGAAGCTCACTAGTCATCATTCCTGGTGACTAGGGAGTTTGAGGCTAGCGTGGGTTACACGAGACTCTGTGAAAACAAATGAGGGCTGGTGAAGTCTGAGAGCCAGAGTTTGATCCCTAGAAGCCATGGTGAGAGAAGAGAACCAACTTCTAAAAAGTTGTACTCTGATTGGTCTCTGTGAGGATGAGGAGGAAGAGGAAGAGAAGGCAAAGGAAGAGAGGGAGGAGGAGGAGGAAGAAGAAGAGGAAGAAGGGGAACAGGGGGAGGAGGAGGAGGATAAATAGGAGGTCAGGAAAATGGCTTATTGGTTAAAGCCCTTGACGTGCAGGTATGAAGACTACAGTGTGGAGTCCCAGGATCTGTCTAAATGTTAGATAGGCAAGGCACCCCACTTATTATTCCAGATTCTGAAGGCAGAGTCATGGGATCCAGAACAAACTGCTCCTGAGGACCAGCCATATTGATGAGCTCTGGGTTTGATTGAGAAACCCTGCCTCAGTGACTAAGGTAGAAGAGTGATCTGTGATGTTTCCTGACATCGACCTTAAGTGTTCACATACATATGTACACACACTCACATGTGTGCATGTGCACTCACACGTGTGTGCCTCCACACATGTAAAGCATGCAAGCACAAAATGAAACACACACAAAATGAAAAGTTTTTTAAGACATGGTGGTCATATTGCCGGCTTCTGGAGTCCTCCTTGCATTGGGGTGTCTGCTCCCAGAGGACATGATGTAGGAGGAAGCGTCAGTTGCTCAGTATATGGACGCTGAGAACTCAGGTCCCTTGGTGATGTAGCTCAGTTGGTAGAGTTCTTGCCAAGCATGTGTGAATCCCCAGTACTTTATAAAACCACCCATGGTGGCGCAGGATCACCTGTGACTTCGGTCAAGAAAGAAGAATCAGAAGTTCAAAATCATTCTCTGTTACATTGTAACTTCCAGGGTCTGTATGAGTCTGTTTCAGACAGAAATTAGTTAATTAATCTAGGGCCTTATTATTGTTTTGTTTTGTTTTGTTTGAGTCAGGGTATGTAGCCATGGCTGTCCTGGAACTCACTATGTAGACCAGGCTGGCCTTGAATTCAGAGATCTGCTTACCTCTCCAGTGCTGGGATTAGGCATTTGCTACCACAGCCCGCTAAATATAAAACCTCGTGCTTCAGCCTGTGTCTCTCCCTGTCTGCATCTGTAGTGTGTAGCTGGATAACACATATAACAGCTGTGTGTTACACTCATCAGTGCCCGGCACGTGGGAGGCCGAGGCCGCACCTCTGCCATCGTTAAGGGTAAGACTTGGCTTTGTGTCTTCAAGATCTTTGCATAAGTTTGACCAACCTCCGAGGTGGAGATGAGAGAAGCCAGCGCCAAGTCCAGCCTTCCAACCTTCATACGTAGCAAGTTGGATGAAGGGAGGGGACCAGAGTGATAGCCAGGCAGTTAAAAGCAGGGACTAACTGCCCTCCAGAAGACCCAAGTTCAGCTCCCAGCATCCTCTTCTTTGGTTGTCTCACCGCCTCCTGTAACTCCAGTTCCAGGGGATCCGATGCCCTCTTCTGGACTCTGCAGATACCTGTGCTCACATCCACAGATAATGCCCCCCACCCCACCCCTCTATACATAATTAAAAAAAAAATAAAAGTGAGAGATGAAGGGAAAATAGGCATGTGCAGGCTAGCCGTTCCAGCAGATATTGAATCCCAGTGTCTCAGCTCCATCCATGTGGATATATGACGGCCATCAGCATGCCTGCCCTTCACCTCCTCTGTAGGCCCAGGACACAGCAGAGGTGGATTTTTAGAAAGCTGAGCTGGAGCTGGCAACCCCCCCCCCAGAGTACTTTCTCTGTTGAGCAGAGAGCCCTGGCTGGGTGACAGCCTGAGTCAGGAGGGTGCAGGCGTGGGTTATATACAGTTCTGGAACCTCTCTGGCCCCTGGAGGCCTCTGACGAAGCTGTCCTTCCGGCAGGTGGAAGGCTGAGAGCTCTTAGGACCTGCAGTTACAGACCACAGCCTCAGGATCCTTCTTCGATTCTTCTAGATGTTGGAGGTATCTGGACGGGAAGGGCTTGGTGGGATTGTGCCTCCCTGCCCGCTGCCAGCCACTTACGCTTCTTATTAATAAAAATGCTCCCGAGAAGGCTGAGTTTGGGTGTGAATTCTGAGGATTCCCAGTAGCTCTCCAAAATCAAGAGCCAGACCTCAAACCCAGTAAGCGGTTTGGGGGCGGGGCTTCAAAGTTAGAATGATTAGATTCTCCTCTCTACCGACTTGGTGCCTGTGCCTGGGCAGGGTCGCTATGGACCCAGCCCAAGGCTTCACTGAGTAAGCCCAGAGGCATCGGTCAAGCATTCACATTGGGGGATGAAAACCCACCTTGAAAAACCCTATATCTTCCATGGTCTTTCTTCACTTCAGACTTAAACACTTCCTTTTTGAAACTTAAAAAACAAAAACATTTTTTTAAAAATTTGGTTTGGCTGTCGTTTAAATACATTCTGTATATCAAGTCTAGGTAAATGTTCCCTCAGCCATAGCCTGGCACAAAGTGGCAGAGACAGACCCAGCCTCCTTCTTGGCTGCCCAGGTGACACTCACCTTAGGTTCTCACTTCTTCTCCCCCTCTCCCCACTCATTGAAAAAAACATTTCAGAGAGCAGGAAGGAGAGGAAGGGGAGAGAGAGAGACAGGAAATGAGGACCACCCTTACCTTAGAGAGAGGCCCATCCCACTGAGATGAGGATAATAGCAATTCACTGGCTGATATGAGGCCGTGATTACCTGACGAGAAACTGGCAGAAAACCACCAGTAACTTCCATTACGCCACGGTGGGGCCTGAGGTACCATTGTCTACCCACATAACTGATGTAATTAAGAAAAATGAATGTCAGGGTCATCTTTAGCTACACAGAGATGTAGAGGGCTTTCAGGGCCGCAGGAGAGCCTGTTTCAAATACCTCTAATGGAGCCGGGGGGATAGCTCTGTTGGTGAAGTGCCTGCTATGCTGGCATGAGGAGCTAAGTTCAGACCCCTACATCTACATTTTAAAAAGGAAAAGAAAATAAGTATGATATCGTGTAGCCCAGGCGTAACCCCAGAGGGAGAGGACAGAGATAGATGGATCCATGGTGCTCACTCACCAGCCAGCCTAGGCTAGAGTTACAGGTTTAGTGAGAGAACCCCATTTCAGAAAAATAAAGATGGAGTGGGATTGAGGATTGACACCCAACGTGACCTCTGACCTTCCAGCCTCCCAGTGTGTGCCTCCCAGTTTGTGAATATGTATTAACATGGATGTGTGTGCACACACACACACGCATACACATACACACTCACACACACAAACACATACTTGCACACACATAATGTTGAAGGAATTGCTGACAGCTTGAGAAGCAGAGTTGAGGCTGGGAAGGGATCCCAGGAGGTGTCAGCAGGCAACCGTCTATGTGAGGAAAGCCCGGCCAGTGGCCTTCCCAGATCTCACCTAGTCACAGCTTCAGTAACTCCAGAACGTGGAGGTTACCTGCTCTCCCTTCCTTTTACTCCACGGTCATCTCTGCCTGTTCTTTCTGGATATGGACATAGCTAGGCTCTCCCTTACCTCTGAGCCTCTGAGAAAGCACAGGCTGTTCTTGGGTGACAGTGGCTTGAGCCTGTCACTCCAGCACTCCAGAGTCTGAGGCAGGAGGATCACTACAACAAGAGGATCACTACAAGTTCCAGGCAAGCCTGAGCTACAGAGTTAAGCCCTGCCTCATTCCTACTAATTAACTAGTTAATTCGTTAAGTAACTAGTTATTGAATGGATAGTCATGCTGTAGCATATGTTGAAGACCTGCTAACTGGCCTCCCGAAGGTCAGGCTTCTTCAGGGCTCTCCCCCCCCCTCCCCCCCCCCCTCTTCTTCCCCCCCCCCCCTCCTGTATTCCCAGCCGCTCCTGGGGGGTTAGGGTGTTGGTTTTGGCCCTCAGCCAGGGCACAGTGTGTCTCTCAGCACTGGACACCTGAAGGCCTTCATCTGCTCTAGCTGCCATGGCTTCTCTAGCTCTGGGTGTGAGGGACCTAGTGACTAAGTATTGTCTGTGACAGTATTATCACCTTCTCTCCTACCTGATCCCTGGTTTCTGCCACTGGGGCTTTTGTTGCTTCCTGTTTAGGGTATTGTGGTCAGAGAGGCAGTAGAGATCTGAGCTGGGGAATGTTGGGGGTCAACTCTGGCAACTCACATGGGTGCCCTGTGCTGGCCTTTGAAGGTTCCTTCTAACTCTCTTTAAAGGAATAAGGATAATTTTACATTATCTGAGCCCATAGTTTTCATGTTGCAAGTCATAGGGTCACTGATTTGGCTTCTGTCTAATTGAAGATTACTCTGAGAGGCCATGTATACAAAACATGCATACGTATCCCTCAGATACATCCACTGGCCACCAGGCTGGGCCAGGCTGTAACTCAAGGTAGAATGCCTGCTTAGAATGCAGGAAGCTTTGGATTCAATCCCCAGCACTGACTAGAACTGAGTGTGTTGGGCTCTATGGGATGGCTCAGTGGGGGAAGGGTCCTCTCTGCCAATCCTGATGGCCCGAGTTTCCTCTCTAGTACTCACATGGTGGAAAGAAAGAACTGGCTCTTTCAGGTTGTCCTTTGGCACACACCTGCCCACACACATGCATGAACATGTGCATTCAAATTAGATAATAATAAATGTAGAACTTGGTGTGGTGGTGCACACCTATAATCCCAGCACTAGGGAGGTGGAGGCAGGAGGATGAGGTTAAGGTCATTCTCAGCTATAAGAGATCCCGTGTCAAAAACAAAACCTACAGAAAACCATCACGCAGCAGCAAAATCCCAGTGCCTACCCTCGCATCCCCAAAACCCCCTCTGGTTAATTTCACAGTAAGCCATAAATATCTGAAAGTTAAGACTTCATAATAATAAAAAGCAACCTTTTCAGCCTACCAGACAAGAGGCTTCATTTGTGGAAGAGGCACCTGTTCTTCAGAGAGCCTGAATCTGACCACCGTTGGTGGTTTTGGATGGCTAGGCAGCAAGGCAACCCGATTTCACATAAGCAAGAAACTTCCTTGGCTTTTAACTTGTGAACGGAGACTGGATGATTCCCTTGTTGTATACAGTATCGACCCATGAAAGAAAACCTCTGCTGGCCTCCGGAGAAGGGGGCACCCTCCGCCTGCCACGGGTGGCCATGCTTTAATTATAAGAACATTACCTTTTACCTCCTGGTCAATTTGTTTCCCCGTGTGCTCAGAGGCTTAGTGGGAAGCTTGCCCATAAAATATCACCCCAACAAGTATTGAACGGCCAGGATGATGAATTGACCAGCCCTCGGCCTCCTGGAGAGCTCACAGCCTCGGTTTCCTCCTTCCTTCCTTCCCTTCTCCCCTCCTCCCTTCCTTCTCTTCTCCCCTCCTCCCTTCCTCCCTTCCTCCCCTCTCTGAATCTACCCCCAACCCCACCTTGCACCTCTTCTGTCTGTCCTGCTCCCACCTCCAGCCTTTTTTGAACAGCACAAGCTTCAGCTGGAGAGATTCTGGACAGCCTTGTCTCCTGGTCACCTCCGGCCCCAAGATGTGATGGGGTGGCATGCTAGCTAGCCCTGTTGCCTCCATGTGTTTATGTTGAGGCTGGGGTGGGGATGAAATCTGAGGCTGGGGATGGGAGCCTCTGGCTCCCTTCTCTGTGGAGTTGTCTTCTAAGTCTGTTAGCCTCTCTCTCAGCAGCCATCCCTAGCCCCTGCTGTGCCTGTCTCCTCCTCTCAGGGTGGAAAATCAGATGGTGGAGAAGGTGGAGAGAACTCCCCACCCCCACCTTGCCTCTGAATGAAGCAACATCAGTAAGGGGACACAAACAGGATAAACTTTGACCTTCGTCCATGAGGGCTCAGCAGCCAGGTGTGCCTGGTCTACATCTTGACCCTGTCACTGTCCAGGAAAGGGAAAGTGCAAAGGAAGAAACTGCCAAGAGGCTGGGCTTTTAAAAACCCTCAGCCTGTAATGGAGATGATAGTTTCCAACTTGACAGGCTTGTGCGGATAGGTGGGCCCCGTGTCTGACATGTTGGACAGCTCAGAACCCAGTGTTCTGCTGAGATCCTTCTCTCTTGAAGGCATGCTGCTTATCTGGCCTGCTTTGTTGTGAATCAAAACGTTGAGAGAGGCAAAAGGAAGAGAAATGGCCTTCTGTGCACCCCCTGCCAGCTTTCTCCTGACCCAGGCCTGACTCTCCAGTCTATCCAGGCTTGTAGTCATGGTCAACATGATCTCAGCTGGCCAGCAGGCCTCCCCCAGCTCTTAGGCTCCCCTGTCATCCCAGAGTCCTCCCAAGCCTTCCTAACCTAGGAGAGTGTCTCCAGAGTTTCGTCTGAGTCCTTCAGAGACATTTAATTAATTACAGTGGAAGTTGGGGATCGGGAGCATAGAATTTCTCCCTCGCCCCGTGTCCAGCTGTCTCTGAGTAGGTACACAGGTTCAGTGTCTTGTAGAGTGGGGACTCCAGTTTTACAAGAGTACGATGACGTGGTTACAAGGCATGATGACAGAATAGCAGGAGCCTTAGAGTGCTGGCCATAAGCAAGTTCTAATTGAGATGGAACTTACATTCCCTCATGGCAAGAATGAGGGCTGATACACTTCTGAAAGCCTTCTAGAATCTTCTTGCTTTTGCCACTTGCTGCTTTAAAACCAGCTTACAGCTTCCACTTTGGTTCCTGAGCCCAAGGGAAGGAGGCAGCCCATGGCGGTGGCAAGAGAGGAGCGAGGCTAGGAAGGGGAGAAAGGTATAGGCCAAAGTGTCTCCTCTCTCAGCCCTGGGGTTCTCCAGCTTGGAAGAGGCAGCCATCCTTGTGGGACTTGTGTGGAGAAGCCTGAAGCCTGCAATTTTCCTTCACCCTGCTGACCACCACTTGTTCTGTTTGATCTTTGTGAAGAGTCCACTCTGTATGTCAGCATTTTTTGGCATTACCAGAGATTGGATCCAGGCTCTTGAGCCCTCTAGAGAATGGCTTTGCCACTGAGCCATGGTCTTTCTCTCCTTCTTTCTTCCTCTCCGGTTGCTTTCCTGAAATCTTGTTCTGCATGACAACCACAGCCGTCTTCCAAAGCACAAGTCTGTGCTTGTCCCTTCCCAACTCCGAACCTACTGCCGGTCCCCATAGCCATTAGGATAGAACCCAGAGTTCTTGCTGCTCAGGCCTGGCAAGATCCAGCCTCTACCACTGTCACCAGCCTCTTCTCCTGCTGTCCCCAGCTTCTTCTGCCCCAGCCCTGTGCTCCACCTATTGCCCAAGCTGGGAAGGGCTTCCACCTTAGACAATCCCCCCCCACCCCCCTGCCCAGGTCCTCCACATGGCCAGATCCCTGCTGAGACACTGCTTTTCTTAGCAAATGTTTCTCTGCTGTCATTCAGACTGCATAAGTGGCCTCTGAGTCCTGGGCTTGTGGATGTGCCCGCTCCTCCTACATCCCAGCACAGCCAAGGTGACCTTGGCAGCATCTCCTCCCAGCCCAAGGGTGCGTGTGCTCCTGAGGGCTTTACATTCATGCTTCACTTCCTGCCGCAACCCCCACCTCTAGCACCATGCCAGCCAAGCCACGGAAAACAGGATGGAGTGTTACCACACCTAGGAACCAGGCACCTGTCAGACTTGCACATAGCTTTTGGGCCTGTGCCATGTCCTACCTGCTAGAGACAGAATTCAGAAAGAAAGGAAGGAAGGAAGGAAGGAAGGAAGGAAGGAAGGAAGGAAGGAAGGAAGGAAGGAAGGAAGGAAGGTCCAGTGTTCACAAAACTGGTACTTGACCTAGAGGCAGACAGTGACTTCAGTATGGTTCTAATACGTATCTCCCTCCCTGTCCTTCTTGTTCTCCTTCACCTCTCATTCCTCATTCTCCCCTGCCTCCCTTCTGTGCGCCCCCCCCCACACACACGTGAGATGACATAAAGGCCTGATACTTCCCACACTCCCACAGTATTGATCTTTGGGAGAGTGTCAGGAAGTGCAGGAGAGAAAATTTGCCTCCTTGCAACCTCAGTTCTGAACAAGGGATTCTTGGCAGGTTGTTAACTTCCTCTCTGTAAAAAGAGCTTCGCTTCAGAACACTGCTACTTATTTTTAAAACTCTGAAGAACGACTTTGGTTCTGTGACTTGGGTGGTTTTTTTTTTTTTTAAATACAGGAAATTCCAGATGGTTTATTTTTCTGTCTGAGAAATTGTCTGTAGGGAGGAGAATGATCCCAAATTGTGCTGAGGGGTCTGTCTTGGAGGCAGGGCTCAACGTAGACAGAGTATGGTCAGTGCTTGCGGAGGTGCCAGACCATGTGGCCTTTCTGCATGTCTACAGGGGAGAGCCTCCATCCTCTTGTATTCCACCAGCTCCCAGGTAGTGGGAAGAGCCAGGCTCTGCACAGGAAAGATCTGGGGTGGAGGTGGAACACTCAGAACACTGAGGGTGAAGGGAAGCCCTGAGGAGCCCAGCAGTTACATTTCCTGGAGAATTTAGCTGTGGTAAATACCTGTGTGCTGGGGGGCTTACAGCAAGGCTCCCGGACGTGAATGTGGAGGGTCCTGGGTCCTGAGAAAGACCTTCCACTTGAATGGAGGAAGAATTTTTCCAGAAATAAAGTCTTACCAGTGAGTGTCTTCCAAAGGTCATGAGTTCTCAAAGCAAGGGATATAATGAAGGCTGGGACCGTGTGTGTAGTAGGCCCATTGCAGAGTTCTGGGTAAGGAAGGGGCAGCCTGGGATAGGGTATGTACTAGCACAGGACACACCCTAACTGTTGGAAAGGGTCAGTGGGTCTTATGAGGATGGGTCTTTGGATTTTTCGAGACAACAAACACTTGTGGGTTTTGTCATAGGGACTTGCAGTGCTTTCTGAACACAGCCCTCTGTGTCTTTTGGATGGGCAGGTACTTTGAACCTTATTATGGAGATAGATCCACGACCCTGCAGGAGCAGAATCATTGTGACCCAACAGATTCGTGGGGCCAGAACAACTGGAGGCTAAGCGGTTCCAGAGGAGAACCCATAAGGATCAGATGCAGGCAGCTTCATCCTTGCCCATCACTGCCATTTAAAATCAAACTCTTTTCTTAAAATAGGACTCGGCATGGGGATGGGATGGGGTGGGGTACAGGAGGGCCTGGTGTTTCCCTGGCAGGTCCTGGTACACAATTCCACATCTTAAGAGCAGTGGAGTGAAAGATGCTGTCCTGTCCTTTTCCTGCACAACGCCAGGGCTCAGGGTACCTAAGGCTGCTTCAGAATGAAAGCAGGAAAGAGCTAAAGCCACAGGAACGCACCCTGATGGGGCTCTGTGGGCCTGGCAGGGACAGGAGCACTGAGGAGTGAGCCCCACCACGAAGCCTGCCCCCCGGAACTAATCACATCCAGACCACACTGAGGCTCTCCCCAGGCCACCGTCTGCCCATATTCCTGCTCTTGCACTCCTGGTTCCAGTAGCAGCCTTGAGCCCCTTGGGGGCTCTGCACACTTCAATGTCATTAAGCCTACTCCCCAAATTGTTCCCCCCCCCCTTTTAAACAAAAGCCTTTTAAATTAAGCTTAATAATTTGTATATGTAAGTGGGTGTGTGTTCCACAGTCTGTGTATGTGTGTAGGCCAGAGGACAGGACTCTAAACTTAAAGCACTTCTTTTCTCAGGTTTTCTCTTTTTGATAGCTTAATTGTAAGGTTCAAGCACCGACCTTGTAGGCAACCATATTGTATTGCAATGTCAAGTGACTGGGCATGCCTGTAAAGACCTTTGTGTAGAGGGACTCTGAAAGCCGTGTGCCTTTTGCCTGGCTTTTTTTTTCCCCCCTCATTAGTTAAGATTTCTCTAATATACCCATGGCAGAGAATAAAAGCTAAGCAAACCCAGACTTTTTTCTAGGTATGGACAGAAGCAATCAGGTATGCTCCATAGACATGAAAGGAAGAGGGAAAAGGGAAGAGGAGGCACCAGGAGTGTTCTGTTAGCCCTGGGCTTAGAGGAAGAAAGTGATAGTGGGTACGCCTTGACCCTTTGTCTCATCTAGGTACTGTCCCTTGGTCCACAGCATGAGCCACAAGCTGTCGTGTCCCAGACTTTGAGCTCCTTTCCAGCATTTGATATACTGTCTGTCTGCTTGACGCTTCTAAGTTGC
>NW_021605216.1:480651-527978 GCF_004785775.1 Grammomys surdaster | reverse complement strand
GACTTCGGTGCTGCATGGCTTGTGAGCATGCTCAGGACCTGGACTTCAGTGCACAGTGGCTTCTCTACCGAGTCCTCAGCACCATTCATTTATGAATGAGTCTCTTCTCAGAGTTTTTATCCCCCCCCCCGCCGCTGCATATCCATTTGGACATAGGGGTAGGCTCTCTGCTCTTTGGGGAGGGAGAGCCAGGGACTCAGTGACCTGTGAGGATCTTCAAGACACTGGGAAGACACTAAAAGAGAAAATATTCCAAGCAGTTTTATAGGAAATGAGGTTGAAAACCAGTGTCTCTGTGAGTCCAGATCCCACCTCTCCAGTGCTCGGTGACTCCTGGTGAGCCAAAGAGCCTCTCTTTATCTTCGTTGAATCTTTAGCACCAAGGGAAAACTCTCATCTGCTCCTTCTTTCAGTTGGTTATTGAAGGATTTTTGGCTAGTGTATATTGTTAGGTTCCTATAAAAGTGGTTCTAGTTAGGCGCACTCAGCCAGTGCAAATAAGATTTATTTATTCAGCTCGCAGTTATTGCTCATGCCTGCCATATGCTAGAAACAGTTGTGTATAGTGACAAAAACCACACCCAGCCTTCTGGAGGCTTCCACTGTAGTGGAGAAAAAAAATCCCAACCCATCTAGGCGGCAAATAAGCCAGCTAATGGTAGGACTGTGTTTGTGGTCCAGATGCACGAGGACCAGGAGGTCTACAAAGAAACTGAGGGGACATTCCTGTCTCCTTCTGAAAGTTCCAGTCTGCTAGAGCCACCTGGGAGCTCATCATGGTCATTGCTGGAAGGACCATAGGCACACAGACACCCCAGGATGCAGTGACACTGGAAGCTTACAACCCATCCTTTATAAGGGAGGGGGACATGGGACATGGGACATGGGTAATCTAGCAGGATAGCCTGGAGTCAGCCAGACTACAAACAGTAATAGCTTCACACAGAACAAAGTTCCCCTAGCTCTGGAGAGGGCTACAGTTCTGGGAAGGTTGGGAACAGAGTTGTCATGGTGCACCATGTCCTTGAAGTCTCCAAAAGAAACAAAAAAGTCATGTCTGGGTGTGGTTGAGGGAGGATCTTTTGAAAGCTGCCTTCTATGAGAAGAAGGTTGGGGAGGATCCTGGGGTGGCAGGGAGGCTTGGGAACTTACTGCCAGAGCTCTGACCTTGAAGGAGTGTTTCCTGAGCCCCAACAGTATGGCTTAATCAGGTTGTGGCCTGAAGCTCAAAAGAGTGTGTCAGCAAGCAGGGTTATGGAGGGTGGAGACGCCTAAGGTTTCTGGGAGTGGGTTTACTAGAGGCTGTTGAGGAGCAGCGTGGCGCAGGCTAGTGAGGGGCAGCATGGTGGGAGCCCCTCCACATGGGCAGAACAGTACCCGCTTGTTCTCCCTGAGTACTTTCCACTTTATCTCTTGTGTTCCTTCCTGTTCTCTAAGTTTCAGAGTTACTAAGTGGAGGTTTGTTCTGAATCCCCAAAGCATTCTTTAAAACATCCTCAGGGGCTCGATGAGATGGCTCAGCTGATTACCAAACAAGACAACCTGAGTTTGAGTCCCCAGAACCTGTATGGTAGAAAGAGAGAACTGACTCACGTCCTCTGACCTCCATACATGCGCCACCACCCATGCACATAAACCAGATAGATTAAAATGTAAGAAAACATGGTCGGAATGTCGAAGGGAGAATACTGCACCATGACGTCAGTCCCCTGGGCTCTCCTCAGCCCTGCCGCTCTGACCTTGGATAGATGGTGTATCCTCTCAGATCCTCTCTCCCCACCCGTACCACAGGGACAGTCCTCTCTGCTCCATCCCTCAGAGGGCGGTTATAAAGCTAAAGCATGAACATGCTTGGCTTTGTTTTATCGATGCTGGGTATGGGAAAGAGACCTGACCACAGGTGGGTTCTCTGCATCAGGGGTTCATCGAGTTTCGGTGCCTGGATGCTCTTGGCAAGGTTTGCTGAGGTCAGCTTGGATCAGGTGGATCTGCAGATGGGAAGCCATTCCATGTGCGTCCTTCCAGTGCCTCAGAGACAGGAGTCCGAGGAAGGAAATGAATAATGAATGAGTGTTTGTGAAGTCAAGCTGCTTCTGGAAGGATTCTGTGAACAGGAAACAGCAAATGTGGACAGTCTTGTATTGCTCTCTCTGCAAGAGACTGTCACCAGAGAGGGCTGCAGCCTCCAAAAGTGTATGTGGTACCAAGACCACAGGATTAGGGTAATAAGGCTGTGTTCTTCAGAGTGTCACCCCAGGGGGCCGTGAGGGGTCCTAGCGCCCCTGCCCTCTGCCTTCAGCACAGCAAAATGGTCATTCAGCAGCGTGTGGCTATCAACTGTCATCTTTGTTTTTGGTGGGCATGTGGTAAACAGAACCCCACAGTTGAGGTAGGCTGGAGACAAGCAGAGGATGATGATATTCAGCAGACACTGACCAGAGCGATGGGTGCTGGAACACAAGGGAAAGCCGCTTGGCCGAAGTGCTGTTGGGTAAATGTCTGAAGGATAAGATAGCCCCAGGGACAGACCCTGGGATGAGGCCAAGGCTCCTGGGGTGGCTTGGCTGGCATGGTCTGGTCTTGAGGACTGAGCATAAGGATCAGGAGCAGAGATGATAGAGGATCTTGGAAAGGGGAGTTTGTGGCCCAGGGAAAGAAGTCTGGATTTTCCCTAATGTCTTTGGGAAACAGAGTGAAAAAGCCAGAGGTGAAGAGTCGGGTCTGTATTCTGCAGGGTTGACGGCTGCAGTTGCTGGGTGGAGACTTACCAAGGGGAAGAAGAGAGCTGTCTATGTAGATCAGGCTGGCCCCAAACTCAGAGATCCATTTGCCTCCGCCTCCTTGAGTGCTGAGGTTAAAGGCTTGTGTCACCATGCTGGATGTCCTGCTTAGCGCTTCTGTTGCCGTGATGAGACCCAGCTGGGGAGAGTCAGGGTTAGACTCAGAGAGCCTTCAGCTTTGTGGATAGAGCTGTCGTCTCATTGGAAGGGCATCTTCAGCTGGTATGGCAGCCAGCATCTGGTTCACCAACAAGCCGGAGTTCCTCTGCACCATGGGTGGGGCCCCAGCAGCAACTTCTAGGGTCACATGCTCTTACTTTGCAGAAATGAAATAATTTAACCAATCTCACCACTCTCTTGCACTGATACTTCCCCTCCTTTGGGGTGGGGCCATGGACTTTTTTTTTCAGCTTCTGAGGAACAGAGCTAAATTGGGACACATCTGTCAGCATTTGCAAAACACCCCATGTGCGTGCCTTGTTTCCCTCCCTCCTCCCCTGTGTGCAGGGGATTGAATGGCGGGCCTTGCACTTGTTAAGCTAGTGGTATAAACTGAGACATACCCAAACTTTCCCCTCTCTCCCTCCCTTTCAAATTTTTGTTGTTGATGATTTTTGTCTTTTGTTTTTGAAACAGGGTCTCACTGTCCTATTGTGGAACTTGCTATGTAAGTCAGGCCAGTCTCAAACTCAGAGATCCACTTGCCTCTGCCTCTTGAGTGCAGTGGTTAAAGGCTCGTGCCACCATGCCGGATGTACTGGTTAGGGTTTCTATTGCTGTGATGAAGCACCGTGACCAAGGAGGCAAGTAGGGGAGGAAAGGATTGATTTGGCTTATGCTTCCACATCATAGTTCATCATAGCAGGCAGCCAGGACAGGAACTCAAACCAGGCAGGAACCTGGAGGCAGGAGCTGACACAGAGGCCATGGAGGGGTGCTGATAACTGGCTTGCTCAGTCCACTTTCTTATAGAACCCAGAACCACTAACCAACAGATGACACCACCCTCAATGGGCTACACCCCCCCCATCAAACACCAATTAAGAAAATGCCCTATAGTCCTGCCTATAACCTGAACTTATGGCCACATTTCTCAGTTGAGGCTCCTTCCTCTCCAGTGACTCTAGTTTGTGTCAAATTGATACAAAACTAGCCAGCATAGAGGCCTTCTTCCTAATTTTGAGTTGTGGCTGGTTACTCAGGCTGACCTTGAACTACTGATCTTCTTGCCTCAGCCTCCCAAATAGCTGGGATAACATGTTGTCAGGCCTGGCTTTCCTCTTCTGACTCCCCTTCCCACTCCTCCTCTGACAGGGCCTCATGTAGTCCAGGCTTGCCTTGATCTTGCTATATAGCTAGGATGATCTTTTCTACTCCTGCTTTTACCCTTGAGTGCTAGGATTATAAACACAAAGCATCACTCCCATGTATGCAGTACTGGGGACCAAACCAAAGGCCTAATGCACGTTAGACAAACACCCTAGCAACTTGGCCCCACTCTGGGTCTCGTTCTCTTTAAGGAACCTTCCCACAGGTCCCACAAAGCCAAATCAGGCCACGGTGGCAGTTGCAGTTTTTCCTCCTCAGAGCCTTAGTGGCTGATCCTATGGTAGTGACCAGGCCCTTAGCTCCAAGGCAGGAGAAAGTCCCAAGGTTGTGGGGGTTAGTGTGCGGATAGCCAGAGGACTGTTTGTTCTGTTCTTGGTGCACAGTGTGGCTGTTAGCATCCCTGGGTTTGCTCTGCATTGTTCTGTGTGTGTGGTCAAGGTGTTTGTTCCTTAGGAGAAATTTGTGAATAGTTAGTTACTTCTGTATGGGAGGGAAGTAGGAAGGCATGAGGTCAGGGGACTTGCTGGAACCATCTCACAGGTAGATTCAGAAGGTCTGTGTCTAGCAGAGAGTCAGCGAAGATGCACAGGACTTTCCCTGTTTAATCCCCCCTCCCGTGTGTGTGTGTGTGTGTGTGTGTGTGTGTGTGTGTGTGTGATATGTGAGTGTGCATGTGTATACATAGCTGCAAGTGTGGAGTTCAGAAGAGGACCTTACCTTCCAGTTTGCTGGATGCAGGGCCTCTTGTTTTGCCAAAGCTGTGCCACGCTAGCCAACCCACAGGCTTCCATGGATTCTCCTGTCCCCACCTACCATCCTACCAACAGAGCACTGACATTACAGACACGTGTCACCAGGCCCATGGTTATATGATTTACGGAGATTCAAACTCGGACTCTCATGCTTGTGTGGCAAGTGTCTTACCCAGGGAGCCACCTGGGTTTTAAAATGGGCCCAGTGTGTTCGGAGTCTTGGCTAGAGCTGGTGCTCATCAGCTCTCCATGTGTGGTGGATAGTACACAGGCATGATACAAGGGAGGTCCCCACTCCTGGAGGTCAAGGGGAGGCTGCCAACTTCTGAGCAGGACTCCTGAGCGGAAGCCTCAGTGCCACATGAAACACGTTATATGAGACAAGCTTTAACTGTGAGATCCTCTGAGCCCTGAGAGTCTAGGGTTTGTCACTTGCCCTCCCACATTGTCCCTGGAAGTAGAGGGAAAACGCCAGAGGGAAGCAGCCTTGTATAGAACTCTGTGGGAAATGGGGACAGCGCCGGAACTTGGAGACCTTGCTTTTGATGGCTGACTGGGATCTCAAAGCGCAGTGAAGACTTGCTTCCTGTCCCACTGCACAGAAAGCACTCAGCAGCTGCAGGTTGGTTGTGACCGTGTTTTAGAGTGCTTGGGTTTGACCCTTGGATCATGGAGCATAGCCAGAGCCAGATGTTTCATCATCAATAGGCCCAGTCTGAGACCTGTTCTCTGTCCTGCAAGGTTACAGTTTTACAATCTGTCCCATCATCCAACCACCAGATTCCCTGCTTCAGATCCAGGAAAGGGCCATAGGGGTCAATTGACTCTAATTCCTCAGCGTGTGTGTGTATGTGTGTATACGTGTGTGTAGGAGTGCACACACGAGCACATGCATGTATGCATGCATATGTTAGAAGACCAGAGGTGGAATTGAGGTGACTCTGGATATTCTGTCATGGCTTTTCTGTTAGCTTTCAATATCGTGAGCAAGGTGTTCAGTTCCTCTACAAAGGAGGCATGAACGTCAGGGCTGGACCTAAATTTTTTCATCAATGAATTCTTATGAATAATTCAGTCAGGGCAGCGCTTTATAGGGTTTCAAAGGACTTTTCATGTACACGATGTCATCAAATTGTCCTAACAGCTGGAAGCTGGTATTGCCTTCATTTTGCCAAAGAAGGAACCGAGTCTAAAAGACCCAGGAGGAGCAGGGCACCGCAGATGTTCACTGTTTCATAACAGTGTGTCTACAGGCGTGCCGTTTGCTCATTGTGCTAATGACAGGCCCTGTAATGTGACAGTGATAAAACCCCTAGGCTTCTCCTGTTCACAGTGACACCTCTACCCCTCACCAGGACAGCATCTTGTTATGTAGTCCAGGATGGTCTGGAGTTCATAATCTTTCTGCTTCTGCCTCCTGAGTGCAGAGAGCACAGGTGCTGTGCCATGTGGGCTACTGTGCCCTTACGCTGCGTCTCCCCTCTCCTCTGTCTCTCTCTCTCTGTCTCTCTCTCTCTGTCTCTCTCTCTCTGTCTCTCTCTCTCTCTCTCTCTCTCTCTCTCTCTCTGTCTCTCTCTCTGTCTCTCTCTCTGTCTCTCTCTCTGTCTCTCTCTCTCTCTCTCTCTCTCTCTCTCTCTCTCTCTCTCTCTCTCTCTCTCTCGTGTCTGCTTGGACTGGAAGAGACCAGCAAGGTTAGCCAAACTCCAGACTCTGCTGTGTGCACGCCCCTAGCCTGTCCCTCCAGCTGTGACTCTGGACAAGTGACTTCATCAACAATCTTGGGTGTAAAATAAGGATAATCACAGCATCTGTCGCATGGAATAACCACAGGAATTCCATCAGATAGTCCACATGCAGTGTCCAACCCGGTGCCTGGCCCATTGCATTGGTTTATTTACGTATAGGTAGTACCGAGGACTGAATCTTGGGCCTCTTGCAAGCCAGGCAAGAGCTCTAGCCCTGAGCTACAGCTACAACTCCTGATCCCAATCTTAGCTGTCATTGTCTTGAAATTATTGCTTTCATGTACTAAGCATATTCATCTTTGTTTGGACTGCTTTATTTATTTATATATATAATATATATATTATATTTATTATTATGTAATATGTAATGTATAATAATATATATCATTGTATAATGTATATTATTATATATAATGTATTATATATATATATACTATGTCTCATATTCTAAACATGGACACATACTTAAAAATTTTTAGTGGTTTTAAAATTATGTGTATTGTGTCTCTGTGGGAGTGCCACGTGGAGGTCAGAAGACAACTTTGTGGAGTTGATTTTCTTCTCCTGCCTTTTGGTGACATTCTCCTTTCTGTTGCTGTGATAACACATCCTGAAAAAAAGCCACCACATCCACAGTCACAAGCAGCAAGACACGAACACACACACAGTGAGCTCTCGGTAGTCTTTTGCTTCTCTTACAGACCAGGACCCAACCCCAGAGAGTAGTGCCACCACTTTCAGAATCCCCTGCAGACATGCCCACAGGCCAACCTGAGCTAGACAGTCCCTCATTTCTCTCCCCCAAGTCCTTCTGGATTTTGTGGAGTTGACAATTAAAACCAACCTTCATATGCAGTTTAGGGGAACAGACTGAGGTCATACAGCTATGTGACAAGCATGTTACCTACTGAGGCGTCTCACTGACCCTTTGATTTTTATTTAAGACAAGATCTTGCCCTGTGGTCCAGGCTGGCCTCCAACCGTTGATCATCCAGAGTGCCACTCAGCCCAGGTCCTTAAACATACCTTTAATAAATCTATTCTGTCCAGAAATCCTAGTGGCCTTGCGTTTTCTTCTTAGCATCTGTCAGAAGTGTGTGTGTGTGTGTGTGTGTGTGTGTGTGTGTGTGTGTGTGTGTGTTTTCCCAGAGCTCCACCTGAACTCACAGGGAGCCCCCTTGAGAGTTTCTTTCTTTCTTTTTTCTTTTTTTGGTTTTTTTGAGACATGGTTTCTCTGTATAGTCCTGGCTGTCCTGGAACTCACTCTGTAGACCAGGCTGGCCTCGAACTCAGAAATCTGCCTGCCTCTGCCTCCCAAGTGCTGGAATTAAAGGCGTGCACCACCACCGCCTAGGGAGCCCCCTTGAAATTCACTGGAAAGCCTGTTTTATCACTGCCAACCCACGGAACACCCCAGCGAGATGGAGAGGGAGGAGGGAGGCTCTGTGTGTAATTTATGACGCCACTCCTCACTGCCATTTGGCATTCCACACGCTGCCATAGCCATTAGCAGTCACTTTTGAGTATTTATGATCTTGCGGCTGGAGCACTTTGAGTCTCATAACACAAACAGGGTCACATTTAGAAAACGTCCCCAGTGCCATGCTGGAAAATGAGACCCCCCTCCCTCTCCTCCCCAGGCTGATGAATGGGGCCAGGCAGGCAGAATGTGGCGGCTCTCCAGGCCACACTGAGCCCTTTTTTCACACACCTTAGCTGTAGGCTGGCTGTGTGGCTCAGGCCTCACCTACCAGGTCTGGACTGTCTGCTTGGGGGCGGCCAGGGTGGTCTAGGGTAGAAAGATGCATCACTAAATGTTAGATTGGCTTTCTTCTAATGGAGACGAAGCTGGGACCTGGCAGCTATCTCCCCACAGTCCTCAACTGGTTCTGTCTGGATCCCTAGTTGAGCAGAAAGAGCTTTTGTGACTAGAGAGAGGGAGGGCTCAGCAGTGAAGAACACTTGTTACTCTTACAGAGTTCAACCCAGGCTCAGTACCCAGGAGGCTTACGACCACCTGTAACTCCAGCTCCAGGGGCTCGGATGTCCTCTTCTGATCCCTGAGGGTACTAGGCATGCAGCATACATACAAACATGCAGTCCAAACACTCTTACACATAACATAAAATTAAAAAGAAAGAAAAGAGAGAACTCTGAAGTCGCTGTGCAGGGTTGGCCAGATACCCAACCTACTGCCTCTGCTGTCTCTATGAGGGGCTTCCAGTTTCCCCTTGTTACGCTGAGAGCCTCCTCCACCGGCTCAATTGCTGGACTCCCAGCAGGTGTCTGGCAGCCAAATTATACAGGAGTGTTGATCAAGAGAAGCCATGGGCTTCGAAGGAGGAGAACTGGGGTTTACGTTGCCAGGTTAACTTAACAGCTAGGATAGTCAACATGTTTAAGAAGGGGTGCTGTCCTCAGCATTCTGATGGACCAGCCTGCTAGGGAGAGTTGTCAGTGAAAGGTCTGAGGGAGATGTGAGTTCTGTTCCTGCCCCTGCCATCTCTGTGAGCCTGAAACCAAGATTGGCATCTATAGATCTCTCTTCCCTTCCCCTCCCCCTCCCTTCCTCTCCCTTCCCTTCCCCTCCCTTCCTCTCCTTTTCCCTCCCTTCCCTTCCCCTCCCTTCCCTTCCCTTCCCCTCCCTTCCCCTCCCTCCCCTCTCCCCTCCCCTCTCCTCCTCCCTTCTCCTCCCCTCTCCTCTCTCCTTCTGTCCCTTGCCCTGCCCTCCTCTCCTTTCTCCTCTGAGTCTCACTGTAGCCCAGGCTGTCCTTGAACTCCTCCTCCTAGTCCCCCTGTCACCAAGATCTGCTGTGTGTCTGTTTCTTTGATGCTCACTTTCAAGGCTTTAGACTCCAAAAGCAGGAAACCAACTGCCATTTCCGGTGCCTTGTCAGCCGGCCTTGGACCCCTAGTATCCACTTCCCTTTGCCCTTTCAGAGCTTCTCACGTTCCCTCCCCCAAACCCCCTGCCAGAAGTCAGGATATGCCCTCAACCCTGGGGTGACCTAGAACTGTGCATCATGGCTGCCAGCACTCTGGGACACAGATGACACTCCCCCTCCCACCTGTTTTATCCTTCTGTGCTTTACACGAATCCTCCTAATGTCCACCATTTCCTTCAACCATAAAAATATAAATGTTAAAGACGAGAGAAAATAAAAAGAGGCTGGCTTATTTCCTCCTCGTTCTTACCCAGAGACTCCTGGATGTTATTATTTTTTTAAACCCTCCCATCACACTTTCAGCCTTGAAAGCATTTTTAGTCATTAATTAGTAATCCGTATTAATATGCAGATTGGATTAATCTGGTTCAGGCAAAAGTTTGTCTGGAGGAAACATAGTAGCTGGCTGTGTTAGATCCCTCCACCTGTGTGTCTCCGGGGTCTCCCCTCTCCCGGCACCTCTCCGTGATCATTAGCAGGATTATGGCTGATTAGGAAGGGCTGGTGGGGCTCAGGAGCGTGTGCAGCCCCAGGGACATTCGGGGAGGACATGTCCCGCTCAGAGGGCTCTGCTGCACGGACGCCATCGGGGGAATCATTAGCTTTTAGAGCTGAAATTGGCTTCATAAATACTCATCTACAAGAAGCAGTTTCTGCTTCCATGTTTTATTTCAGCTCAATTCCTCCTTGCCTCTGTTATTGTCTGAGGAGGTGGTTTTTTTTTTTTCTCCAGGAAAAAAAAAAGTGTATTCTCTATAATACGACTACTGAGTGCTCTCTTACTGTGTGTGCACCAGGCAGCCAGTGAGCTGGGGGTTTGATGTACATACACCTCTGGAGGAGAGCTGTTATTTCTTCCTGGTGCAAATGAGGAAGTTGTTGCTGAGTGAAGGGACATCTGAAGGCTGGCAAAGGGCAGAGCCGGTGTGTGAACCCTTTATTGTTTCGTTTGGTTTTGGTGTTTTTTCAGGAAGCTCTTTCACTGTGTAGACCAGGCTAGCCCAAAACTCAAGATGATCCTCCTGCATCAGCTTTCCCCCATGCTGGGATTACAAACTTGCACTATCATGTCCTGCTGGGATGTGAACTCAAAACCCTTCAGTCTGTGCTTCCCCAAAGTTGATCATTCAAAGCCTTTCCAACCTTGCTGCTGTGTTTCTCTGTCTTCCCAGGGTCATCCTCTGCACGCTTCAGGTAGGTAAGAGTCCCCGCACTGTCCCCCTGCAGGGTGACACCTCATCTTTTCCTTATCTTGTAGGGAGGGGCCTTAGGAGCTGAATACTGTAATTGGGAGGAGTTGTCCTGCCTGTCTAGGGCATGGCCCAGAGTCACTGCCCTAGGCAGGAAGCTCCTGTGTCCTCTGCTTAGAGGCCGTGCTGAGGTTATAGCCCTGAGTGTCCAGGGCCCAGTGCTTAGCTCACATTCTCCTAGGGAAGAAACCCTGAGTTCTGGGCATCCCATGGATTGGCAGCTTCTGCCTCTAGCCTTATCTCTGTTTTAGTAAGCAGCTACTAAAAGCCAAGCTGTGTGCTCAGAGAGTGACATCCATGACTCTTGTTCTTAGCTGATAAGATTGTTGGTGACCCTGTAGGCCAGCTGAGAAAACCTGAAGTTCACAGAGGGCTGAACTGTTTTTAAGTAGAGCCGCTTAGAACATGGAGAGTCTGGAGAGTCTGTCCAAATCCAGAGACTCCCAGTCCAGTTCCCTTGTGTATCGTGCTCCTCTTACTTTGTGTGTGTGTGTGTGTGTGTGTGTATGTGTGTGTGTGTGTGTGTGAGAGAGAGAGAGAGAGAGAGAGAGAGAGAGAGAGCGCACAAGCTTATGCTTACAGTAGACTAGGTGCAGTGGGATCCCAATGAGGGATACATGCCTTTTCCTTCTGGGTATGCAGTCTGGTAAACTGATAGATAGACGATAACCCTCAGACATGGCTAACAGACACTACCAGGACCATCCCTAGTCCCAGCTGGCCTTACACAAGTCTCTTCTCTTAGCTCCATGTCCCCACCTACAAAATAGATTAGTAAAAATGGCTCTCCCGGGACCTTGATAAGGACTCGAAGAGGGGATATGTTCATGGATGATGGACCCAGTAAACAAGTGGCACAAAGACAGGTGAGTGACAGTCTAATCACAGATGTGTATCTCAGAAAGGGCCAGCCTGACAACCCCGTAGGCTTCTGTCCCGCTTATGTGATAGACAGAGCGGAGTTTAGATGTTGAGGATATGGGTCCTTTCTGTTGGTCCAGGACACTAGTGGGAAAAGTAAGAGCCTCTCTGGTACCCAAAAGGTGTGTACTCAAGTCTCAAGGGATAACGTGTTAGCTGAAAACAGCCATTCTGTCCTGTGAGCGGGGATGAAATGGGCATGAGTCCATTTCTTGGATAAGGAAAGCAACTCAAGGACAGGTATGTCCAGTGACCAACCAGTGCCAGGGTATGCCTGACTTCTGCAACTCCACAGGGGACCTGGGATTGAGGCCCTCTTGGCCCCTTCCTGGTTACAAGACTCAGGCATGGGATAACGGAGCAGCCTCACCTGTAACCCGAGGGATATACCTATCTGTCAGGGCTGTGGAAATAGAGTAAGGCACTGCTCAGGATGCGTAATACAGGGGTGCTCAGCCAACATGGGAAGAGATGCACAGATCAGCCCTGTGCAACTTTAGGCCATAGGGGAAAGGACATGCTCTGGCCAGGTCAGTGTGGCTTCTCTGGGAGGCCTCACCCCAACTGGCTCTGAAGCATATGGGTTTGAGGTTCAGCAAATCCTAGGGAGCCTGGCCTGAGAACCCCTGAAATGTGCTGAGACTGATTGAAGACAGAGGGGGGACGTCAGAGGGCATGAGGTTAGAGTTTCTTGTTTTCTTTTCCAATAACAATAAAATTTCACTGTAGGAAGTTGGCAGAATGCAAGTGAGCATAGACACAAGAGAAAACTCGGCGACCGTGACGGTTGGCAGATGACCACAGCCTTTTATGTCTCTGCTCAGCCAGCAGATAAAGAGGGCAAGAGGGTGAAGCCCTCGGGGGTCTTGGGCATGCGGTTTGTAATGTAAGGTTATTACAGAGCAAAGGAAGGTCATGCTCTTTCCGCTTCTCTAGTGCCAAGGGAAAGGATGCTCATTTGCCTTGGGCTCATTCAACCTCTGTGGTTAAACCTAAGTTACCCTAAGTGTCCCTCAGTTAACACACCCACTCCGTTCTGTTTGTCCCACCTTCCTATGGGCTTGTTAAATTCCTGGTTCCTGCCCCTACCCCAGGGTGAGCTCCAGTCGATTGGCGAAGTCTGGAACTTGCATTTCTAACCTAGTTTCTGGTGTCTGTACTGTGTCCTAAGCTGTGCTGCTGTCCTGTTCTGACTTCCGCCTGGAGTACATGGGCTTCGAGTCAAAGTTGAAAGCATGAAATAGAAGTGGCATTTTGAACAGCCAAGAGAGTAGACTCCAGCCTGTCCCTTAATCTTGGCCCCAACTCCTTATCCCGCTAACAGCTCTGTCCCTGTGTGATCTTCAGGATGTATGTCAGTGAAGTCCTGACCTTCCGAGAGTGGTCAGGCCAAGGGGCCTGTCTCAAGCAGTTGATGGACTGCAGATCCTATGGCAGGCCCACACACACATACACATCCCAAATATGTGGCGCTTCTGCTATTGAGAATTATTGAGAATCAGAATCCCCAAGGAGGTGAGGCCAGACACCTTTCCTCCTTGCTTGCAGAGGCCACAGAAATCTGTTGCCGTCCTGCAGGTCACCCTTGGCCTCCAGGAGCATGTGAGGGAATGTTTTTCTTGATCACATGCATGTATACACCCCACCCCCATGTAAGCAGCAATGCTTTCCTGGGTCCCCGAGCATAGGATTCACTGAGAAGATGCCAGGGAGACAAATGAAGAGTCTGTGGAATGAATCTCACTCACCTGGTGGTCTCTGCGGGCTACTGGCAAATTGCATTTTCTTTTCATTTTTCTCTCCCTTCCCTGGGACCAGCTCCCCTTAGAGCTCGACGCCAGCTAGATTTGTGTGATTGAGCATTGAAGTTCAAGAAGCTGTAGGAACCTCCAAGTTCATCTGTCGAACCAGGAGACTGTTGGGGTAACCCTAGAGTCGTGTCTCTTCCGGACTTGAGGGTGTAGGGACTGTTTAGATCCCTTTGTTTCCTGGAGTATCACTCTTAAGTGCTTGGTGGACCTTCAGGTTATCTCCCGTAGAAGCCCCACGCGTAATTTTGGCTGCTTGTAGCTGTAATTAATGGGAGGCACAGCTCATCCAAATGATAAGGAGATTTATTACTTCGAGTAAGAACCCGACTGAAGACTGACTGTGGAATGAATTAATTCAGCAGCTCAGCCAGCATCATCTGACAGTCATTCTCCTGTCCTCCCTGGCTCTACCGTGCTGGGCCTGTACCCCACTGGGTACATTTCTTCACTGTGCCAAGATGAGGGCGGCAGCATCAAGACTCGTGTAGATGCAGAGCCCTGCAGGATGATGGATAAATGCACAAAGTCAGAGTTCTGTCAGGGAGGAGGAAGGCGTTGGAGTGAGGTGGGACCCCTGGGAGGAGGATCCCAGCGCCAGTCCATGTTCAGACACATTGACCTTTTTCCTTCGGCCTAAGAACAGACATTTTGTCCTGACAGGATGAGGCTTACACAGAGGACCTTCAACCAACACTTTCTAGATTTATTTCCTTCTGGTCTCGGTGTGTGACCCCCTGGGTGTCAGACCACTGTCCTCAGAGTGAGTCACGCCCCATTTCTACCTCCCTGCCTTGCCTGAGCTGTGTGACCTGTGTCTGGAATAGCCCCACACGATGTTCTCAGCCTAAGACATACCAAGCCGCAAGGAATAAACAGCTTTTTCTCTTCTCTCTTGCATCCCTGTCTGTTCTAAAACAGACTTTTTACTGAAAAAGAAAGAGCAGGAAAGCAGAAAACCACGAGAGACATGGTGTTTTAAAGGTAATGAATGAAGGCATCGCCCTCCTCCCAGTGAAGACAAGGAACCTGGCAGCTTCCCAGGTGCCCGTGCCCTGTGCCATCAGCTTCCTCTGTCCTACAAGAACAAATTTACCTTCTTGCCAGTCACTTCGTTTCACTTAGAAAACAGGTTTAACACTCAGATACACACCCCGGTGGGATTTCGGTCATGCATGCTTTTAGGTGTGTGTCACCTCTACAGTTCTCCATCAGGGGTGCTCACGTCCTTACCCTCCATGATATCCATGCCTTGTGGTTTGGTCTGGCAAGCATACTATGCTGGCCTTTGCTTGTGGCACACTTTATGGCTCAGGTTCCGGTGTTCCAGGCTTTTCCCTATTTTCTGTGAATCAGTAATTGGTGCAAAGATCTTATCAAACTGCAAGTGGTCCCTGTGGCAAGAACCTCAGGTTCCTCCTCAGAAGGCACACCATGTCCCCTGTGTCTTCCCTGTCCATCTGTGGGGTTCTCCAGTCTTGATGACACTATCTGGAATCTTTGATAGTGTTTTTGGTCTCTGCCATGTCATGATACCTGTTCAGCCAGTGCTTTTTCTGCCTCAGGCTGGGAGTCAGCCAATTCTTTGAGAAGCTACTTGGCTTCTTTCAATGGGATTTTAAGACCTTAGCCTGGGCTCCGGATATGCTTTTTCGCCCCTGTATATGTTCTTGGCTTTTGGAGGGAACTCCTTGGGAGGGAGAAATTATAAATACATTTGTATTCACATGTGAAGATACACTATCTCAGGAGTCCTGATGTACATGTCTAATTGAAACCAAAGACTGTATTTTTCCTTTCTTTCTTCCCTCCCTCCTTCTCTCCTTTCTTCCTTCCTTTCTTTCTTCTTCCTTCTTTCCTTCTGTGTTCTATGCATCTTTTCAGCGCATGGAGAATCCTAGTTATCCTGTCTTAACCCTGGACAATAGTCCTGACAGTGTCAGGATAGCAGCGTCAGTGTTACCTCGGCAGGTTGGAAAGCACTGGAAACTCTTTGCACCTGCTGTCCCCCTTCAGGTGTTTATAGGTGTCTGTCCTTCCTCACTGTGCCTCATAGTGCTCTTTTGCTTAGTCCTGGGGTAGCTGTGTTATGTTTCTGCCATCTATATACCAACAATGTCTCTGCAGTTGGCTCGGCTTGCTAAGGCTCTTTCTGGTAGATTCTCTAATGGGCTCCTGGGAGTGACATGCCTTACATTCTTCAGTGTTGTGTTGTTTGACCTTGAATGCCAGTGTTGCTGGACATAAACTTTCAGCCTCTCATTTTCTTTTCCCTGAATGTATTGATTGTGTGGGCCCACTTTCTTCTGGAGTAACGCCTGTGTTGAGGGCTGAGACTGGAGGTCCTGCAGGCTGTAGTCCTCACCTGGCCTATGGCACTCTCCCTGTCTGCATCTGTTGTCTGTCCTGGGACTCTGCCCTCAGGACAGAGCTACTGTCCCCATCACTTCCTGCTTCCTCCTATGCCCCCTCCCCATACTTCTCCATTAGAGTTTGGGCTTATGGAGAGCCTTGGTGGCTCATTTTGTTGTGTACACTGTTCCAGTGGTTGGGCTGTACGAGAGCGTTGCCTGTCTTCCTGAAATCCAGACAAACTGAAAAACCCATGCGTTGTTGCTCCCTTGCCTGTTGGATTCATGGAGCACTCGATAAGAACTCTGAGGGCAGCTATGAATATGCCCCCAACACAAGAGAGTAAAAACTAACAACTTGGGTGATTTTTTTTTAATCCCACTGGGAGGTTTTTCAGTATGAACGTTGGAGGTGACAACTATATTGTGTCCCAACGTGAAAAGGTTGACCACCCTGCCAGTGGGTCTTGCATACATTTTAGATACGCTGGCATTCTTTCACGACCCTCTTCTTCCCCCTCCCCCCCTTTTCCCTCCCTTCCTCTCTCCTGGCTTTGTTCAGGTTTGAGTCACACACTGTTATCATTTGCACATCTCAGTGGCTCAGAATCCATAATTCGGAGGCTGTCACCAAGGAAGCCAAGTGTCTCCATACTCTAGTGGCTCTGCTTCTGCAGTGGGGAGGGTAGCAGGAAGGACCTTGGCAATGGCTGCCCAGCCTGCACACCTCTGCCTCCCTTAATAAGCCTACTAAGGCAGGTGGCCCAGCTGCCTGTGAGGAAGAAGGGCCGGCTGGGCTGTGAATGAGACAGCCTCCAACATCGAGGCACAGCTGTCACATGCTGCTTTAGGTACCCATTGCTGGCCCTGCCATCTGCGCTGTCTGTTCAGGCAAACTGGACATTTGGGTCTTCAGAGAACTTTGTGTATTTTCAAGCATTAGCTCTGTGTGGGTCCTGTGACCATGGCTGCCTTCCTAGTGTTTCCTGTTTTAAAGATGTTGTTATCACTTGCAAATGTAGAACTCTCAGCTGCTGAAGCCAAAATGGAAAAGACCAGGGTGGTGCTACCTTGAAGTTCAAGGATCCCAAGGCTTCTGTGACCTCTACTGGGTATCATTTGCCTCATCTAGGAAAGCTCTTCTACTCCTTCAAGGCAGCAGGAAGCTTCCGGCAGCTCTGGACTTGATATCTCCAGCTCAGCTTCCCCAGCACAAAGAGCTACCTTCCTGCTGCATGTGGCCAAAGTTACAGGCTACCTCAGCACCTTCTTCCTGCCCTGCGCTTTACTTATACACTTCCTCTTGTGGTAGGGGTAGTTGGAGTGGTGTGGGAGGTTGGGAGCTTACTCTGGAATGGAATGAGGAAGCTGGAGAACAAACAGCCAGAGAAAGTGCCTGTTCTCAAAAAATCAGGTTACAGGCCCTAGAGAGGGGCAGATGAAGGCTGGGTACAGTCACCTGCTTTCGTATTTAAAGCATCAGATACCTTAATATTCAGTAAGAATATTAATATTCAATATTAATAGTCACACAATTCTAGAAGCATCGGTTTCAAGGATCTCAGGTTGTTGCTAATGGAAATAGACAGGGAATTTGAATGCCATGTTAAGGACTGCAGATGTAACTCAGTCGGTAGAGCGCTTTGTCTAGCATGCTCTAAGTCCCGAGTTCGATCTCCAGCACTCTGCAAGCAGCCATGGGATACCTATAATCCCAGGCCTCAAGGAGGCAGAGGCAGGAGGATCTGAAGTTCAAGATCACCCTGCATAGAGAGTTCTGAGGCCAGCCTAGAATTTAAGGGAAAAAAAATTTCAAAATATAAAGAAGCAGGTTGGTTATCTTTTGTAAACAGTTTAGGTGGTCTCTCAAGATGACAAGCCTTTTGGAAGTTTGGCAAACTCACGCTTTCTGTGATGGAGGGGGGGAAGGGCAGCTTTACTGCCCATGTGCGACTAACGGGTGTGCACATTAGCCTCCTGGGGTCTTCACACAGCATCCTAGAAAAGCAGAGCTGTTCTCACCTGCCATCCTTCGGGAGCAATGGCTTCTGCATGAGCGGGCTTTATCGACTTGTTTGCACTTCCCAGGTTTGACTCTTTTTTTTTTTTTTTTAAAAAAAAAAAAACCTTCCTTAAAACCTTTCTTCACACTAGCGACATGCTGATCCGATGAACACAAACAGAGGTTTTCCACTGCACTTGCATCTGGCTTCTAGAAGCCAGGCTGAGTGCCAGCAGGTGTGAAAGTGTGTGAGAGAAAAATCAGACTTCTTCCCCAGACCTGAGCCTCGAGGAACCAGGCTTTTCAAATGAAGCAAGTGTGTGTGTGTGTGTGTGTGTGTGTGTGTGTGTGTGTGTGTGTTGTGTAAAACTCTAGAGAGTTTTATAGATGAAACCTGAAAGAGACAGAGCTTCACACTATAGCTCAGGCTGCCCCGGAACTCATTCTGTAGCCCAGGCTGGCCTCAAACTTATGGCAATCCATCTGCCCCAGCCTCCCCAGTGGTGGGATTACAGGCATGATCCTCCATAGCTAACTTACCACTAGCTAAGCCTTCATGCCAGGGAGCATTTGGGCTTTGCCAGAAGCCAGCAACCAGGTCTTCAAAATGAATCCATTGAGATTCTGCCACATGAATCAGTCAACTTTTCTTGTGACTTGTTCAACATAGACTCACACTGGGACATTAATCTTCTGGGCTTTGACCAGCAGATAAATGAGATGCCAACCCAACGACTTACCCTTCCAGCCCATGACTCTTGTCACTTAAGAGGATGTCAGTATCCTGTGTCTCCTTGGTACTAAAGCAGAGGTCGACCTGCCCCTCACTATCAAGAGTCCATCTCTTGCTCTTCTGGAGTCTCTGAGCAGAAGCGGGAATTATAGTTGTCTATTCATGACTGTTCAGAACTTGCTCTGAAACAGAGTCACTAGTAGGATCAACCCTAGCAAAAGTACAGTTGTTTTTCTCAAAAATACTGACTCGTTAGATGTCACTGTATTGTGGAAACTTTTTAACCTATAATTATAGATTTATGCCCCTCCCAAAGAAAGAAATCCAAAAATGAACTCTGTGCTCTGGAATTCTGCTTGCAGACCACAGACCTGGTTTGTGGCTTTGGATTTCGATGGTTATGATTTTTACACAAGTTATGAAGCCTCATGCTCTCAAAATATCCTGCAGGATGGTTTTCTTTCAAACTGAAATGGGCCACGTTAGACTTAATGTAAACATATGGAGTATACTTCTTACCCCTCAGCCAGCATTTATTTAGCACTTTCTTTATGTAGTCCCTGTGTTGTCTACGGGACATGAAGTTCATGTGGCATAATTGCTGCCCATCAAACCTGCATCTTTTCCCCTTACCACAGAGAGGGTTTTGTATCAAGACCAAAGGCACAACTGTAGAGATGGCAAATAAACAGAAAATGTGCCCTTTGGAGAGTTCGGGAAAGGCACAGATGTTTCTTAGGGCTAGCCGGCCTTATATCATGGCTTCAGGCAGGTTAATTCCCCTCTGAGTCTGAAGTCTCCCTTTCTGAGATATTAAGTGGAAAGTTCCAGAAATCAACAATTCATTGGTTTTACCTAACTTTATTATAGATAATTGTATCATTTCATAATTCAGTGCTCTAATTACTCTTTACACTGCTCAGTTCCTAATTAAATTTCACGGCAGATCCATATGTATAGAATAAAGCACTTATAGAGAGGGTTAGCATCATCTGCCATTTTGGATGCTGGCGGGGTTGGGGGGGGGGGGGGAGGAGCAGTGATGGTGTCTCAGAAAGTGTTCCTGAGGATGAGGGACTACATTCATTTCAACAGAGAGAGAGAGGGGGGTGGGTAGGAGAGGGAAATGCTAATAGAGTTCTAACCACTTTCTCCCCTAAATCCTACCCTTTGCTGGCTTTGATTCCGGTTCCTATGTTTGAACAGCATCAAATCCTTGCCCTTCATGGCTGAGGTGTTTTCTCTCTGTAATTACATTATTATTCCAGACACCTTCAGAATGCTTGTCACAGAGGAAGGAGGATTAGGCCGGGTGGGCGGGCTGAAGCTAACGCAGCCACACAGCTGTCCTGAGCCTGGCAAGGGAGATTGTGCCTCTGGAAGCCAGGCTCCCGGCTGAGCCTGGCTTCATTTAATTAGTCTCTCGTCTCTTCCTCTTTTGAGACAGCAGAATCCAGGACGCACCCCTTAATGACTGCAGATGCTTCTAACGACATTTCGTCATCACTCATCTCAGGCAAATCAGAAAATTGTCAAAACCACTCTAGTCTCAGGAAACAACTTTGAAAAGCATCTGTCTCTCAGGAGGGAGTAAAGTGGCAAAAGGGATCTCTTCCAAGTCTCTTCAGCACGGAGCCTCTGCCAGCTGTGAGCTCTGGTGCTGTACAGTTTAATGCTGGAGTTTAAAGCGAATTCTTTTAGTTCCTTCATAAGACTCAGTGTGACCTCCGCAGATTTATAAATGTCTATGCTGATCACAGCCGAGAGTCAATGTGTAAAACAGGTATGGTTTAATTAATTGGTAATAGATCGTAGGCAATGTCAGGGGAAAGAGGGGGCGTGTTTCTTTGTGAATCAGCCTCGGCAGAAAGCACAGATCAGGCATGTGCCTCCTGTTGGAATGACTTATGGGTGGTCCAATTAACTACATAGGAGTGTGAGGTCTGGGGGGTTGAGGGTGGGAGGAATTCATTATTAAAGAGCTGTGTCCAGACAGCCAGGGGTAATTCCTGATGTTGTTCCTACAATCTTACCGAACACCATGGAAACTCTCCCATGCCCACCTTGTCTGCTAGGAAAAGGAAGAGAGACAAGGACTCCTAGGCTGAAGAGCAGCCCAATTCATAGATGAAGAACCAAGATCCCATGAAGGAGGAAGGGCCTAGCCCCTTGCTTCAGGCCAACAGCACTCTTGGCTTGGAACCTTGCTCGGAATGAAAGTCGTCCTGGGAACTGGGCGCATGCATGGGATGAGTGGCGCTGGGAAGGAGGCCATACTCCCTGCTCGCTCTTCCCCACTAGAGAGTCTCATTGCTGCTGACCTAGGCATGTGTCTTCCTCTGCCTAGGCTGGCTAGAGAGAGCAGGAGGCCTCAGAGCCACACCCTCTCTGAGTAACCTTCCCCACCAAGACAAATAACTAGGCCAGGGTAGGGTCCTCACTGAGACTCCTCACTTTCTGCAGGATCCTGTGTGTAGGCTCTGTCAAGTTTCTAGTCCAGCTGAAAATGTAAAAGGAATCCCTACTCACCCAGCCCTGTGTGGAGCCCCTGGTCTAGAGCCCCTTTTGGAGCCTGTGGTCTAGAGCCCCTTGGTCTTGCAATTATCTGGCATTGACTGGATACACTGTAGTTATGTTCAGGAATTAATTCGTTAACCAAGCTCAGGAACCTTCATCTATTAAGTGGGAATAGCTCAGCCCTTTGGGTTCAAGAGAGGCGGTAGAGGCAGAATAGCAGTGCTCCCCAAGTGAGAAGCTACTGGCTATGTTGCTGGTGGTATCAGCAGCTATGCCTTCTTGCCATCTATCTTTGAACACGGAATCCTGAGGTCTCAGCAGCAGCATTAGGGAAGGCATCCTGCGAAGACTACATCTCCTCTTTGGTGATGCCAGGAGCCTGGCTAAGCCAGGACTAGGTTCCTGCTAACCTGTTCTGTCTC
Source organism: Grammomys surdaster (assembly GCF_004785775.1). Lineage (NCBI taxonomy): Eukaryota > Metazoa > Chordata > Mammalia > Rodentia > Muridae > Grammomys > Grammomys surdaster. The sequence goes on along the minus strand of NW_021605216.1, from coordinate 506,423 downwards.
TGGCTTAAGTCTGTGAGTTCTTGCTGCTGCAGAAGCTTGGTGTATTTCATGAGCTCCTGCCTGAGAGGTGTGTGTGCAAGCTGGGAATGGAGATTTTAATTCTCCATCTTACACCCTGACTCCAGTTAACCCCAACCAACACTTACGGCATCAGAAGCAAGCAGACATCACCGAGGGCCAATTAGAGGCCAAACTCTGATTGCCCATGTCCCTTCACCTTCCCGCTTCTTCAGTCTTGCCTGCTGTCCTTCCCTTAGCTTCCTCCTAAAATAAGGCTTTGGATGGTTTTCCCAGTGGTCGAGAACCTACAAGATCTTTTTCTCAGCACCAGTCCCTGGAGGTTGTAGCCCAGAACTTCAATGTTGTTGGCATGATAGGCTAGAGTAAGGTGTTCTGTGGGTCCAGTCAGAACCAGAGTGAACCCCTCCTCTATCCTGTATGCTAGGTCCCGCCCCTCTTCCTTCCATGTTGTATCACAGATGACAGTCAGATGGTGTTGGAGCTAGTTACAGAAACCAAAGTGGAGCACTGTGTAGACTCCTACAACAGGTCTTGCTCTGAGGGGAAATGGCTATCAACACAGAGTGGAGACAGATGATGACACGTGTTGGTGAGGAAGTGGAGAAGTTGGGCCCTGGAGACATCCGCAGCTCTTTGAAAAGGTTCATTGTGGAGTTGTCACATGACCCAGAATTTCTACTCCGAGGAATAGACCCAAGAGAATCAGAAACCCAGAGCCACACCAGACCCCAGCACGGCGCCTATCACCGTAGTGAGTGGCTGTGTACAGAACAGTGTGTCCGTGATGTAGACTGTTACTCAGCTGTGAAAGGATGGAGGATTAACCCTTCTGGGGAGACATTGTGCTGGTTGGTTTTGTCAACTTGAGACAAACTTAAATGTAATCTGAGAAGAAGAAAGGTCAATTGAGGAATTATCTTCATCATATTGGTTGTGGGCATGTCTGTGGGGAATTTTCTTGATTGGTGATTGATGTGAGAGAGTCAGCCCATTGTGGGCGGTGCCATTCCTGGGAAGATATGTCCTGAGCGGTATTAGAAAGCAAGCTGAGCAAGCCATGGAGAGTAAGCAAGTCAGTAAACTCTGTAAGCAGCATTCCTCTATGGCCTCTGCTTTACTTCCTGCCTCCAGGTTCCTGCCTTGAATTCCTGTCCTGACTTGCCATCATGATGGACTACAAGCTGAAAGATGAAATAAACTCTTTCCTCCCAGAGTTGTTTTGATCATGGTATTTAGCCCAGCAATAGAAAACAAGGTAGCACAGATTTGGACAAGTCTGTTCACCCCAGATAAGGTACTGACCACAGACAAAAGGAGTGACCTAGCACGTGCACACGTGTGTGAGTGTGTGTGTGTGTGTGCATTTTTAGTTACTTACAGGAACGCAAATGACTTAAAGATGGTTACATCACTTAAAAGCCCACCCCAGCATGGATGATGCCTATCCATCATCCTATACTCGGAGAGCTTTATACACAACTTGTAGGCAGATCCACTGAAGAACTCCCACCCCTAGGGATGGTTTAGTGTTTACACAGTCTTGGTGAGGGACCTTGTGATACTCCTAAGCTTCTGAACTTCATGAGCCTTCTGAGTTTCTTTGGCTTCCTGAATCTTGCAAGCCTCTTTCTCCCACCGAGAGGGAGTGTTTCTGTCAGGATGAAATGGCTGTGTAGCAGAAGGCCCCAGGGAGCATGCTGATTCCTGGTGTCTCTCTATGGGGAAGCCAGAGTATACAATGCCACATCAGCCCAGTGCAGGTGAACCCCATGCAGATGGGCAGTAGGTTAGTGATGTCTAAGCCTGGCATGGGAGAAATGGGAAGGCACTGGCTTTGTCTGTATTTGGGTGATGTATTAATTACTCTTGTGTTGCTATGATTAAAAACACTCGATCCGGGCTTCAGAGATGGTTCAGCAGTTAAGAGCACTGGCTGCTGTTCCAGAGGTCCTGGGTTTAATTCCCAGTACCCACAAAGCAGCTCACAACCGTCTGTAACTCCAGGGATCAGACACCCTCACATAGGCATACATTCAGGCAAAACACAAATGCACATAAAATAAAAATAAATACATTTTTAAAAACCACTTTGATCAAGGCAACTTACAGATGGAAGCCTTTATTTGTACTTACAGCTCCAGAAATTTAGAGAATCCATCATGGAGCCAAACGTGATGGTGGTGCACACCTTTAATTTCAGCACTCAGGAGGTGGAGGCAGAGGCAAGCAGACCTCTTTGAGTTGGAGGGCAGCCTGGTCTACACAGTGAATTCCAGGCCAGCCATGGTGGCAAGTGGCAAGCATGGTGGCAGGAACAGAAGCTCCTGTCTTGAGACACAGGCATGAAGCAGAGAGGGCAAATTGGAAACAGATTGGGGCTTTAATCTCAAAGCCCTCGCCTGGTGACCTACCTCTTCCAGCAAAGCTGTACCACGTAAACTTCCCCAAGAAGCACCATCAGCTGGAGACCAAGTGTTTAAATGCTGGAGACTATGGGATGGAGGCGGGGACATTCAGTCACTACAGGAGACTTTACAAAAATGCCTAAGACATTTGACTTACACAACACACACATATATCCCTAAATGGCTTGAAAGTCCAGGATCAAGGTGACAGGAGACACTGTACCTGAGAAGGACCTGCTTTTTTGCAAGCAGACAGAATCTTCCCGCATCTTCTATCTTCTAGCATCTTTTTACTGTGCCCTCATATGGTGACGGTGTTAAGAGTCTTTTATGAGAATGCTAATTCAGGCTCTCAAGACTTCAGTCACTTCTCAGTTCCCATCACCTCAGGGTTGGTGCTGTCACACGAACTCACAGATGTTCAGCCATGATGCTACAGAATCTCCTTAGTGGAAGATGAAAACAATCCTAAATTAAAGCGTAGATCGTGGCAGTGTGCGTACAGCCCTGTCAGAGTAGGAACCGTGGGCATCTGCACTTCAGAAGTCTGCACAGAAACCATCTTGTATCCTGTGAATTATATGTTTATTAAGAAAATAGGATGGGGAGATGGGTCCGTATTAAAACATGACGATGGGGGCTTGGATCCCCAGAAATCGGGAAAATAAAAGGTGGGGGAGTCAGTCTACCTGTAGCGCCAGACTCTGAAGGCAGGGATGGGACTAGCCATGTTGGTGAACTCCACCTTGTTAAGGGACTGGGCCTCAAGGAGCAATGTGGAAGAGAGGTCCAGGATAATTCCTGATGTCAACATCCGTGTCCCACACATCCGCATGCTCACTCCTACACGTACATACAGACATAGCACACACATACACATGAAAACGGAGAGGAAATAAAATAGAGGGTAATGTGGGGACCAGCAGGGAAGTGTTTAGATGCTGTATACATACATAGGATGCCAGTTACGCAGCATGGCAGGGGAACATGGTGATGTAAGGAAATCACCTTTGGCTGGGGAGGAGTGTGCTGAAGCACCCAGTTGGCCAAATGTCTCGACTTCGTCTCATGAGTCAGCAGAAACGGTCTAAATAGGCAAAGAGTGGTCACGGTGGGACACCAGTGCTTGGTGACGGTGCCTTTCTGTTGACATTATTGGAAATGATAGGCTAACACATTCTATTTTCACAAGGCACTGAGTTGGAATTTTTAGAATGCCAAGGGACAGAAAAAAGTCAGAGGGCTCTTGGCTGTCACCCATCTTTAGTCTCTGTCTAAGACAAGGATAAATGAACCCTTGTTCCTGTCTTCCCCAGTGCAGTGAATTCTGTCTCAGAGCAGGGCAGGCCCCCCCTCCTCCACGCAGCTGTTCCTAGGGAAAGTCTGAAACTCACAGCCCAGTCTATCGGCCCCTGTGCCAACCATCAGAGGGGACTTTTCGTCTGACCTCTAATGGGCAGCTGGTGGCACACCCAGCCACAGTCAGCCCCCTCTCTAACCTCGTTCTAGATGAAGGCCAGCAGGCTTTCCTGTTCCAGGAAAACCCAGAGCAATCAGCAGGTGTGGTTTCTGGGAAGGAAGGTTTCTCAGTAAGTTTCTGACCTTTATGTGTTTCTCTCCTCCTTGCTGTGTGTGTGCTTGAGGATATGTAGAACCTTGTGGAATGGATCTATTGTTTTGTGCCCTTGTGCCCTAAATATGAAAGAAAGAAAAATCCACAAGTTGCCACGCAATCTACATTCATGAAGAATCTGGCCAGATGTCTCTTAGAATGAATGGAGGAATTAATCACCCAAATGTCTGACCTGGGGACTAGGGGTGTGGCTAGATTAGTAGGAGCACTTGCCCAGCAGGCACAAGGCCCTGGGTTCAGTCCCTTAGTCTCATATAAAACCAGGCATGGTGCTGTCTGCCTATAATCTTGTCACTCATGAGATGCCACCAAGAAGATGAGAAATCCGGGGATATAGTTGGCTACATAGTGAATTTGAGGGTGGCCTGGGATATATTAGATCATGGCTTAAAACAAAACAAAATAAAAAGTTAGAGGGGCCCTCTGGGCTTCTTGTTCCCTGCGCACTGACAAGGCCCGCCGCAGGAGAAGCCCACTCTTTCTGCATTCCACGGCCAACCTGGGCAGTGTGACCAGGATTATTTTCAAAAGCTTTGATGGCAACAACCGTTTTAACACGGGGCAGACTGGTCTTTGAATGTACAGATTTGTCATGAATTTACAGAGTGCTTTGATTCTAAATCCACCTTCAGTGGCACAGGGTTTGGATCAGTGTTTATCCCCCAGCAGCAGTAGTTTGTGTCTATTTCCTGAGCTGGAGTTCCTTTAGTGGAGTCCCGGGGCTCCAGAGATGTCTCTGTGTTAACAGCACTTGCATGTGGAGGTCAAAGGTCAGTGGTGGGCATTTTCTTCAGTCACTCTTCATTTAGGTATTTGTTTATTATAATCGTGGCTTATGATAGTTTTTAAATTACATTTATTTAGTGTGCTTTTGTGTGTGGGTATATACATGCCATGTGTGGAACATGTGAAAGACGTAGGACAGTTTGTGGGAGTTGGCTCTGACCTTTCACTGAGTAGGACTCAGAGATAAAGTTCCATTCATCAGGTTTGGCAGTAAGCACCTACACCCACTGAGGCATCTCGCTGGCCCTCTTCACTTTACTGGGGCACCTGAAGCCGGAGCTCACTGATTTGGCTGTCTGGCTAGCCAGCTTGCCTGGGGATTCTGTCACTGCTTCCCCAGTCCTGGAATTACAGAAGGGCTGCCATTCACACTCACTAGGCTTTTCATGTGCACGCTGGAGAACTGATTTCTGTTCCTTACACTGGTGCAGCAAATGCTTTATCCGCAGAGCCATCCCCCTGCCCCATGTAAAAACTTATTTAATAATGGAAAACGAGAAGCAAATTAAATTCCCAGCACTAGGGGACAAGATGTATCCCTGTGTTAGGGTACAACACACTCTGACAAGACTTCCGAAGTATATTTAATAAGAGAACTCCTCTTGACAACTGGCAGGTGAAGACAGCTGCCTCTGGACCTCTAGTTAAGATCCTCAGGTTTCAGACACACATACGGAGACAGGATAATACAGAAGAACATGAAGCCATTCACAGTGGTGACACTAGACGGTGCAGTTATGGGAGCTCTCCTCAATTACATTGTCTTGTTAGTTGGAGTTAATTGTAAATTCCATATGCAATTCTAGGGAGTAAGAATTACAGGGAAGTCCTCTGCGCCTTACTCCGTTTCCTGAAGGGAATTTTTATTTTTCCCTATGTGCTTCTTCCTTGCCACATGATTGACAGTTGAGGAAAATAAAGTTGAGGGCTATCACTGTAAACACAAATGCCTGAGTGCTCCCACATGCACATGTGTCCGCGCACACGCTCGCGTACACACACACACACACACTCCCTTCTTTCTGGGGAAGCCAGTCTTTTGTTTATCTGGAGACCTCTGCCTCCTGGCCCACTGTGCATATGAAACTTTATACTAATCTTGAGTTGCTGCTCCCCAATGAGCCCCATGCCTGGCCTAGGCTTTCTTTGAGAGAATTCATGTTGGCCGACAACGCCCGCCTTCTGAGAGGATCAGACTTCCTCACACCATTTAGACAAGAGATGAAAGGGACACATGGCTGTTATGTTAAAGTGAAATTGAAACGTCCAAAGTGGAAAGTAAGGCCTGAAATAAGCATTAAAGCAAAGCCCAGCAGCCCTGACCACCTTCTTCTGAATGCTTGGAACATGTTCCTGCTCTGAGCTGCCTCCTCTTGGGACAGCAGCTGGGTGGAGGGCGACCACAGGCTGTACAAGCACATGTCTGTGCAGTACTTAAGAAATTCAGGTACTTGGCACAGGAGAGAGTCTGTTATAGCTCAGGCTGGTCTTGAACTCACTGCGTAGCAGGGGATGAACTTGAACTCCTGACCCTCCGGCCTCCACCTGGGATTACATCCAAGCCATGCCTAGCATCTCTACTTTTATCAGAATCTTAGATTCTCTGTGAGTCTTAGGACTCATGGCTTGCAGAGAAATACCTCCATCCTCAACCACAAATCAGGCCCATGGATTGGGGTCTTGGCCCGTTGTTGGTTTCTGTATGAGCCTGGCAGGTTGTCTTGTGTCTTGGTCCCTCTTACCCTGCTAGCTGACTAGGGTATCTGGGCAGATAATCTCTCAGAAACCTCCCTCTCTAGGATGCTGCAGGCTAGTCCGTCAGACCCAGAGCATGGAGTGTCGACAGCTTTCCCAGACTTCTTGCACCTTGTGGAAGATGCACAATGCACCTCAAGAAGTTGAACATCCTTTGGAGCTAGTCTTCAGTGACTGGATTTGTTCCTCTAAAACAAATGTGCTCAAGAGTTAGCCGGCTTCAGAAATGGACAGGGGGACGACTTCTGCTTCTTTCCCCTGAAGATTATCTCGGGGATGTCAAAAGCAATTTTTATAGGTAGGCTGTTCTTTTACAAGAGATGTGTTTACAAAGCATGAAATTAACATTTTTGCACAGAGTCAAGGAATTCCTGATAACACGGTGACTTGGGCGGCAGGTTTGTAGCTTCAGTGGTTATTAGCAAGGTCAGTGTTTCATGCAGTGATAATACAGGTAGCAGACCCTGTTATCAAAGCCCTGAGCCAGACACAAACTCTGGACTTCTGAGATTTGGACTAGAGAGGCTCACCACACTGTCCAAGCGCTTGACCTCTTATAAGAATCCTTTCCCAGAGTGAATGTCAAATAAGGAGCCACAGGTGATGTACATCATTTGAGAGAAGACAGTAGCCCAGGTTAGACCAACAGTTGCACGTTTCAGTTGTGGTTTAGGATCTCTTTAGGTTCATAAAGCTAGTAAGAGGATGTTAAATTTTGTAAATAAAAATCTATTGAGAGAATGTTGGTATATAATTTCGGAGTTGGGGCTGTTAATATTTTTTTTAAGATTTTACTTTTTAAAAAAAATTGTGTCTGGAGCTGGAGAGATGGCTCAGCGGTTAAGAGCACTGACTGCTCTTCCAGAGGTCCTGAGTTCAGTTCCCAGCAACCACATGGTGGCTCACAACCATCTGTAATGGGATCTGATGCCCCTTTCTGGTGTGTCTGAAGACAGCTGCAGTATACTCATATAAATAATTTGTTTTTTTTTAAGTGTGTCTGTGTATATGTGCGTTGCGTCTGTGCCTGAGCTAGGGGTACAGGTAGATGCGAGCCACCTGGGAACTGAACCTGGTCCTCTGGAAGAGCAGCAAGCATTCCGAACGGCTGAACTGCCTCCCCGTTCCTGGGTTGATAAGCTCTGAACTCTCTCTGTTGGATCTCCTCAGATTTCTTTCTGTAAGCCTAGATTTTTTTTTCAAAACCTACTTTAATAATGATTCTTAAATGCTTCAACCTCCTGTCTAGCCCACCAACCAAAGGTGGGAGAGAAAGATGGTTAATAGGACAAGGGGGATGTGGACCTGTTTAGAAATAGTTCTTTGGGGGCAATTCCAATCTTCGTTGTCAGGATAGCAGCAGTCCAGTCCAAAACATCAAACAGGAACCCGCAACGGTCCAGTCCAAAAGGCCAACACCAAACACGATTCAGTAGCAGTGGCTCTATCCAGAAGAAATCATGAGGCCCCGCCAAATGGGCACGAGCTTGTGGAAGCACCAAGAAGCAGCTGGAATACCACGAGAAATTCTTGGGCGCCTATCTCTCTACAAAGCCATAACAAAGATCAGAAAAGACCAGCAATGCTTTGCAAGATGAATCAGTGCAAGAGCATCATTCACTGTCTCTATACTCTTTCTAAACATCAGGAGTCCTCTCAAGTGTCTGCCTCAGCAAAACACCCTCTCACAGACAGCTTTCAGAAAAATATCACCATGACACAACTGAGTCTCCAAAGAAACCAGAGATTTTCACTTCATCTTTCCCATATGACTTTTGAGATGCTCTCTAGTGCAAGAAGGGAGAGGAAAGGCAGAGTTCTCGAGAACCAGGAATTACTCAGAAAATGCTGTCAAGAGAATGGGATGTCAATTCTTGAGACCCAGATCCGGGTGTGGAGGAAAGACTTTCCTCAAAGGTCACACTCCTGTTAAGCCTGTATGCTAAAGCAAGGAGACCAAGTAGATGCTTTCTGCTGGGCTAGGGGTTAAGTTTTACCAAGTAAAGAGTTGGGAACTGTAAGATAGTTCAAACTGGCAATCTGAATTCAATGCCACAGACCCACACTGTGGAAGTTGTCCTCTGATTTCAACATGTAACCATGGTGCACATGCACACGCGCACACACACATACATACACATGCACACACAGAGAGAGAGAGAGTGATTTTAGAACAATTTTTTAGTGTATGTATATATGTATGTATGTATATATGTATGTTTGTATGTATGTATTTTGTGTGTGTGAGAGCTTTGTCTGCATGTATGCCTGCATGTTAGAAGAAGAGGCCATCAGTCCCCATAACAGATGGTTGTGAGACATCATGTGGTTGCTGGGAATTGAACTCAGGACCTCTGTAAGAGCAGGCAGTGCTCTAACTGCTGAGCCATCTCTCCAACCCTATAAACAAAAAAATTTAAAGAATTGGAAGCCTGGAGTCATGCAGACCTGGGTTCAAATCATGCTATGTCTGTAGCATTGAACAAATTATTCTATGCTATTTGTCTTGTCTTTGAGACAAGGTTTCACTATGTACCCTTGACTGGCCTGGAATTTGTGACATAGAGCAGACTGACCTTGAACTCAGAGATTATCCTACCTCTGACTCCCCAGTGCTGGGATTAGGCAAGTGCCACCAATCCAGTGTCACTGATAAATGTTTTAGCTATGGTCTGTGACCTTGGCAATACGTCTTCCTCCCCTTGGGGTGGTTTTGAGTGTAAAGGGGGCTGACGTACTGAGAAGGGATTCCAAGGGTCAGTGTATGAAGCACCCATTCATCCTTGATCTGGCATTATTAAGCATCGCACATCCCCAGTGTGTTGCTAAGTGTGGTCAGTTGAGTGTTACTGTGAAGCAAAGCAGACGCTGACTCCGCCCTACTGACGTGTGTGATCCCTGACATATTCCTTTACCAGTCATACCAAGTAAGCCCACTTTCTGATGTAGTGGGCTCTGAGGACAGGATCAGGCTGGACAGGATCAGGCTGTGCAGGGAGCAACCTAGACTCCCTGGGATGATTTTCCTGAGGAACTGACATCTGAGATGTAGTGTGGACTTGGAACAGGGGCAGGTGTGACAGGTATCTGTGGCAGAGAAAATGATTTATACAGAGGCCTCCCAGTAGGAGAGAGCAAGGTGTAGTTGAGGAACATCAGGAAGTCCCTAGAGCTGTCTGACCCAAAGGGAAGTGGGCGGAGGCCAGGCCCTTCAGAACTTTCTAAGCCTATCAAAGCATTTAACATTTTAAGAGCAGTGGGAAGCCACTGAAGGATTTTAAAGGAGCTTTAAAAATTATTAAGTTCAATAAATGCTAGTTCTATTGTACTGTTCTGGGAATGTTTGTACATCCCAGCATTTTCCTCTTACTGGATTTTATAAATGTGTCGTTTTAAAAGCACAGGCAATAGGGCTGGAGAGATGGCTGAGCAACTAAGAACACTTGCTGCACTTCCAGGGGACATGAGTTTGGTTCCCAGCACCCACATTGGGTAGCTTTCAGCTGCCTGTAACTTCTGTTGTTCTGCAACTCAGATCCAGTAACTAGGGGGTTCTGATGCCCTCTCCTGGCCTCCTCAAGCATTGCACTTACATGGTGCACATAAACTCACTGGCGAGTGTGTGTGCACACACCCTACACTGGCACTGCTTGGTCTGTTGAACTGTGTTTCCTTCTCCACAAGTTGTCAGAGAGGAGCTGTAAACAGCTTGGATAAAGAAGAGAAGGGCCCGATTGTTGGGGCTACAGCAGGGCCCAGCAGGGACTAAGACTGGACAGGCCCATTGAACTAGTCACAGCTGCTGGCAAATACAGGCTGGTAGAAGAGCCCAGCCTGATCTCACCATTCAGACATCAGCATTAGAGAGATTAGGTGTCACTCAGCAGGAGTTTGAGGGCTGGTTACAGGAAGGGTGGAAGGAACTGGGCTCCTAGTCAGAAGCCAGGAGCTGGGGTGATACCCAGATGACAGGTGAACTTTGTCTGACAGGGAAAGTTTGACTGAAGAGAGAAATCCAGGTTTTGAGACAGCTATAATGTGCCCAGGTCATCTGACTCAACTGAGCTCCTGAACCTCTCAGTCAGCCTGGGTTCTGGCCAAGGCCAGGTAACCCCAAAATCAGGTAGCTTTGTAGGGATCTAACTTTTTCATGCAGTGAATCCATGTTGCCTCTCTGTTCACAGCTGAAGTTTCCCAAAACTCTGCTGCTACCTGATGAATGTTTCCATCCTCCACCCTTCTGGTTCTGCCTTCTGCTGTGTGCCCTACGAGGAGTCACAAAGCTAGAAATATGTAGTCTATGTCCCATGTACACACCAACGCTCTCTAGTGGGGTGGCTGGAGAGCCAGGGGTTGACTTAGCCAATCTCAGCACCATGCTACACAAGGACCACAATGGGATTTCCAGTGTGTGTGTGTGTGTGTGTGTGTGTGTGTGTGTATGTATGTGTGTGTCAATGTATGTGAGTACACTGTCTTGTGAGCCACCATGTGGTTGCTAGGAATTGAACTCAGGACCTCTAGAAGAGTACTCTTAACCACTGAGCTATCTCTCCAGGCCTGGCACACCTCTACTAGGTGCATATTTCTGTTCTTCCTTGACCATCCAGCAGAGACGTGGGCAGCTTCTAAGCCACGCTGTGCTTCAGGTAAAGCCTGGATTCAAAGTGCCATGTTTGGAATCAACCTGCTGGGACCAGTGCAGGTGGGTCACTGTGGAAAGGATGAGAAGCATAGCTGAAGAAACAGCAGCTTGGCCGAATGATTTAACAAAAGTCTTGAGCGTCAGCTGACTCTGCTACCTGAGTTTTACGAGTCTAGGGGGAAGTGTGTGGCCCTGGCTCCCCATCATTCTGTGAGTAGTAGTTTTCTGGCAAGGAAGTAGAAGTTAGCGTTATCGATACATTGTTCATCCTTTGAGTGATAATGTATTTCAGAAGTATGGCTCAGTGCCAACATATATATGGTCACCTGGAATCCCTTCAGGAAACCAAAAGATACCCCAGAAGAGGAGAGCCTTAGAAATAAGAACTTCCAGTTACATGGGGACTTCAGTCAGCCACCAGAGTGTCTTTTAGCAAAGGAGCCCTCTGCAGGACCTGGTAGGTAGCATAGTCTTTAAAGCACTCACACACAAGCAAGAGGACCTGAGTTCAGATCCTCAGACTTCCTGTAAACACCAGGTAGGCATGATGTAATTCTGGGACTTGGGATGTACCATTACACACCTGTCTATAATTCTAAGGCTGAGATGGGATCCCTGGAACAAGCTGGCCAGTGAGACTAGACTAGCCACATCAGGGAACTCCCTGACTGAAAAACAAACCTTGCCTCAAAGCATAAGGTGAGAGCAATTGAGAAAGATCCTGGCATTTACCTCAGCCCCCGCTCCCCCCAACACACACTTGAGCACAGACACATACACAGAATATGCATACATACATGAAAAAGAGAGCGTGTATGGGGGAGCCCTCTTCAGTAGTGAAGAGTGGTCACTCGCCTCCCTTGCCTCCTCCTGGTGTTATTTCCAAGTGTGGAAAATGGGAAGAAGTGGAGCTCTCCGCATGACAGACAGCTGTTTCTTCAGGCCCTACACTTGAATGGACCAAAGAACCCAGCTTCTAACTGAGCTCTGACCGGCAACATGTTTCTGCCGTCTGGGTGCCAGTGGAGATCTCTTGGCAAGTGAATGTGTTCCAGAAAGAAAAAATATGTCCTTCCTCACCTCCCAGTACCATGTGGTCCCCCTCCAGTGTGTCTTCCTGTGCCAGACTCCTTGCAGTATTGAAGCCTTTATACTAGTGAATTTTTTTTTTTATACCAATCGGGTACCTCTGGACTTACTCACTTGTGCCCAAGAGATCAAGGGCTGTGTGTGCCACCACCTGTGAGGGATGGATCACACCAGTCTGATTAATTACAGTAAACAGGACATAAAAAGCAGTGGTTTAAATACCACTGGTGACAAAAGTGGGATCCCTCTCTTTGCAGATCTTTGGCTCTCTTTGGAGCTGAGTTTACATCCAAAGCCTCAGGAAGGAGCTTGGTGGACTATCAGATGACGGAGGGGAGCATCGGTAGGAGTCTCCTGGGGTTGGTTGTTTGGAGGCCATCGCTTTTGGAACCACAGTATGTCAGCGTAAGAGGCAGATATGATACAACAGCCATGGAATCAGAATCAACTGCTGGAGGGAGGGCTGTGAGCAAATTCCACTAAGCCTTCAGTTAAAAGGGTCCATGTTCCTCTCCCATTATCTCTTCCAATCCCATCTCCTCCTCTCTGAAGCAGGGAGGGTTATACAACAGCAGTTCCGTCCTTAGGCTTGCCCCCCACACCCCCATTTCTCTCCCCCAACCCCCAGATCCTGCTGCATAGAGAGCTAGCTCTGGTTGGGGAGAAAGCTGCCCCACCTCATCTAAATTTGAAGCAGCAGAAAGGGGCAGCAGGTAGGGAGACCAAGGGGAGCAGTTGAGGCACAGGAGGTCTGGGTGGGGGGTCAGACAGGAGAGTGTCGAATATGCCAGCGCTGCAGAGAAAAGCAACCAGGCTTCAGGAAGTGGCTCTCCAAGGTCAAGAGTACAAAGATGTCACCCTTGCAGGGTGTTGCCTCAAGCCACTCTTTGGTCAAGAGCGTTTGCTGAGAGTTTTTCAGTGTCTTGCTTTGGGCCTGAACTGGGCCAGTGCCTATGCTGAGAGTGTAGAGAACCTAATTCTAGTCACTTCCCCGCCATGAAACAGCCCAAGAGAGAGACAGAATCTCACGGACAGGGCACACACTGAGGCCCTCGGGTTCCATGAGTAGGTTGACTGGAAACATTGTTACGAGGGCTGTGCTGGTGGTTTGGGCTGTGTGTGCTGCAGCTGCCGGCTTGGGGTGATGGTGATCTGTGGAAACAACGTGACTTCAGCAGATAGAAAGGGAGAAGGGAAGGGCAGGAGCATAAAAGCCCAGTGGGAAGACATGGAGCCTGCCTGAGGGCTCTCCTGAGCCAGGCTCTGGATCTGTTTCCTCACTATCGATTTTGGAAGCATCCACAAGACAAGGGTCATTTCTAGGGCATGAAACTGGGGCTCAGGAATGGAGAGACTTATTTTCTACTGTGAGCTTTTTGACTCTTTCTTGCTTGACTCTTTCAAATTTTCTCTATTATTTCTATAATTGCAAATCAAATTACAGGGTTTGGCTTTCAAAAAAAATGCAGTGAAGGGTTTGGATCAGACCATTGGTTTTCAAGCTTTCTTTTAAATTTGGCAGAACACTTTCTGCATAATCTTACACGAAAGCCTAATTAATGTGTAACAGAGAGGAAGCCCCTCAGGCTGGCACGTCCCCCCACCCCCCCTCCCCGCCCTTAGCAGCTCCACACATCTGTGGCACAGCTAGAAACACAACGGTTACAGCTATTTCTTTCAGGCCCTAGCTGCCTCTTCAACTCTGTGCCTGCCCTGCCCTCATTATGGAAGCTGCCATGCTCCAGCCCTGAGGACTGGCTGCAGCCTCTCCCCTTCCTCCCCAACCCCCCCAATAGCCACAGACCTCTCGACCTTGAAGAAATTGGTAGTTGGCACCAGCTGTCACCCAGAATCTTGGAATGTGGGGAAACAGTTCACTTTTGGGTTGCTTCTTTTAGGCTTGTGTGTTGATGCTATGGTTTATATATAAAATGCCCCCCAATTGTCTTGTGTGTTTGAACATTGCTCTCCAATCAGGGGTGCCGCCTAGGGAGATGGCGAAACCATTGGGAGGTGGGAGCTCAGTTGGAAGAAGTGTCTTGCTAGGGAGTTTATATTCTGGCACCACTTCCTGTCCCAATCTCTATTCCGGATCCCATCCACAGGTGAGCATGCAACATCTTATTCCTGCCACGACAGCCTCAAGCCACGTGGTGGACTGCACCCTCACACTGTGAGCCAAAGTCAATCCCAACTCCCTTAAGTTGCTTCTTGTTTGATTTTTGGGCGTATCACTAGGAAACGTTCACAAATACAAAGTGATAGAGAAGGGGCTGTCAAGAGCACTTGGCAAGGAAAGGCTTGTGCCACCAAGCCTGCAGGCCTGAGTTCCATACCTGGTGGAGAGAGAGAGAACCGACTCCCACAAACTGTTCTCTGACCTCCACAAGCTCACTAGGTCATTGTAACATACACACATGAGCGGGCGTGTGCATACATACATACATGTATAATACATGCACACTCGCGTGCATGCACACACACACACACACACGAATGGAAATGCACAATTAATCAATTAGATCAATGATAGAGACATATTAAGAAGATGCCTTAACAGCCATCCCAGGCAGAAGCATCGATTCCCAGGCAGAAGCATCGATAGGCAGGATCTTACCAGGACAGTAAAGTGGGAAGGAGCAATAGAGAAAACCCTTCACGTTGTCACAGTGTGCCTGTGGTCACAGACTCCACGGCCTGTGCACACCATGATCCCAGCAAGATGCCTGGAGTCTGTGAAAGAGGAAAGAAGCCCTCGTTCCTTAGGACCATTGAGCAGGGCTCTACTCATGATACTCAGTAAATAGCATTGGTCATTTTGTTACCAGTGTCTGCATCACCATCCTAAGATCTTTAGGGACCTCTGACAGCCGCCCTTGCCACATCTTCCTTGGTAATTCTTAGGTAATTCTTGGTAGCTCTTAGGAAAATTGCCACCTCCCAGGATTTCATTTCATCTGTGTGCATGAGAGGTATTCTCCCGGCTCAGGAATTGCTCATTGGATTGCTGGACAGAATCGACCCACAGACATACTTGCTTGTACATCCAGACATCTGAGATTTCCAGCTTGTTAACCATGGGCTGGAACTGGGTGGCAGGTGCCCTGTACAGACAATCAGACTCTTGCCTTTTCTGTGTGCTCTCTCTCAAACTCTGCCAACCTCTTCTCCACTTAGAGGCATTCTGGAAGTTTGTGTCCTCATCCTTAGCCCTGGGCTTGCTCCTTCCATGACTCAGTTGAGAGGTGAAATGTCCCTCGAAGGCTCCTGTATCTGGACGCTTGGACAATAGATGGTGGTGCCACTTGGGAAGGTTGGAGATAGAGACTTGCTGGAAATGCGCCACTGGGAGCAGGCTTTTTAGCCCCCCATGTCTTCATGCCACTTCCTGCTGATTCCTGAGACGCAGTGTGAGCAGCCAGTCTCTTGTTCTTGCTAGTCTGCCTTCCCAGCCTCAGGAACTGTGAGCCAAAACAGGCCTTCCTCCCTTAAGCTGTTTTTGTTGTTTTTATCACAGCAACAGGAAGGAAACTCACACAAAAATTAAAAAGAAACAAATACAGAGACTGACCCTCAAAGTGTCTTTCCACCTCTTGGGACCCCGTGTGTGACCATCTGTAAAGTGAGCACGCCGAGCTTCTGCCTCTGCTCTCTCACTGGCTCTCTCAGGTCTCTGAGCAGTTTGTATACTTTGTAAATGTTCACCAGGGCCCTCTTTTATCCAGGAAGTCTAACGGGAACTGTGATTGAAGGCAGTCAAGTAAGAAGGATGGGCGTGGCCCAGAGATGTTTCAGCAACACTCCCCAAAGGTTGATTTGCAGACACCTCCAGCTCATGAGATAGATGCAGGGACTGAGGAGGAGCCTTCTGATGTTGTCTTGGTACCATGTACATGGGCGGTAGACTGCTGTTGAACAGATGTGGATCAGGGTTGCATGTTGAACTTCATAAGGTACAGGCTACACACTTGCTCCAGTTAGTGCTGGTTCTCAACAGTTTGCTCTAAAACTTGGTAGCTTGGAGCTGGAGAGGTGGCTCAGCAGTTAAGAGCACTGGCTGCTCTTCCAGAGGACCTGGGTTTGATTCCCAGCACCCATGTCACGGCTCACAGCAGTCTGTAACTCTAATTCCGATCTCTTCTGGTCTCCACGGGCACCTAGCACACACTTGGTACACTGGTAAAGCATCTGCCCTGTGAAATCCTATTGGCTGGGAACATTCACAGGATCTGCTCATGTTTAAAAGGAAGGAGCCAAGAGCCCATCGCTTGGTGGGCTTGTAGAAGGTTCTAGAAGAAAACATAAGGTGAAAGGTTTTGTTACCACCCAGTTTGGAAAAATAGAGCAGAAAACAAAATGCTATTAAAAGGTATAGTTGTTTTCTGTTGTGTTTCTTGTTACACAAGTCATCACACATTTTAAAGCTAAGAACTCTATAGGTCTTGCCTCTGAGTGGGCTTGGCTGGGTTTTCTCACAAGATCCAAATCAAGTTGTCAGCCAGCCAGGGCTCTTAAGTGCCAGGATGTCTAACAGGAACTATGACCACAGGAAGCTAAGTAAGAAGAACTGAGGTAAAGATCTGACCCAAACTATCTCAAGTTGGTGGCAGAACCGAGTCCTTGTGGATGTAAGCTTGAAGCCTCTATTTCATTACAGGCTATCTGATGGAACTGTTTCCTGCTCCTTGGGCTCTATACATGGTCTCCTTGATCTTCAGAGCCCACAGCTCCATGGCAAATTGATCCCCACTCCAGATCCCCGTGACTTTCTCTTACCCTGCCAGATGGAGGAAGCACTCAGGGATTTGTGTGGGATTATGTGACTTTGGCCACGATTTGTTCCCATTTGTCCTGGAACTCACTATAAGCATTGCAAGCACAGGAGGGAAGCTGTGTGTGTGTGTGTGTGTGTGTGTGTGTGTGTGTGTGTATTTGCATGCACACATGTGCACAGGACCCATCCCATGCTTAGAGGCCAGGATTGTAAAAGATGTTTGCTCACTCTTAGAACTTTGGTTTTAGTTCTCAGTGACTCGGAAACTCAAACAGAATCATCCTTCTTCACAGACACTTTGAAAACACTGTGTGGTGTTCAGTGGGAGGGAACAACATGTATGCAAACAGCCATAACTTAAGACTGTGCCCTACCTTCCAAAGAGAGAAGAATAGAGCATTCAGGGACCAATAAAATCTGTTTTTAAATGCGCCTGCACAGAAGGGGGCTTCATGAAGGACACAAGCTCTGAACAGGCGCTATGCAAGGAGGCATAATTTGGGTATTCAAGAAATAAATTGAGCTGGGTGTGGTGGCACGTGCCTTTAATCCCAGCCCATGACAGAGACAGAGGCAGAGGGATCTCTGTGAGTTTGGAGCCAGCGTGGTCTACAGAGTGAGTTCCAGGACAGCCAAGGCTGTTACATAGAGAAACACTGTCTCAGAGGGGGGAAAGAGTTGGGAGCCCAAGGCTCAAATACTTTGAATTTTGACACCCCTATATGCAAGGGACAAATTGATATGAACCCCTTAGATCATTTTATTGCCCCCTGCTCCCAGAGACTGCGTGCTTTGTTATAAACTACCCGCTTCCCCCCCGTGTACAGGGATTTCACACAGCCACTAAATCTTGCTCACAGGTCACAGGCCAGTGGGTAGTTTCTCCAGCCTCGGTCTCCCGTATTCATCTGTGGTCATCCACATATAGCCGGAGGCCCTGCTTCTCTCATGGGGCATCTTGCATCTCTTTGGGGATTGGCTGTCTGTCTGCTAGCCTAGGACAGTTGTCTTTTCCGTTGCTGTGACAAAATACATGATATACAGCATCTTAAGGGAGGTTTGATTTGGGGCTCACAGTTTAAGAGGGTGGTCCATGGTAGAGAAAGCATGGCAGCAGAAATTGGATGTGTAGATGGATCAATGGACTGAAGATGGATCAATGAGTGGATCAACAGGTGGACAGATGGCTAAAGAGATGGATGCAGGTGTTTCTAAAGTTGTTACCATAAACTTCATTTCCCTCCTGCCAAGTTACTGAGATTGAGTGCAGCTGTTTTGTGTCTATAAACTTTTCCTTGGTGGTGGTTTTTGTTGTGTTTTGCTTTTCTAAGATGAAGTCTCAATGTATAGCCTTGGCTGGCCCCACACTCGTCATCCCCCCTGGGATTACGGGCACATGCCACCACCCTCAACATTGAAATGCTTTGAAGAAACAAAGCGGAATCAAAGACCCAGTTTCGAGTTGTGTGGGGAGGAGCCATGCTGTGTTCTTTCTCATGAACCCTGTAATTATTAGCAGAAAACTGAGGTCCCCGAGTTTTCTCCTTGGCTACATTAATCACTTCTTGGGGGCTGGGGGTGAGTTGGGGGAGGGGAGACTTCTATTCAGATACAATTTTGAAATGCCGTATCAAATAAACAAAGCTAGGCGACTTACTGTGGGACTTCAAACAGCCTTTCTTTAATGTGTGCACGAGTGCGAGGATGCCTGTAGGTGAGTGTGTATGTGAGGAGGGGGATGTACATGTGAGTGGAGGCCAGTGGACAACCTTGAGTGTTATTCCTATGGGCATTGTCCATATCATTCTTTTGAGGCAGGGTTTCTCATGGGCCTGGAACTTGATGTAGGTTGGCCAACCAGGCAGTACCAGGGAGGCACCTGTTTGTGCCTTCCAGTGCTGTAGTCACAAGCTGAGGGCACAGTGGATCTTTTTATGTGGCTTCTGGAAATTGAACTCGGGTCCCCTGCATTTTTGCAAGGCAAGGACTTTACCAACTGAGCTCTTTCCCACTTTTCTAAGACACCTTACTATGCTAACATACATGTTGGCATCTGGATATGTAAGTGCTGAAACTAGGTTGCAGAAGAGACAGGCAACATAACATTTTAGTTCCATCCATTGGCAAGTATGTAATTCTGGGCTCTACATACATTCCCAGTGCTGTCTGTTGTCACCATTTCCCTACCTTTCTCCAGAGGCCACACATCTCTCTCTACTCCCCAGTAATACCTCTCTCTAGTCTCTCTTTTACTGGTTTTATCTTCTAGGTACTTACAGAATTAAAACCTTACGGTAAACATCCTCTGTATCTGACTTATCTCACTAAGCATTAATATGTTTTCAAGGTCCATCTATGTTGAACGTTTGCCCTGTCTATGGTTTAGCTGTGTTCTCCTGTGTGCCTGGGCCACACCTTATTTATACTGGACACTACTTGAGTTGTGTCTTTGGGTGGCCATGACCAGTGCTGCAGTGAACATGGGTGTACGGGTCCGAGTATCTCCGGTTCATTCCTTTAGATAAGGAGTCGCTGGGTCATGTGATATTGCTCTGTTTAGCCTTCTGAGAGATCTCCAACCTTGTCCACAGTAGCTGTGTTCCCACTGCCATTCCCACCAACGATCACACGGGCTCCAGTTTCTCCGCCCACATCCTGCCAACACTTGTTTTCTGTGTATTCAGTTACACTATCCTGCTAAGTAGTAAGTGATGCTTTGTGGTAGGTTTGAGTCCTATTCCCTAATGACCAACATCTGGGGTTCTAAGTGTTCTTGATGCACTCTGAATGTAAGTCCTTCATCAGTTACACTTGGCAGCCGTATTCTAGTCCACAGCTAGTGCCTTGAAGAGCAAAAGGCATAGTTGTAATGAATTCCATCTAATTCAGCAAAAATTATTCTGTCTTATTTTAAGAAGCATTTACATAGAGCATAGTGACACACATCTAATCCCAGCACTCAGGAGGCGGAGACTGGCAGATCTCTGTGAATTCAAGGTCAGCCTGGTCCACATAGCAAGTTCCAGGACAGCTGTATAATAGGGAAACCCTGTCTCTAAGAATAAGAGGAGGAAGAAGAGGAGGAAGAAGAGGAAGAGGAGGAGGAGGAGGAGAAAGAAGAGGAGGAGGAAGAAGAGGAGGAAGAGGGGGGAGGAAGAGAAGAAGAAGAAGAAGAAGAAGAAGAAGAATTACAAAAAGAAAAATAAAGAAGTATTTGCCTATAGGCTGGGGAGATTGCACAGTGGTTAGAACACTTCTTTCCCTAGTGCCCATTCCCCCCCCACCCCCCGGCATGAAGACTGGAATCTCATCAGGTGGGTCTGGCAGCCCATTTGTGATTCCAGCCTGGGAAGGTGGAGATAGAAGATCTGCAGAACAAGTTGGCTACTGAGACTAGCCAGTCAGCTCTGGGTTTGATTGAGAGACCCTGCTTCCATGAAGAAGGTGGAAGAAGAGATATGCGGGATGCTTCCAGACAACCTTGAGCCTCCACATGCATGCACACTCACATATGTGTGCCCACACACATGTAGACTCACATACACTCCTATGAAAACGGAAAGGAAGGGAGATTTGCTTAAATAATCCCAAGTCACTAGGATGAAGCCACATAGTTCTTTCTTCTGTTTGGTTCGGTGACCCAGTCTCCTTTTGTGTGCATTGAGAGATAGGGTTGAGCTTCGATAGTCTGTCTGTCTGTCTGTGACCCGTTCTTCCTGTAGCCCATGCTAGCCTGCATTCTATTTTCCTGCACTCACTATCCTCCTGCCTCAGCCTCCCAAGTGCTGGGATTGCAGGGAGCAGCACCATGCTGGAAGAAAAGTTTGTGTTGGATTTTGGTGTGTCGGATGTAATGATTCCATACCTTTTTGTTCAGAATTTGATCAGTAAGTTTATATGTACATGCATGTGTGTGTACATGTGTGTACATGTATGACAAGCATGTGTGTGCATATGTACATGGATGTATGTGTGCACTTTGGGGGTGGGGGGTTGTTTATACACTTGTTCTATACATGACCTGATGAGTCATTTGTCTGTCCTCACTCGAGGACATTCTCTTGTTCACTGTAGCCATGAACCAAACCTTGAAAAGTGTATATGTGTCCTTCAGCTTTGTCCTGTCTGTGTGTGTCATTGTTTAGCTATCTACACAGGTCCTTCATGTTTCTGCCAAGATTATGTTGTGTCTATAGATCAATCCTTTAAGGACCAGCATCGTTTTGTTTTTGAGGCAGGGTCTCGCTATGCATCTGAGGCTGCTGTGAATCTCGTGATCCTCCTGCCTACACCTCACACCTCTGGGAGAATTGGCATCTTGACATCTAGTCTTTCCAAATGCTAATGCCACCTGCGTCCTGGCTTACCTATTGCTCTTCCTCCTCGGACACTCACTTGTAGTTTTCAATGTGTGTCTTGGCTATTTTGTTCAGTTTGTCCCATAAGTGTTTGATATGTTGGCACTGTTGTAAATGATAATTCAGTTCTCAATGTTTCACTGCTGGTGTTTATAAATTAAATTGACTTTTTCACATCATCCCCGCCTTCCAGGATGCTTTAAAATCGCTAGTTCTGGACCCGCCTCAGCATTTTTCAAACTGATCAATTTTCTACTAATGCTCTGACCAAATTTTAGAGACCTAGACAGACACAGGACCCTATCTGTGGACCCTCCACCTACATGCAGACAGAAGGAATGAGAGAGCCGGGTCTTCCGGGTCCCCTTCAGACTCCCTGCCGCCTCAACAAAGGCTTCTCAACAGAAGATGCTCGTCTCAGTTAAGACCAGATCGGAACAAATCAAGCAAGATAGAAGTTTTTCTCTCACTGAAAAGCCGGGAGGGTGTGTGACTGGATGTGTGTGGGTGTATGTGCTTTTGAGCTAAAATGTGTGCTACTTTCATGAAAATGAAAGCAGCCCCAGAGAAAAGACAGGCAGAACCTGTGCCACTGGCCTCAGGGCTAGGAATATAGACAGACAGGACTCTGACTGGCAATGAATCTGCACTGAGAGGTCAAAGCCTGGGGCATCTTTCAGAAATCACTTTAGGGTCAGGCCAGCCCTCTCTCTTTAGAATTTTGCAGCCCAATGAAACTGACCTGAAGCCATTTGATCAGAGGATAAAGTTAAGCACTTTATGGTATTATGTCCTTGTGACTATGCTAGGCCTGTCTAATCCCTGTGTGACCTTCCTTCCATCCAGAAAAAAAAATAGAGTGGAGGCAGATCTGTCCATTCAGTAGTCAGTGAAAGTAAGACCTGGTTTTCTGGGGTTCACAGTTTGGGGAGACAGGCGGTCCTTAAATGAGCATCCTAAGGAACATGAAGTGTGGAGGCCTGAGGTTATTCTGCAGTGCTAGGGCCGCTTGCCCAAGATGGCTTCTCAGTTCCCACCTGGTGCTCAGTTCGGAGACTCGCCAGGGCATGGTACTGGTTAGGTTCAGGTGTGTTCTCATACCATTTGGTTCTGGTTAAAGTTAAAAACAAACGAACAAATCCCCCCCCCCATATACATTTTCTCAAAACATCAGGTCAGGTTGAGGCTGGCATAGTCAACCTCTCACTTGAGCCTTATTTGTGAGGGCTAAAATAAGAGTGGTCCTCAGTTTTGAAGAAGAGACATTTCCTCTAGAGGAAAAACGAGTGGACTCCATCCTCACTTATCTCGGAGAAGGAGGAGGAAAAGAGGAGAAAGAGGAGGTTGATCTAAAGCACGTGGGCTTCTGTAGTTATTCCTGAGCTCTGCTCTGCCTCATTTCTCCCTCAGACTGTGGCTCTCACCTGCCAAACAGCGCTGGTACAGACTTCCTCCTACTGTGTGCCTCATGTCTGCCCTTTGAGCCTTATTTATTCCTGCCATGTCAGGCCTTTGCCCTTAAGTAAATCTATCTCTCACTGCTTGTCTCCATTTCTTGGTTCATGCATCCCCTCCAGCTGGAGTCCCCCTCCCCCACCCTGCATTGCTCCCAAGCAAACCCTTTCCTATTCTTCCACACCCATCCCAAAGACTCTTCTGTAGGAGTCCTTACCCAGTCATCCCGGTGGGAACAAGGCAATACACTATAGTGATTTTATTGAACCCGTGGACTGTCTTACTTAACTATATGTATTAGCTACTTTTCTCATTGCTATGACAACATCATCAAAAGCAACTTACGGAAGGAAGATGGTTTGTTTTGTTTTTTGATGTATGTGGGCGTTTATCTGCATGTAGTCAGTACCCTGTACTTCCCTAGTGCCTGTGGCAGCCAGAAGAGAGCATCAGATTCCCTGGAACCAGAGTTACAGATGCTTGTGAGTTGCTCTGTAGGTTCTGGGAATAAAACCCAAGTCCTTTAAAAGGGCAGCCAATGCTCTCAGCCTCTAAGCCATCTCTCTAGCCCCAGAAAGGGTTTATATTAATGGTTTAGGAAGGTTACATACAGTCAATCATGTCAGGGGTGGCATGGTGGCAGGAGCTGAGTGTGAAAGACATTGTCACATTGGGTCCACAGTCAGTAAGCAGAGAGACATGGTTCTCTGTTCATTCTCCTTTTTGTCAGGTCTGGGACCCTGGAGCACAGGGATGGTACCATCTACACTGAGGGTGTACTTTACTTCCTCAGTTAAACCTCTCTGGTTAATGCTCTCTCAGACACTCTCAAAGGTGTGTCTCCTAGGTAATGATAAGTCCAGTCAAATTGACGCTAAGATTACCCATCACACTTTGCCTCTCCCAGAATTCCCTGGACACAGTAGGCCTTCAGTAATCCCTTGTTACATGGATGATTGAAAATTACTCAGCGTTTGGCCTTAAAATTCATGGAGAATTTCAACTGACAACTGTCCAGATTCCCTTCTGTTGCTGTGAAAAGACACCATGACCAAAGCAACTCTTAATAAAAGAAAGCATTTAATTGGGGGCTTGCTTACAGTTTCAGAGGGTGAGTCTGTGATCATCATGGTGGGAAGCAGACAGACATGGCAGTGAAGCAGTGGCTGAGCCCTTTACATCCTGATCCACAGGCAGTAGGCAGAGAGACACTGGGCATGGCATGGAGTTTTGAAACTTCAAAGCCCACCACCAGTGACACGCCTTCAACAAGGCTGCACTGATCCACACCTCCAGGACAGTTTCACTAAGTGGCGACCAAGCATTCAAACATGTGAGCCTATGGGGGCTGTTCTCATCATACCAGCACACCTTATATAAAACAACTTTATTCATTTGGCTAAATAAGTTCTACCTGGTCTACTCCGATCGCTCATGTGTGCATGCGTGCGTGTGTCTGTCTGTCTGTCTGTCTGTCTTTCTGTCTATGTGATTCTCTGTGTGTAACACACACACACACACACACACACACACACAGGCTATTAGAATAATCTACTTAATGTTTGGCATCAAAGAGTGCATTCGATCCTGAAGCAAAGTCATTCCAGGTCCAAGTCAATCCAGGGTGGATTGAGAGTCTAGAGAATTACCCTAACATTTTCAGCAAAGACTGCCCCCTAAATACAGCCTGAGACCTGGCTGGAGCCCACAACCTTTTCCCTTTTCTTCTGGGCCAGAGGTTCAAACACCCTTGCTGACAGGCCCTGCCAAGTCTGCAGTCTCCGGATTGGAGTGTGTGCTCTGACCAATCTTTTTTCTCCAGCAGATTGGAGTTGGCTTTGTTTCCCCATTCTCTCCTCTCCTCAAAGGGTGCCAGACACACTAAACGGTGATTAAACAAAGATTAAAATTCCATTTGCATGAGTGAGCGGCAGTTGGGACCGTGATGGATTCCTTTGGAGTGCTGACTAAGGGCACGTGGGTCCCAGACACAGTCAGTCTGAGCACATCAACATGTGTTTACAGTTTGCTGTCTAAAGGGATTTCCAGTCCATTCCGCCAGGCTACCCAACTAGTTCACATCCTCAAGGTGTTCCTTCTCTTTGCCTTCATTGCCTGTGGCAAGGGAATGTTCTGGAAGCTGAGGGAAGGAAAAGTATCAGGAGATGATTGCAAACAAAAAAAAATTATCTCAACTTTCAGAGACACACCTCTGGGCGTGCAGTGTGACGGAAGCATCTGAGGATGTCTGGGTTGAAGTCTGGGGGTGCTTCCTTACATAATATTACATGATCGATGTTGCTTAAGGGTTGTGTGCTTGGAGCTCAGTGGGTCAAGTATTTGCTACACAAGTGTGAGACCCTGGTTTTGAGCCCCCAGGACTCTTGTGAGAGCAGGAGTCTGTCATCCCAGCACCAACACTCATTTCCCAGGCTCTGCCCTGGCTGTGGCCGTTACTCGGCCACTTGCAGTTCCAGAGCACTGGAAAGGTGTTTGAATTGACGTGAAGCCAGGAGGAGTTCCAAGTCTTAGTCCAAAACCAGAGTAAATGCCACAGTTATGTGTTATATTGACTGCATGTTGAAATGCTGATGTTTTAGAGAAGGTGGGTTGGGTTCAATGAAATATATTGGGGCTAAAGAGATGTCTTAGTGGTTAAGAGTGTGCCCTGGTCTTGCAGAGGACCTACACTCAGTTCCTAACACCTGTGTCCGGCAGCTTCCAACTGCTGGTAACTCTAGCTGCTGGGGATCCGATGTCCTCTTCTTGCCTCCACAGACAAACCCAAAACACACACACACACACATACACACACACACACATACACACACACACACACACACACACACGG